>NC_142879.1:9093409-9396439 GCF_051225735.1 Oryctolagus cuniculus | reverse complement strand
CTACTGCTTTCCCAGGCCATATCAGAGAGCTGGATTGGAAGTGGAGCAGCCGGGACTTGAACCGGCGCCCGTATGGGATGACAGCACTGGAGGTAGAGGCTTTACCTGCTATGCCACAGTGCTGGGCCCAGGGATTTTTTTTTCTTGATTGAGATGGAAATCACTGATGTAATCACAGATGTAATCAGATGCATTTTCAAATGAATACTTAGATTCGTGTGTGTGTGTGTGTGTGTGTGTGTGTGTGAGAGAGAGAGAGAGAGAGAGAGAGAATATGTTGGGGCTGGGAGTGGGAAGGTAGGAGGTGGGAGGTAGGATAGGAATCTATTTCAACAATATAGGTACAATATCACAGTGGCTTGAGATCGGATCATTGTTGTGAAGTTGATTAGGGATAAGATTCAGGATATACTTCAAAGGAACAGAGGATAAGACTGATTAATTGTATATGAGACATGAAAAAAAGTAGAGTTCAGAAAAACTCCAAAGTTTGAGGGCTTAAATCACTGGTAGAATGATATTTTCTGAGATGAGGAAAACTGGGGAGATACAGATTTTGGAGAAACTAAAAATTCCTTTTTGGACATATGAAGATACTTCAATAAGTTTGTAGAAAAAAATGCAATTAAAAGATATTTGTTTTGCTGCAAAGAAATCTATGCAGTGTTTTTTCATGATATGTAGTTTTCTATGAACTTTTAAAAGACCCCTCATATTAATTTTGAAATGTCTTATTAGTCACCCAAACTATTCATAGTTTCTTAAACATCTCATACTCCTTTTATTTGTAAGGGTTATGTCTTTCAGAAGCAGCAAATCAAGGATAGATAGGACTATACTTACAGTACTTTATAATTTCTTTGTCCTTAACTTTCATTATTTATGACTCATGTGTTGATTATTTTACCAATTCCAGGTTCTATTATGGGGCTTTTGAAAAGCACTTTATTCTCTTTAATCAACATAGTGATTTAGTTGACAATAATTCTTTTATACCATGTTGTACTTTTTAATTGCCTAGTTGTTTTTCAGGATTGTCTGTAGCTCTGATATTTAGACATCATTGTCTAATATTTACAAAGTCATTATTGTACAGTTCTGATGCATTGTTTTCTTCTAATGTGGTTAATGCAATTTAGTTTTTTGCTACAAATTTATATTGTTTCATTGAAGTCTGAAGCTGATTTTATCATCCACTTTTTATTTTATGGAGGTTGCATCAGAGTGTCTTCTCTCTGTTCTTAGAGGAAGTACTCACTTTAATGGAGATTTGTTATCTATGAAGACCAGTTTTTGGCCAGCGCCGCGGCTCACTAGGCTAATCCTCTGCCTTGTGGCTCTGGCACACTGGGTTCTAGTCCCGGTTGGGGCGCCGGATTCTGTCCCGGTTGCCCCTCTTCCAGGACAGCTCTCTGTTGTGGTCTGGGAGTGCAGTGGAGGATGGCCCAAGTGCTTGGGCCCTGCACCCCATGGGAGACCAGGAGAAGCACCTGGCTCCTGGCTTCGGATCAGCATGATACACCAGCTGCAGCACGCCGGCCGCGGTGGCCGTTGGAGGGTGAACTAACGGCAAAAGGAAGACCTTTCTCTCTGTCTCTCTCTCTCACTGCACACTCTGCCTGTCAAACAAACAAACAAAAAGACCACTTTTTTGTGTGGAAAAGTTTACTTATTTACTTGAAAGACATAGAGAGAGAGGGAGGGGGGAGGGAGAGAGAGAATATTGTTTAATTCACTCCTCAAATGGCCACAATAGCTAGTTCTGGGCCAAGATGAAGCCAGTAGACATGAACTCCATCTGCCTCTCACACATGGATGGCAGAAGCCCAAGTGCCTGGACCGTGTTCCACTGTCTTCCCAGGAACACTAACTGGAAACTGAATCAGAAGTGGAGCAGCCAAGACTTGAACCAATGCTCTGATATCAGATGCTAGCGTCACACATGGTGGTTCAACCAGTGCACCATGACATGGGTTCCCAAACTTAAACTTATCTTTCCATTTCATTTTTTTTTCACCAACTTTTTGAAGTTCCCTTGTGTTTTGAAGTTATGGAATTGGGTATACATAAATTAGTGGTTATAGAATCTGTATGGCAGAAAGAATATTTGAAGACTATCACATTAAAGGGGTAATGAGTGGTTAAGCCTTGGCTTTGTTAATAGAAACTGGGTATATAAATGGGGAAAGAGCATTTTCATATGTAGGAAACTGCACAGTGGAAAAATGTACATGTGTTTAAAAGGGGTATAAATTATGTATTTGTGTGTGTGTGAAAGAGGGAGGGAGGGAAAGAGAAGAGGGGGGAGGGAGGGAAGAGGGGAGGGAGGGAGAGAAAGAGGGAGAGAGAGAGAGAAGGAGAGAGAGAAGGAGAGAGAATGAATGAATTTGGGAGGCAAGACTACAGAGGAGACACCTTACAGAAGTGTTGCCATCTTTCAGAAGAAAATTCTAGTATTCCAGTTCAGAATGAGGACATTTAATAGAGTAGACAGGATTTGTTGGCTAACTTGTCATGGAGGCTGAGATAGAAGTGACTTCTGCAGTTCTGACTAAGGTGACAGGGCAGCATTACTTATTGTTGGTATTTATATATGAAGTGTGTTCTAATCAGGTTCTCTGATAAGTTCTGAGCATGCAAAGGTAATGGAGTTTAATGAAAGAGACCAGTGAACATACGATTATATTACAATTGATAAGTGATGCCATGCATTCTGATCAAGAATACAGGAGAGAAAGAAAGCAGAGATGGGGAGGGAAGAAAAGTGGTGTATTTCATTCTAGACATAAAAACCATCAAGCAGGCCGGCGCTGCGGCTCACTAGGCTAATCCTCCGCCTTGCAGCGCTGGCACACCGGGTTCTAGTCCCGGTCGGGGCACCGGATTCTGTCCCAGTTGCCCCTCTTCCAGGCCAGCTCTCTGCTGTGGCCAGGGAGTGCAGTGGAGGATGGCCCAGGTGCTTGGGCCCTGCACCCCATGGGAGACCAGGAGAAGCACCTGGCTCCTGCCATCGGATCAGCGCAGTGCGCTGGCCGCGGCGGCCATTGGAGGGTGAACCAACGGCAAAGGAAGACCTTTCTCTCTGTCTCTCTCTCTCTGTCCACTCTGCCTGTTAAAAAAAAAAAAAAAAAAAAAACCATCAAGCAAGCTGTAGGATTACAACGGGGCAGTGATGCAAGGAGGAACAAGAACTAGCCTGAGCTTAAATTGCTTCCTGGCTCCATCACTCTCAGGTTTACTAATTCAGCAAGGAGAAATGGTGTCATCTGAAAATAGGATTCGGGTCACCCAGCCTGCAGGGTTTCTGAGAATGAGTGATGGTAATGCTTTACATATTGATGATGGACCAGGAGGTGAGAGACTACTTCGGAAAGTCTGGTGAGCAAGAACTACCCTGGTTACTTTAGAAACTCTTCTTTTGGCCTGAATGATTGTTTATTCAGGTCAGTGTGTTGTCAGAGTGATTTCCCTGCCTTTGGGTGACTACAGTAACATCTTGTGAAAGTAGGCCTTGGCTGGTGTTGTGGTATAATGTCTCTGTCTCTGTCTCTTCCTTTCTCTCTATAATTCTGCCTTTCAAGTAAATAAGTAAATCTTTTAAAAAAGAAAGTCAGTCATTAACTGCTTAAGTGTCACCTCAGTGTCTGAGTCTCTGCAAATGACTGAAGAAAAGTTTTAATTTTGATCTATAATAAGAAAAATCTCATTAGATTCATGGGAAGGATGTATTTGGAGCGAAACATCTTTAGATGTAATCTTGACTTGGTTTCTTACTTCATTGAGTGTCTGTGTACAAATTTTAAATTTCTGGACCTCAGTTTTCTCAAAGTTAAAATGTGGTTACTGATAACTTCTGTACATATTTACTGAGTTACAAATGAAATAAGAAAAGCAAAATGAGCATTTGTAGTGCTTGGCACATAGAAACTTCCAAGTTTCTTTTCCTGGAATCAGAGTTTCAGAGTCTTACTTTATTTTCTCTTCTTTAAAAAACAACCATTTATGACACGTTTTACTGAGGCTTTAAGTTAATAATAGCATTCATTTGTGCAGCTTTGCATACAAACTGCCAAACTGAGACATAAAAACTGTGGTAGCACACACACTCTGATTTTAGATTTTGTTGCAGGGGTGTGACTTGGGTATGAATCACTGAGACACTGGGGTGTTGTTAGTGTAAAATAGACTGTATTTACCTTAACTGTCTTTTATTATTATTCTCACTGCCAGACTCTAGTGAGAAAGAACTCAGTTACAAGTACTGCCACAGAAACACATCTAAGTGTCTAATAATAAGGCGAAATTCATTATTAATTAGAGACAGCAAGATGAATTGTAATTCTGTCAAGAAGTCAAATTGTCCAGTGGATTTTCCAGCCTCTTTTCGTATACTATTCCTTTTAAAGTATAAGTTTGAAACTAAATATGTTTATACACCTAGTTAATTTCTTCACTGTACTGAAAAGTTCCTTATTAGGATTGGAAACTCTCTAATGAAGAGCGTTTATTGTTAGAAGCATTGCTTATTTACCATACACACTGTGCTTATTTATTAACTTAAATCTTTCCTCCCTTCTGATGTTAAGCACATTGGAAGTTAAGTTTGTCCTACCTCCTGCATCTTATCTGCAGCAAGCCCAGTATCACACATGTGTTAGATAGTTAATGAAATGTTGATGCCGTGATGGATGCATTTGAGCTTAATAGAGTGAAGTCTGTGAATTACTGTTTGAATCTGGGGTTACTACTCCCTTCTGTATTCCTTGTTTCTCTTAAATATGGGGGGTTCTTTACAAAGTTCACAGGAAGGGGCTGGCATTGTGGTAAAGCAGGTTAAGCTGCAACTTGCCATGCCAGCATCCCATATGAGTGCTGGTTGGAGACCTGAGCCAGCTCCCCACTAACGCACCTGGGGAAGCAGTGGAAGATGGCTCAAGCACTGGCACATGGAAGACCAGAGGAAGTTCCAGGCTCCTGGTTTTAGTGTGGACCAGCCCTGGTAGTTGTGGCCATTTTGGGAGTGAACCAGCAGATCTCTCTCTGTTTCATTCCCTGTCTCTCTATAACTCTGCCCTTCAAATAAGTAAATCTTAAAAAAAGTTCATAGGAAATGCATGTTATGAAAAATTATGCATGTATTTCGACATTTTTGGCAACAAAATAGACTTTTTCTTCAATTTTCTGTGTACTTTTTGAAATCCTGTCATTTTTGTTTTTCTCTTGGAACTGAGCTGCTGCTCTCATCCATTTTGATTCTCACTTTCTAAAACCATGTGTTCTCTTTTATTTTGTTTTTAAGATTTATTTATTTACTTAAAAGAAGTACAGAGAGAAAGAGGAAAAGACAGAGAAAGGGAGAGGGAGAGGGATGAAGGGTGAGGGAGAGGAGGAGATTGATTTCCACCCACTGGTTCACTCCCCAAGTGGCTGCAATAGCTAGGGCTGAGCCAGGCTGAAGCTAGGAGCTTGGAACTTCATGTCTCCCACATGGGTGGCAGGGGCCCAAGCACTTGTGCCGTCTTCTGCTGCCTTTCCCAGGCCATAGCAGGGAGCTGGATCTGAAGCGGAGCAGCCAGGACAGGAACCGGAGCCCATATGGGATGCCAGCGTTGCAGATAGCAGCTTTACCTGCTATGGTACAATGCCAGACTCATATATTCTCTTTTATTTGTTTGTTTGTTTGTTTGTTTATTTATTTATTTTTTGACAGGCAGAGTGGACAGTGAGAGAGAGAGACAGAGAGAAAGATCTTCCTTTTTGCTGTTGGTTCACCCCGCAATGGCCGCCGCGGCTGGCGCTTCACGCTGATCCGAAGCCAGGAGCCAGGGGCTTCTCCTGGTCTCCCATGCGGGTGCAGGGCCCAAGCACTTGGGCATCCTCCACTGTACTCCCGGGCCATAGCAGAGGGCTGGCCTGGAGGAGGGGCAACCGGGACAGGATCTGGCGCCCCGACCGGGACTAGAACCCGGTGTGCCGGCGCCGCAAGGCGGAGGATTAGCCTAGTGAGCCGTGGCGCTGGCCCATGGTCTCTTCTAATAACTGTTTTTTTAGTATCACAGTTATCTGCCAGGCACTGTGGTCTGGATATCCACATTTACCAACTCTCTTAATTCATGCATCACCTGTGCAAACAGTTTTTGTTTGTGTGCTTGAATCTCACCATTGAATCAATGGCCCATGTGGAATCAAGAGTCAGTCCTGCTTATTGAGTTTCAGTACGTAACTTCTGTATGCATCAGGGTTCAAAACGCAGTCTTAGCCAGATTGCTTTGAGGGTCAAGTAAAACAGTATATTTCAGTTTCTTCATGAACTTTGAAGACTTCATTGATTTTTGAAGGTGTTCTGCCCATAATTTTGACTCACCCTTATGGTCCATATCTGATTGGTTCACAGCTTCTCCCTTGGAAATATTTTTCTTGTCCTCATTTGATTAGTTCAGACTATTGTGGTCTCTTACTTGGGCTTTTATGGTAGTAATAACATTGCTAAATTTTATTGAACAAAGTATCAGGACTTTGTGTGTCCTTCATCTATACAGTAGCCTAATGGGCAGATGCTAATGCACTGGTATGATTTTACAGATGAAGACAAAAAGGAAGTTCAGTGAGAAAAAGCAGTTTTCTGAAGTTCTTGCAGCTGCTGAATGTTGAAGCCAGGATTTGAACTTAGAGCTGTCTGATCGCAGACCCTTCAACATCTTCTAAATCTTCCTAATTGCCAGATTCTGCATTCTCCTGCCCTTGTTCCAACACACACTGTCTTCCCCTTTTCTCCAAGTGTTCTCTTAATTATTCTTAAAGAATTTTCTCCAACTTCATCTCTTGGAATTGTTCCAGATTCCACTGGATAGAGGTGGATGCTTCTTCTGTGGTTCTGTGGCAGTTTTTACACATGTCTGCCTTGGCCCTTATTATGTTGTGTTTTAATTATTAGCTCACATGACCTTGAGAACAGCAACCTCACCTAACTGATGTTTTTATGTATAATATCTGTACTCAGTAGGAGCTGGGTAAACTTTTATTAAAAATGCGTCTATAAATATTATTGAGGAATTTAATTCTTGCTGTTTTATTTTTATAGGGATATTACTTTTTTTAAACTCACATGTATAATTATCAATTCAGAATACCTGATTTTAAATCTAAGTACCCTCTATTTTGGTTTTCTGAGTACAACAAAGGAAGATATTGATAAATAATACCTTTCCATTTGTTCGCCTATTTACCCAAGGCCTGTTTAGTACCTAGTGACTTCTGGTCATCCTAATGTGCTTGTTCTTCCAATCTAGATATTTTCCTGTGCCACCTTATATTCTTGCATCCTGTTTTCCTAAATTTTGTTTTCTGCTAGGCAACAGTTAAAGTGCTAGCACTATTGATTCACTCTTCACTTGCAGTGTGAATTTAGATAAGTACTTTTCAACTATGACCAGTGGTAGGAATTTCAGATTCTAGATATGGATTGTGGGATATTATTATTTCCCTCAAATTATAACCTCTTATGTTTTTTTGAAGAAAGTGTCATGTATCTCTTATTTATAGTGGTTCTTCAAAACTTGGCAAAAAGGTCTGTGCAGTTGATGAAACTCTAGTGAGAATGATGAATTATAAATAGGGAGGTGTTTATGCCAGAATGCTGGAATCCTATTTGTACATGTCCTTACTGCTCTTTGTTTGAAGAAGATAAGATTTTATTTTTATGCACACAATGAAGGCTTATAATACTATCACATGTTTCCAGAATTTTAATATATATATATATATATAAATAGAAACATCAAATTTATTCAGGTTTTAATCTCAGAAGTCCTTTTTTTGCTTTATTAGCTTTCAGTAACTTTATTAACTTTTTTGGTTTATCAATTTTGCTTTACTACATAAATGTATAAAACTGCTTTATTAACAACTTCACAATACATTATGAACATCTTCCTATACATTATGTAAAACTCCCCAGCTGACAGAAACTTACACAATGGGTCAAAACCACAATATTCATTTAGAAGCTGGTAATAGGAGAAGCATGAGAAACATGTCACATCAGAAGGTTTTAAACAATACATAGATTGACATGAATACAGACGTGTAGGGGCCTCCCTATGAAAACATCAGGATTCAGGGTACCAGGCAGAACTCGTGATAGTCTTGTGGAGGGGCATCAGTGCTAACTGCCCACAGGCTGTGACTCGGCTGTTTTTCTGTGAGATTCTGCATCATCAGTCTCAACTCCTCCCCAGATATTTTTATATTTTCTTCTCTCATCCCTGCCTGTGGCTCTCCAAGGCTATGTGTCATGCCCCATCCATAGTGCAGGGCAGGCTCTGTAGTGCAGAAGCGCCAGCAAGTTCTTCTAAGCGTGAAGTATTCGTCAGTTTCCAGAGGGAGGGTTCGGGGCTTCCTTTTATTAGCATCTTGTTCTGTTTCATATTTCACCTCATTTTTCTGATTGGCACTTTCCACATTGAGATTCTTTTTTCTAGACTTCTTGTTCCTCTTTGGACTTCAGTACTCCCGGGCCCATCCTTGTGTCTCCCCCGTCTCCTGATTCTGGACACTTAGCAAGGCAGACATGCCCCCCACCCACCTCCCACTCTTCCTGGCTGTCCTGGCCCGCAAGCCCTCAGGACCACCAGAAACAGGTAGCCCCTAGAAATGGGCAAACGAGTGGTGCATCTGACACTGGAGCAAGGCATGGTTGCAGGGCCTGTAGGTCTATTTTTTTAACTTATGAAGCTCAGAGTGCTAAAAATAAAACAAATACAATGTCAAAAATGTGCTAAGTGAAGGTGTAAAGGATACCTGCCACTTGATATATTCATTTCTCATTGGTGACTGAATTGTCTGATTCATTTATTTACTAATTCACTCACTCATCTGGGGTTTTTTTGTTCATACTTTGTCTCTATGTAGGTAATATATAACTCCAGCCCCCTAAAATTTGTTTTGTTACCTTCACAGCAATAAGCAATACTAAGTAAGGATCTTAGCAATGTACTGATTTCTTCCATCCAATGTAAATCATGTAATTTCTAATATTTTATACATATCACCACCAAACACTTAGATGTAGTATATACTGTGAAGAAAATAACTATTTTATTTCCTGAAATTTCTCTTATAACTTGATAGAAAAGTCAATCCATCAGCTTTTTTTTTATCTTTTATTTAATGAATATAAATTTCCAAATCCATCAGCTTTTAAAAACAGCTTTATTAAGATGTCATTAATATTTAAAACATATATTTAAGGTTTACAATTTGATGTTTTAATGTATGTTTACATTGTAAAATAATGACCACAATCAAGTTGATTAACTTATCTGTCATATATCTATCACACACACATATAGTTGCCATTTTTATGTGCATGTTTGTGTGCTTGTGTGTGTGTGTGTGACAATATTTAAGAGCTGTTCTACTAGTAAATTTCAAGTATACAACAGAAGCCTATATTATTAACTGTTACCACCATTCTGTATGTGACATCTCCAGAACTTATTCATTTGAAATTTTGTACCCTTTGACTAAGCCTCCCCCTTTCTCCCTACCTCCTGGCAACCACAATCTATTCTCTGTTTCTGTGGACTTGGTTATTTTAGATTGTGCACATGAATGACATCATGTAGTATTTTTCTTTTTCTACCTTATTTGGCTCAGTATAATGCCTTTCATCTCCATATATTAGATACAAATGACAGAGTTTCCTTATATTTTAAGGAATCCTTAATTTGAAAATTTAAAATCCAAAATGCTCTAAAATCTAAAATAAATAAAGATTTATTTATTTATTTGAAAGAGTTACACAGAGAGAGGAGAGGCAGAGATATATATAGAGAGAGGTCTTCCATCCGATGGTTCACTCCCCAATTGGCCACAATGGCTGGAGCTGCGCCAATCCAAAGCCAGGAGCCAGGAGCCTCTTCTGGACTCCCACACAGGTGCAGGGGCCCAACGACTTGGGCCATCCTCCACTGCTCTCTAAGGCCATAGCAGAGAGCTGGATCGGAAGTGGAGCAGCTGGGTCTGGAACTGGCGCCCATATGAGATGCTGGTGCTTCAGACCAGGGCATTAATCTACTGTGCTGCTGCGCCACAGCGCCGGCCCCATCTAAAACTTTTTGATAACCACTGGGAGATTCTGAGTCTGACTTCCTATGATAAGTTGCATCCAAAATGCTGGCACACTAAAAATATGTAGAATATATCCAGGCTATGTATATAAAGTACATGTCAAACAAATGAATTTATTGTTTACATTTAGATTCCATCCCTAAGATGTCTTATTATATAATTATTATGCAAATATTGCAAAATCTACCACCCCACCCCCACATAAAATCTGAAATCTGAAACACTTCTGGTTCCAAGCATTTCAGATAAGGGATACCCATCTTGTATTCCATTGTGTATATTTGAGTGCGTATACACACACACACACACACACACACAATGTCACATTTCCTTTATCCACTCATCAGCAGAAAGATGTTTGCCTGGCTTCATATCTCCATAAAGGAGAGTGCTGGGTTATACAGGAATTCTATTTTTAATATTTTAAGAGATTTCTTTGCTGTTTTCCACAATCCAGGAGTGCTTTTCTTGAAGTTGGAACACAAATTTTAGCAGTGATTGATATGGGAAACCCTGGGGCAGGCGTATGGGGTGGCATGCATGAAGTTAGAGGAGTACATTTGTAGCAGAGTTCAGTTGTGAATGTATGTGATACTATTAAATGTACAAAAATCAGAAGTTAAAGAACTTAGTAACATTAAACTAATGAAGATAATTAGAATTTTCATGCTGCAGAGGAACTAGGGTGTGTATTGTATTACCTCATTTTAAAGATAAGGAAGCTGAGGAGGAAAGATAATAAATGATTTGTATAACTTTCTATACTTTACTCACAACTGAATGTATTTACACAGCTAAACTTGGAAAAGAAACCCAAGTTTGTTTTTTTTTTTTTTAGAAAACCTTTTATTTAATAAATATGAATTTCAAAAGTACATCTTTTGGATTATAGCAGTTTTTCCCCCTATAACCACCCTCCCACTTGTAAACCATTCCATCTCCTATTCCCTCTCCCATCCCAACTCCTACTCTCTCTCCCATCCCATTCTTCATTAAGATTCATTTTCAATTATCTTTATATACAGAAGATATGTACTTAGTATGTACTAAGTAAAGATTTCAACAGTTTGCACCCACACAGACACACAAAGTATAGAGTACTGTTTGAGTAGTAGTTTTACCGTTAATTCACATAGTACAACACATCAAGGACAGAGATCCTACATGGGGAGTAAGTGCACAGTGACTCCTGTTGATTTAACAATTGACACTCTTATTTATGACATCAGTAATCACCTGAGGCTCTTGTCATGGGCTGCCAAGGCTATGGAAGCCTCTCGAGTTTGCCAACTCTGACCTTATTTAGACAAGGCCATAGTCGAAATGGAAGTTCTCTCCTCCCTTCAGAGAAAGGTACCTCCTTCTTTGATGGCCTGTTCTTTCCGCTGGGATCTCACTCACAGAGATCTTTCATTTAGGTTGTTTTTTTGCCACAGTGTCTTGGCTTTCCATGCCTGAGAAACTCTCATGGAAACCCAAGTTTCTTAACAAAGAATTCCTCATTCTTTGCTTTGCATGGAATCGGAATTGTTAAAAATTACATCAGTGATGCCTCTGCTTATTTGTTTGTTTTTGCTGAACTTCATAGTTTCAGAGCTGGAAGCAGGGGTGGTTCAGTGACCTAGCCCTTCTCATTGCCGATGCCTTTTATGATTGACTCTGTGTTACCCAATCTGCGCCCTTAGATGTGAAAAGTACTGCAGACAAAATGTTTGTGACCTTGTGCACCACAGGATGTCTGCCTGTGACAAAATTTATTCTCCTAGGTTCCAATAAAATGCGATGGCTCTTGGGTTAAAGAATGCAATATATGTGAATGAGCACATCACGAAGAAGAAAGGGAAAATTTTGTTTTAATAGAAGGTTCAAATATATTTAAGCTACTTTTCTTTTTTAAAAAAGATTTATTTGAAAATCAGAGTTATATAGAGAGAGGAGAAGCAGAGAGAGAGAGAGAGAGAGAGAGAGAGAGGTGTCTTCCATCCGATGGTTCACTCCCCCATTGGCCGCAATGGCTGGAGCTGCGCTGATCCGAAGCCAGGAGCCAGGAGCTTCTTCCTTGTCTTCCATGTGGGTACAGGGGCCCAGGAACTTGGGCCATCTTCTGCTATGTTCCCAGGCCATAGCAGAGAGTTGGATTGGAAGTGGTACAGCTGGGACTTGAACCGACAACCATGTGGGATGCTGGCACTGCAGGCAGCGGCTTTACCCACTATGCTACGCGCTGACACCTGGATTGACTTTTATACTTGTAAATATTATGTTGAGCTTCTGAATCTACATGTTAAGTCTGGATTTGTTTAATGCTGTTTTAAAATGATGGATAATATAAAATGTAATGTTATTGCTGGTATATTTTTTTAAAATTTATTTTCTCCCAAAGAAATCTTTTACTTAAGGAATACAGACTTCATGCATTTCATAAGTACAACTCTAGGAATATAGTGATTCTGTCCACCATACTTGCCCTCCCACCCACTCTCTCACCCCTCTTTTTCCTCCCTCTCCCATTCCCAGTCCTAATCTCCACAATATCCATTTTTGATTAACTTCATACACAGAAGATCTGGTATATGTTTAATTGCTTACATTTTCCATGTAAACTCTTCTGGAAAGTAAAATATTATATATTATCACTATGTTGCCAACTTAAGACATCTAGAAATTTGTACTGGAAAATTTTTTGAAAAAAAATTTTTAATTCTCAAGCCTAGTCTCCCAAGTGGGTGTCAGGTATCCAACTACTTGAGCCATCATCTACAGCCTTCCAGGTTGTCCATTAGCAGGAAGCCAGAACGGGAAGCAGAGCTGGGAAGCAGACCCAGCTTGACATGGGATGTAGGCATCCAAAGCAGTGTCTTTTTTTTTTTTTTTTTTTTTTTTTAGTTTGACAGAGTTATAGACAGTGAGAGAGAAAGAGAAAGGTCTTCCTTCCATTGGTTCACCCCCAAATGGGAACTGCACTGATCTGAAGCCAGGAGCCTTGTGCTTCCTCCCAGTCTCCCGTGTGGGTGCAGGAGCCCAAGCACTTGGGCCATCCTCCACTGCTTTCCTGGGCTGCAGCAGAGAGCTGGACTGGAAGAGGAGCAACTGGGACTAGAACTTGGTGCCCATATGGGATGCTGGTGCCACAGGCAGAGGATTAGCCAAGTGAGCCACGGCGCTGGCCCCCAAAGCAATGTCCTAACCACTGTACCAAGCACCTGGTTTCTAGGATCATGATGAGTCCACATTGTGGGGAAAAATTCCAAAAAGTTAGGAACCAGATTTTTTTCCCTTATAACAATGTTAGTGTAAAAATAAAGAAATTAATACATTTTAATACTGTAGAATCATCATGAATTTTTCACATGTAGCAGATACATGAGATGTAAATTTATTACAAATATAGTGGTAATACATTTTTTTAAAGATTTATTTATTTATTTGAAAGTCAGAATTACAGAGAGAGGTAGAGACAGAGAGGTCTTCTGTCGGCTGGTTCACTCCCCACTGCGCCGATCTGAAGCCAGGAGCCAGCAGCTTTTTCTGGGTCTCCCACATGGGTGCAGGGCCCAAGGATTTGGGCCATCTTCTACTGCTTTCTCAGGCCATAGCAGAGAGCTTGATTGGAAGTGGAGCAGCTGGGACTTGAACTGACACCCATATGGGATGCCGGTACTTCAGGCCAGGGCATTAACCTGCTGCACCATAGCGCTGGTCCCAGTGGTAAAAAATTTTGACAGAAAAATATCTCTCAAGAATATCTCTTTCTGATATTGCTCTTGATGTAATTGTATGTAATGTACCAAGTTTTTCGACTAATTTGTCTACTTAAGAGTACTTTAGAGTACTCTATCTGTAGAATCCATTCAAGTCAGAGACAGTTCACAAAGCTATGATTTTTAAAGAACTAATCTGTACTATGACACCAAAATTTGATTAACAAGAAAACAATCCATTAATTTGTTCATGTTGATATCATGAAGAAAAATCTTCCTTTTTCTTATGTATTCTCTGAGCTGTGTAGATGATGCCGTAAGTGTGTTGTAATGCTTCTGGAGTCCGTTCCTTTGGGACTTGTTTTTCTTCAAGAATAAGAATTCAACTGATAGTTTGATTTCTGTTTCATTCTGATTTTATTTCTAGTTTATGTTTTTCTAACTTAAAAGATCAGTGTCATTGCTTTCAGTGTGCTATCTTCAGTTTAAACTTTTTTTAGTGGTAGTCAAGAATTATTGGATTGAGTAGTTTTCAAAAGTTCCTGGTACATTTCTGACTTTAGAAATCTGGGATAGGAATCCATTACCATATGCATATACACTATTTTTTGAGCCTCTTCAAAACATGTCTGAGTGGGTTCTTGAATGTTCCTGATGATAGTTTCTCTAGTTGAACTGTCAATGTTGATCTGAAAGGTGAAATTACAGGCAGAGCGTAAGTAAACATAATTGAGGATAGGCATATATTATGAAAGGTTTTATTTATTTCTCCCTCTTTCTTTTCAGAGGAATAAAATAATTTTGTTTGCAGATTTTTGTATCTTAAAATGAGAGATAAACCTCTGGCTTTTTAAGTGTAAATGTCTATCGCCATATCCCAAAGGGATGAAAAAACCATAAGGTCCAAGACCAGGGAGGTCTCAGAAGCCGTTGCTTAGTTGGAGGATGCAGGTGGTTTGTCAGCGGCAGTCTCCAGGCAAGGAATTTAGGAGATGGAGGTTTCTTTCAAAGGAATACGGAAGTTAGTGCTTTTAAAAATAGCTTCCTTAATAGTCATAAGTGTTGGTTTAACTGAATATGTCCTAAAATGGGAAGATAGTAGCAGTGGAGAATAGAGGGGAGATGTGGTCATTTCAGTAAACCAAGTAATTTTCAGACAAGACTTTTGGGGAATTAATAAAAAATGTAGAGCTGTCCTGAGTAATAGAAATTGCATAAGCTGTTCTACTTATCCTCGTAATGGCAGTTTTCTTTATTTCTCCTTTTTTTTTTTTAAGATTTATTTATTTATTTGAAAGTCAGAGTTACACAGAGAGAGAAGTAGAGGCAGAGAGAGGGAGGTCTTCCATCTGCTGGTTCCCTCCCTGATTGGCCGCAATGGCCGGAGCTGTGAACAGCAATTTTCATTGCTCATTCTCTGCCCACCAAGAGCAGTCTCAGTGTCTCTTTCTCTTGGGACTTTGTTTTCTTCAGGTGACTGGATGTGACCTGCAGTAATACCGATGTGAGTGTCTTCTGGGCCTGCTTGTTTCAATCCAAATGAATTATGGTTTGGTGGCACAGCTGTGGTGGCATACACTGCCCACACTGTGGGGGATGCCCACAGCCTATTTATGGTATTTGTAACTCTTTGCTGGTAAGGCTGGTTTTTCTTACAAAGACTTCTTTTTTTTCTTTTTAATGTTTGGGAATTATGGAAAGTTAATGGAGAGAGACTTTGGAGCTAGATGGCCTAACATTGAATCTTCATGTTACCACTTCATGTAGTGTGACACTGGGCAAATTAGTTAACTTCTCAGATTCTTAGGTTTCTGTCTATCAAGTAAGTTTGGCAATGCTGAATTTACATCATTTTAGGAGAGACTTGGTGTACAACACCTGCCATGTAGGATGATTGACAGATGTTAGTGCCCACCCCCCAGTGATATACAGATTTTCCTTTCCTATCATTGTTGAGTGGTTACCTCTCTGGGTGAGTCTGGTTGGATGTAAATCCTGTAGAGCTTCTTTGTCCTAGAAATCCTTCTTACTCGTGAGTTTATTTTCTTGTACGTTTCACATGCCATCCAGAATTCAATGTTCTCATCACTGTGCTCCATTTTTAGGTATGCTGAATAGACTACTGGACCATCTAGAAGTAGTAGAGGTAAGAGTTTATTTTCTTGGGTCAAAATAATCAAAAAAATCTAAGCAGTATTTAATGCAATTAAAAACAAAAGTCCAAACAAAAGCTCCCAAATTATTAACAAGCAAATATTTTTTAGGTGTATATGTGCCTATCACACACTTAGATCCATGGATCTGAAGCATGTTTTGACAGTGTCAGTCATGTGTAAGGTCATCTATATTTTGAAACTCAAAGAAAAATGTTCACCTGTGGATGGGTGTAGGGCAGATAGGACAGGAAATGTCCCAGGACAGAGAAGGAACTTCAGCTGGACAGGTAGACAGAGCTCTGATTATAAACTGCATGGAAAATAGAAGAGCTCACATTGAAATGGAGGATAAGATCAGGGTTTAGAATCTAAATAGGCAGATCAAGATTGGAAGAAACTACCCAAGTCATATAGGAGTAATGCTCTTTTTTTTTTTTTTTAAGATTTTATTTATTTATTTGAGAGGTAGAATTACAGACAGTGAGGGAGAGACAGAGAGAAAGGTCTTCCCTCTGTTGGTTCACTCCCCAAATGGTTGCAACGACCGGAGCTGCGCTGATCCGAAGCCAGGAGCCAGGAGCCAGGAGCTTCTTCTGGGTCTCCCATGAGGGTTCAGGGGCCCAAGGACTTGGGCCATCTTCCACTACTTTCCCAGGCCATAGCAGAGAGCTGGATTGGAAGAGGAGCAGCCAGAACTAGAACCGGCGCCCACATGGGATGCTGGCGCCACAGGCGGAGGATTAACCTACTGCGCCATGGCGCCAGTCCCAGGAGTGATGCTATTATCAGGTGTTTCTCAGTGTCCAATCAGAGCAGGAAAATATGGGTAGATGAAAACTTGAGCTTTATATTCATGGTTTATGGTTCCAACCAGAAGTAAGGAGCTAGGCAAGGCATGCAGTTCATTTAGGATGCTGGAAGCTATTTCAGAATTTTATACAGGGCAGTGGTATGCTCAGCATGACCATCAAATGACTCTTGATGCCAGAGGTGGTTAAGTCTGGCTCTGCTCTTCATATGACTTTCTAGAATGTGTAGATAAAGAGAGTGAAATGAGCTTTTCTGTCTGAGATACTATTTTGTAGGTGCCAGCATTTGAAGTAGAGGGCTAGGTGATCTCCCACAAATCTAGCACATGAATCAGAATCCTTAGAGGGCCAAGTATTCCTCCAGTTCAAGATGAATACTTTGAGATGGATAGTAAACATTTTCATTTGTAAAGAGTTATTTATCTGAAAGGTAGGGTTACATACAGAGAGGGAGAGACAGAAAAGTTCTTCCATCCACTAGTTCACTCCCCAAATGGCAGCGATGACTGGACCTAGGCTGATCTGAAGCCAGGAGCCAGGAGCTTCTTCTGGGTCTCATACATGGGTACAGGGGCCCAAGGACTTGGGCCATCTTCTGCTGCTTTCTCAGGCCATAGCAGAGTGCTTGGTTGGAAGAGTAGCAGCCGGGACACTAAGTGGTGCCGGTATGGGATGCTGACACTACATGTGTCAGCCTACTACGCCACAGTGCCAGCCCCAATAGTAACATTTTTTGGTGACTGGGGTGTCTTTTGTCACATCTGAGAAGCTGAATTGCTAAATGATAAAATGACAATGTGACTTTCAATTGATGTAAACAGAAATCTGTGAGTAGGCATGCTGAATATGTGACCACTTAAAGATAGACTTAAAATAGATTTTTTAAAAATAAAAGCTGTTTGCATAGGGGCCAGTGGTGTGGTCCAGTGGGTTAGGCCAGTGCTTGCATTACCAGCATGCCAAATTAGAGTACAAGTTTGAGTCCTGGCTTTTCTTTTTTTGTTATTTGACAGATTTACACAGTGAGAGAGAGAGAGAGACAGAGAGAAAGGTCTTCCTTCCGTTGGTTCACCCCCCAAATGGCCGCCACGACCGGAGCTAGGACGATCCGAAACCAGGAGCTAGGTGCTTCCTCCTGGTCTCCCACGTGGGTTCAGGCGCCCAAGCACTTGGGCCATCCTCCACTGCCTTCCTGGGCCATAGCAGAGAGCTGGACTGGAAGAGGAGCAACCGGGACTAGAACCTGGTGCCCATATGGGATGCTGGTGCCGCAGGCGGAGGATTAACCAAGTGAGCCATGGCACCGGCCCCTGAGTCCTGGCTTTTCTGCTTCTGATCCAGCTGCCTGCTAACCTGCCTGGGAAAGCAGCCAAAGGTGGCCCAAATATTTAGGCCCCGGCCACTCATGTGGGAGATCTGGATGGAGTTTGGGATTCCTGGCTTCAGGCTGGAGCAGCCTAGTCTATTGTGGATGTGAAGTGGAAGATCTTTTTTCCCACTCTCTCTATCACTGTGCATTTCAAATAAATAAATAAGTTGTATAAAAAGCATACATAATTTCATGTATTTGACTTGAGGAATTCGGAGACCATTCATGAGACTGTTACCCTAGTCATTGTCATAAACATACCCATCACCCCCCAAAGCACAGGATTTTCTCAAAAAGAATTTTTCAAACAGATTTATTTATTTATTTGAAAGAGTTACAGAGAGAGAGGGAGGAGGGAGGAGGGAGAGGGAGAAAGACACTTCCATTTGCTGGTTCATTGAATGGCTCCAATGACCAAGGCTGAGCCAGATTGAAGCCAGCAGCTTGGAGCTTCATCTGAGCTTCATCTCTCACATGAGCGGAAGGAGCCCAAGTACTTGGGCCATCTTCTGCTACTTTCCCAGACCATTAGCAGGGAACTGGGATCAGAAATGGAACATCTGGGATATGAATCGGCACTCATATGGGATGCTAGCATCATAGGTGGTGGCTTGACTTGCTGTGCCAAAATGCTAGCTCCTCCCTCCTCTCCTTATTGGCGGCTTATACTTCCATGTCCCATTTATTTCACCATTGGCAATTGGACATGTATTAACTAATGAAACACATACGAAAGTGCCATGTACTGGTCCAAGAAGAAGGTTTAAGAATCCTTATGTGGTTCTGCACACTCCCAACATTACAAAGTACATTCTAGAAAAGAGCTATTCCTTTAGCCTGAAGGCCAGAATGAAGACATTGACCAGAACTGGAGCTAACTTCAGTTGTAATATATTCTGCTTGAGAAAGGAACCTTTCTTATGTAAATCATTGGGATTTTAATGCCATTAATTACTGTATCATATCCTACCAAAATCTGACCTGGACTGCTTGAACCTGTCTGAAATTTCAGCTATGATTCTGATGTATAGAGGAAGTAGACTTGGTATTTACAGAATTTTGTCTACATTAGGCTAATTTTATTCTGAGCTTGCTGCAAGTTACCCAAAATGCATTGTTATAAAGTATTCCAGGAATCATAGTATAATTATTAAAGTCAGAACTGGAATGTTCAATTTAGAATTTCTATTGACTCATACAAGTTTATTACAATATGGAAAAGCCTTTTCCAAATCAGGAAGTGTAACCCAGTGTTGTTCATTATGAAGTTTTAAATGACTCATTCCTGAATGTTATACTCAAGAGAATGAGACTTTACTGGAGAAGTGAGTAAGTGATGAGATACATTGAAATTGGGAGAAATAGAAGAAACAGGTTTATGTCATGTGTGCTTCTTCCTGGAAGAATGAGGGTAGTACATTTGGGGCTGCCTTGCTTGCTCTTTTAAAACTTAGCACTGAAATCAGCATTTCTATGACACACGAGATGACACATGGCAACATTCTTGATGCAGAAGGGAAATGTGGGATTTCTCTTGCCTGAGTTAGAGCCATGGCCCATCTCTTCTAGGACTGTGCTCTATGCAAGGAAGCATGTCTTAAACCATTCATACAATAAAGGTGAGCAATGTTGCAGTATTCTTTAGGAGTGTGTCTAAATTAATTTTAATCCCTTTTATTTCCAGTCTGTATCACTAGGGATAATGAGTTCCATAATTCTACCAGGATCTGTATGAAGT
This sequence comes from Oryctolagus cuniculus, assembly GCF_051225735.1. NCBI lineage: Eukaryota > Metazoa > Chordata > Mammalia > Lagomorpha > Leporidae > Oryctolagus > Oryctolagus cuniculus. The sequence continues at coordinate 9,376,535 of NC_142879.1, read as the reverse complement.
TTTATACTAAGCCTTCCGTTTTATTAAATTCTCTGGTTTGGCTTCCATGATATTAATCATTTCTGATTTTTTCATAACTTTCCTTTATTAGCGTTGTTATAAACATAGCTTAAAGTGGTATATGCTGTTTTTAAAGCAGAAAACATTTAACAAAAAGTAACAACCATTGATAAAATATTTGATATATTTCTTTTTATTCTGTCAATATTTTGTTCATGTATAATAGCCTGTCTAGCTACCATTCATTGATTCACACATTTACAGAATGACACCCAAATTACCTTATTGGCATTGTAGTATGAAAGCAATTTTGTATCAGTATCACTCTTTCATGCTTAATATCATATAGTTAACACTTTCTCCTTTTTTACTTAAAATTTTTCTTTGAGAAGCAGATAAACTGAGAGAACAGAGAGTAAGACACAAACATACACACATACACATGGTGAGGGGGGAGAGTGAGAAGGAGGAGAAAGGGAGGGAGAGAGCAAGAGAGCGAGAGAGAGCGAAAGCGCTCATTTCCTGGTTCACTTCCCGAATACTCCCAATGGCTGGGGCTGGGCTTGGCTAAAGTTAGGAGCCTGGAAGTCAATCTGGGACTCTCACACAGGAGGCAGAAATCCAACTACTCGAGCTATTACCCCTGTCTTTTAGGCTGCATATTAGCAGTGAGCTGGAATTGATAACAGAGCCAGAGCTCTAACCCAGGCTCTCTGGTATGGGATGCAGGCATCTTAGCCAGTGTCTTAACTGCTAGACAAATGCCCACCTTGATTTTTATTTTTTAATGACTGTATAATAGTTTATTGAAGGGCTAGGCTGTATATAGTTGTCTCTTAGTATTTACAGAGCACTGGATGCAGGCCATGTATGGAAATCAAAATCTAAGGTTGCTCAAGTCCATTATATAAAATGGTATAGTGTTTGCCTTTAACCTACACACATCTCCTCTATTATACTAACACATTTCTAGAATACACATACAACCCAATTCAGTATAAATGCTATGTAAATAGGTGTTATACTGCATTCTTTAGGAATTATGATAAGAAACAAAGTCTGTACATATTTACTGTAGATGCAATATTTTCCATCCATGGTTTACTGAACCCATGGATACAGAAACTGTTTATTTAGAGGGCTGATTGTATATTTAGCTCCATAGTATTAGTGAACATTTAGATTGTTTCCTGTTTCTTGGGTTGTAAATTATCCTATATTGAGCACTTTGATGTATAAATTCTTCCATCTTTCTTTTCTTAGAATCATTTAAAGGAGTGAAATTCCTGAAATGAAGATGTAATATTTTTTGAGACTCTTGAGACATATTGTAAAATTGCTTCCAGCAAGATTTTATTGTTTTTCATTCCTAACAACAATGTCACTGTCTACTCACTCCTCCTTTTTCAGTTCCAATGAAGTGAAGCCAGTGACTTGTAATTGTTTGAATGTGTGTGTTAACATATTAATGCTTAAACATCATTTCCTTTTTTAACTGATCATTTCATTTCTTTCCATGAATTTCAAATCTTTTTTCCATTTTCCCTTTGTATTAGTGGTTTTTTTTTTTTTGCCTTTTCCAGATCTGTTTATATATGGACACTATTTCTGTTATATTTATTGTACTATTTTTTGTACTTTTAAATATTTTTGGTTATGATTTTTAGGTATATTTAGAAACCGTATACTCTGAAAACAACTTGAGTTCATCTCTCTGATTATACTTTCCAACTTCACTGCTCTTTTACAGTTTTAGAGGAAGATCTAAGACAGAAGCCTGTCTGTGACTTCCTATTTTATGCCCTTTCAGTGTTCCCCACTGAAAGGTGGGGACTAAGCCAGACTTTCTGGTGTGCCTCTCAAATAAGTGAGGCTTCAAAAACATTACAGTTCTCTCTCTCTCTCTCTCTCTCTCTCTCTATATATATATATATAAAATATATATATATACATATATAAGTATATATTATACATATGTATGTAGATATATACATATACATATACATTTATATGTATAGGCATATATAAACATATATATGTCAAGTGCGTTATATTTACTGTTTACTTATTTTTTGACAGGCAGAGTTAGACAGTGAGAGAGACAGAGAGAAAGGTCTTCCTTCCGGTGATTCACTCCCCAAATGACCGCTATGGCCAGCGCTGTGCCAATCTGAAGCCAGGAGCCAGGTGCTTCTTCCTGGTCTCCCTGAGGGTGTTGGGCCCAAGCACTTGGGCCATCCTCCACTGCACTCCCGGGCCACAGCAGAGAGCTGGACTGGAAGAGGAGCAACCAGGACAGAATCCGGCACCCCAACCGGGTCTAGAACCCGGGGTGCCGGTGCCACAGGTGGAGGATTAGCCAAGTGAGCTGCGGTGCTGGCCACTGTTTACTTTCATTGTATGTCCACTCACATGAGAATCCTTTGTATATTAGGACTGCAGCTAATTCATCATCATATATGCAGAGCCTGCACACTTCCTGATACATAGCTGATACAGAATATAAACTACAGAACAGATATTTGTTGATCGCGGCTTTTAGGTCTGTTACATTTTTGCATTTAAATTGATGCTATAGTTCTCGAAAACTAAAGAAGGACACCCAAATTATGCAGCATCCAAGAAGCACTAAAGACGTGAGGACTATATCTGATAATACTTTTTGGTTTTCTTTTCCTTTTTTAAAAAATTTATTTATTTCCTTGAGAGGCAGAGTTACAGACAGAGGGAGAGACAGAGAGGTTTTTCCATCTACTGGTTCACTCTCCAAGTGGCCGCAACAGCCAGTGCTGAGCTATCTGAAGCCAAGAACCAGGAGCTTCTTCTGGGTCTCCTACAGGGTGCAGGGAGGCACAAGCACTTGGGCTGTCTTCTACTGCTTTCCCAGGTCATTAGCAGGGAGCTGGGTTGGAAGTGGAGCAGCCGGGACTCAAACCGGCACCCTTATGGGATGACAGCACCACATGTGGATGCTTAAACTACTATGCCACAGTGCTGGCCCCACTTTTTGGTTTTCTAAGAGTGAGTAAAAGAAATGTTCTAACTAAACAGTGATGTCTACAAAAGGCCAGGATTTTTCACCTCCTACAAGGTGAATAATTTCAAGAGAAGTTAAAGAAAACAAGAAGTCTTACATGTAGAGCTGAGGCAAGGCAGTGTGGAGGTAACCATGGCAACAGCACAGGTTAGCAGAGATTAGAATAAAGGATAGTACGGGAACCTTCCAGTCCACAATGAGCAGCAGCAGAGAATCCTGCGAAGACGACGGGAGCTGAGACACAGGCTTTGCCTCTGGGATCCAGAGACATGCGAGGGAGCAGCGGTATCCGTCCATAACTTCTGATGTCTGCTTTGTGCCGTGATGCAGATGAAGAGGCACCAACTAGGGTAAATGGTTCCTGAATACGGAGCAGTCTGCATTGCCTTTAGCAAGTTGGTAAGCCTATGGTGTTTATCCCAGCATTCCCAAGGCTGTGTGATTTCAATTGTGATAATCTAAAAAGGATTTAAGGATTGATTTCAGCCAAGTTTAAAGATTGATACAAATTGGGCAGTTGACTACCCGTAATGGCTTAACTATGTGTCTGCTCTACATCTGTGCTGGAGCCATTTGAGTAAGCCAGGGAAAATGCACAATGATGGTTTCTTACAGGAAATTATTACTGAACATTTTAAATGAGCGCTCAACATTGCCCACTTTTCTAATGACCTTTCTTTAATATCATGGCTTTTGAAATCTCCAGAAACTATTTTATGCCTTTTCCCTTTTTAACACAGAGTTCCACTTTTTTTGGGACCTTACTGAGAACACAGACTTACTCAGATGGAGATTATCTGCCTTCTTTCCACCAAATCCAGCAACCTAACTCTATCTGTACTTGTCTGTTCTAACTTCCCTCCTGGAGGGTGGTGTATTTATTCCTCAATGGGCTGCCTATACTTTGTTTCTCACTTCCCACTACTTTTGCCTTCTGTGTTGCTTTGCATTTCTCTTTTGTTCTTACAATTATCTCTACTCTCTTCTGTGTCATCACTCTCTTTCTTCCTCACTAGTGGTTGCCATTAGCATGCAGATATGTTGCTGTACTTTCTAAATAAAACCAATAACAGCTATGATGGTTACATAATAGTTGCCTTCTAGTCTCTGTTCTTTTCTTTGCTGATCACCACATAAAAACCAATGTGAGATATTCCCTATATTATTTGTCTTGTCTATGCCTACTCATCTCCATAATGCCAGGAACTGCTTACATCCATGCATTACTGACTTCCACATTGTGCCATGTCCAGTGGTTGGTGTTCTTTGCTCATCTTGCTTGACTTCTCTGCAGTGTCTGATAAACTTAAGAGCTCCCTTCCTTGGGGGCCGATGTCGTGGCACAGTAGGTTAACCCCTGCCTGCAGTGCCAGCATCCCATGTGGGCGCTGGTTTGAGTCCCAGCTGCTCCTCTTCCAATCCAGCTCTCTGCTGTGGCCTGAGAAAGCAGTAGATGATGTCCCAAGTGCTTGGGCTCCTGCACCTGCATGGGAGATTGGGAAGAACCACCTGGCTCCTGGCTTTGGATCTGTGAAGCTCTGGCCATTTCGGTCATTTGGGGAGTGCACCAGTGGAGGGAGGACCTTTCTCTGTCTCTCCCTCTCACTGTCTGTAACTACTTCTCAAATAAATAAATAAAAATCTTAAAAAATTTTAAAAAAAGAGCGCCCTTCCTGAATACTCTCTTTTGACTTCTATGAAAATTACTTACCCAATGCTCCCTTTCTGTTCCATCCACTGGTTCACTGTCCAAATGGCCACATTGGGCAGGCTGGGCCAGGCTGAAGCCAGGCCCAGAACTTCTTCTCGATCTCCCACATGGGTGACAGGGGCCTAACCAATTGGGCCATCTTCCACTGCTTTCCTAGGCCATTGTCAGGAAGTTGGCTTCAAAGTGGAGCATCTAGGACAATAGCTATTGCCTTTATGGGATGCCAGCATCTCAGGTGGTGGCTTTACCTGCTATGCCACAATGCTGGGCCCCTGATGCTCCCTTTCCATCTCCTTCACTGATCACAAGTCTTCCCTGGATTTGGAAATATTAGTACACACCTAAGCCTCCTCTCTGGATCTCTGCTCTCTCCTTCTGAGTGATCTCAGCCTCATGACTCTTTCTAATTTATTTTTTAGGAATACAAATTTCTTAAGTACAGTTTTAGGAACACAGTGATTCTTCCCACCATATCAGCCCTCCCACCCACACTCCTACCCCTCTCCTCCTCCTCCCTCTCCCCTTGCCAATCCTATTCTCCATTATGATTCATTTTCAATTAACTTTGTACACAGAAGACCAACTCTATACTAAGTGAAGATTTCAACAATTTGTGCACATCTGTGCGTGTGCACACACCCACACTGAGAACTGGTTTTATAGTTAACTCTTACTACAACTCATTGAGGACAGAGGTCCCTCATGGGGAGTTAGTGCACAGTGACTCCTGTTGTTAACTCTACAATTAATATTCTTATGTATGATGTCAGTGACCACCCGAGGCTCTTGACATGAGCTGCCTAGGCTATGAAAGCCTTTGAATCCACAAATGCTTGTCAATATTTAGACAAGGCCATAAGCAAAATGGAAGTTCTTTCCTTCCTTCAGAGAAAACTAAATCCTTCTTAGATGGCCACTTCTTTCCACTGGGGTCTCACTCACAGAGATCCTTCAGGTAGAACATTTTTTTGCCAGAGTGTCTTGGCTTTCCATGCCTGAAATGTTCTCACAGTCTTTTCAGCCAGACCAGAAAGTCTTAAGGGCTGATTCTGAGGCCAAAGTGTTACTTAAAGTGATTGTCATTCTATGATTCTGCTGTGTGGACTGCTTCCCATGATAAACATTCTCTCCTTTTTAATTCTGTTATTACCAGGCACTTGATCCTATTTATATGATCTCTTTAACAATCCTATCTATATGTTAACTTTAACACTTAATATGATCACGTTAACAGTTAAGATGGCATTTTTACCAACAAGTTTAATGGGATTTGGAGTCCCATGACAAGTTTTTTAACTGTACCCTTAAAAGTAAGTCTGTAGGGGTGCCGGTGCTGTGGCACAGTGGGTTAAAGCCCTGGCCTGAAGTGCCAGCATCCCATATGGGTGCCGGTTCTAGTCCTGGCTGCTCCTCTCCTGTTCCAGCTCTCTGCTATGGCCTGGAAAAGCAGTAGAAGATGGCCCAAGTTCTTGGGCCTCTGTGCCCACGTGTGAGACCCTGAAGAAACTCCTGGCTCCTGGCTTCGGATCGGCTCAGCTCCGGCCATTGCGACCATCTGGGGAATGAACCAGCAGATGGAAGATCTTTCTCTCTCTGTCTCTACCTCTCTTTGTAACTCTTTTAAATAAATAAATAAATAAATCATTTTTTTTTTAAAGTAAGTCTGTAAGAATGTATGCAGAACTATACAGCTTTACAATTACTAACTTCCTCCTCTCTTATTTTTTACTGAGATCTATTTTCAATTGACTTCATACACATATAATTAATTATATGTTAAGTAAAGAGTTCAACAAATAATATGAAGAAAAAAAAGACAAAAAAAAAAAAAAAAACAAAGAAAATGAAACTGTTCCTTGAGTCAAGACAAGGGAAGCTCACATTATCCCTTCTCAAAGTGTTAGTTTCACTTCCATAGATTTTGTTTTAGGTGCTCCATTAGTTTTCACAGATCAGGGAGAACGTATAGTATCAGTCCCTTTGAGCCTGGCTTATTTCACTAAGTATAATGTTTTCTAGATTCATCCATTTTGTTGCAGATGACCAGATTTCATTTTTTTTTACTACTGTGTAGTACTCCGTAGTGTACAATCCCATAATTTCTTTATCCAGTCTTTGGTTGATGACAATTTATGTTGATTCCATGTCTTAGCTATTGTGAATTGAGCTGCAATAAACATGGAGGTGCAGGTAACTCTTTTGTTTACTGATATCATTTCCCTTGGGTAACTTCTTTGGAGTGGGATGGCTGGGTCATATGGTAGGTCTATATTCAGATTTCTGAGGTCTCTCCATACTGTGTTTCAAAGTGGCATTACCAGTTACATTCCCACCAACAGTGGATTAGGGTACCTTTTTCCTCACATCCTTGCCAGCATTTGTTGTTGATTTCTATATGAAAGCCATTCTAACTAGGGTGAAGTGAAATCTCATTGTGGTTTTGATTTGCATTTCCCTGACAGCTAGTGATCCTGAACATTTTTTCATGTGTTTTTTGGCCATTTGGATTTCCTCTTTTGAAGAATGCCTGTTTAAGTACTTGGCCCATCTCTTAACTGGGTTGTTTGCTTTGTTGTTGTGGAGATCCTTGATCTCTGTAGATTCTGGTTATTAATCCTTTATCATTTGCATAGTTTGCAAAGAATTTCTCCCATTCTGTTGGTTGCCTCTTCACTTTCCTGTTTCTTTTTCCATACAGAAACTTCTCAATTTGATGTAATCTGATTTGTTAATTTTGGCTTTGATTGTGCCTGTGGGGTCTTTTCCAAGAACTCTTTGCCTTCACCAAAGTCTTGCAGGGTTTCCTGAGTGTTCTCTAGCCTCATCACTTTTTAAAATTTTGTCTATGTCTATATATATGTGTGTGTGTGTGCGTGCGCGCACACACACACATGAACATATTTGAAAGAGAGACGGAGAGAAGGATCTTCCATCCACTGGTTCACTTCCCAACTGCCCACAATAGTCATGGCTGTGCTGGGCTAAAGCCAGGAGGCAAGAACTTAATACAGGTCTTCCACGTGGGTGAAGGGACTCGTATACTTTAACCATCACCTGCTGACTCCCAGGTTGTACATTAGCAGGAAACTGTAATCAGGAGTGGAACTCTGACTAGAATACAGGCACTCCAATATGGGATGTAGGCATCCGAGGTGGTTTAACCATTGCACCATATACCTGTTCTCGCCACACTGTGGCCTTTATTAGTATCTGTATGCTAGTGGCATCCAGCTTTATCTCTTTTACTGAGTTCTAGTCCTACCTGGTTTATAGCCACTTTTTTCTAACTAATCTCTAAGCTTCTTCAAATTAAAAGATAACGTGGGTTTTTCACAGCATTTTTTTGTATTCTTTGGAAGAGAATTGGGAGATCTTTTATTGTTATTATTGAATATTTATTTGAAAGGCAGAACAGAGAGAAAGGTATCTCCCATCTGCTGGTTTACTCCCCAAGCAGAGTCTGTGTCTGACTTTCTTTGTCAAAACACTTGTTCAATTTTTTTAAAGCATGTAACTGGTTTGTGGAATTATCCATTTATTCATCTGTGTCCTTCCTTTATGGGAGCACATGTAGCCTTGTTTGCTTCTTCTACCCCTGTTTCTCAGTTCTGGGGCCACCTGCAAATACTTGATAAAATGAATGGATCCTGTAACAGAGTGAGTAGTGGTTTGATTAAACATCTTTTCATTTCCACAGAATATAATTTATTCAAATATCAATGGGAAATCCTTATCTTCATTGACTGAGATTAAGTTACTAAATCTAGGTATGAGCCTCCATTAGCTTCTGGCATTACAGCTTTTGATTTCTTTTATTTCTTGACCTTTTCTGCTTTCAGATTCCTTGAGTTTTAGGTGATTCTTGGCCCCTTGTCATTTCACGTGCACTTTTGTATCTTTTCTAGTTCTACCTAGAGAATTCTATTATCTCTCTTCAGGGTTAATCATCAGAAATACCCATCGGTTTTGTTTTCAGTGTACATCTTGGTGATGCCAGACATTTCTGATGACAGTGTTGATTGCAATGCTGTATTTTGGTTCATTATTCAATTTAAAATCTTAGATGATTCTCGTATATTTCCATAGGAAGATGAGGAATAGCTCTGACAAATTTTTCTTGATATGTTAAAAAAATCACTATTTTATTTCTGCCTGGAAGTAATTTAGTTATTTCTTGAAAACTTGGTGCTTTGTAACTTGAAGAACTTTGTGTCATCTCTAGGCTTGGAAATTTTGCTGTATATTTTCTGTTTATTCACTGTGGAGGTTTTTATTTTAAGATTTATTTATTTATTTGAAAGGGAGAGTTACAGAGAGAGAGAGGGAGAGAAAGAGGGAGGGAGGGAGGGAGAGAGAGAGGGTCTTCGATCCACTGGTTCACTCCGCAAATGGTCACAACGGCCAGAGCTGGTCCAGTCTGAAGCTAGGAGCCTGGAGCTTTCTCTGGGCCTCCCACACCAGTGCAGGGGCCTAAAGTACTTGGGCTATCTTCCACTGCCTTCTCAGGCCATAAGCAGAGAGCTGGATTGGAAGTGGAGCAGCTGGGACCTGAACCAGCATCCATGTGGTTTGCTGGCACTGCAGGCAGCTGCTTTACCAGCTCAGCCACAGCACTGGCCTCAGAGGGTTTGTTTGTTTGTTTGTTTTAAATGATATTATTTTCACTGAGGAATACTATATACTACATTTCTTCATTCAAAGATACACCTATTTATCTCCACTGAGCTTACTTCTAAATTAGTTTCCTATCTTTAAACTACTGCCTGTCATCCCCTTATGTGGCATTCGATAAAATTTTTCGTTAAAGGCCATTATTATTTTTTTAACTTTTATTTAGTGAATATAAATTTCCAAAGTACACCTTATGGATTACAATGGCTTCCCCCCATAACGTCCCTCCCACCCGCAACCCTCCCCTTTCCCACTCCCTCTCCCCTTCCATTCACATCAAGATTCATTTTCAATTCTCTTTATATACAGAAGATCAGTTTAGCATACATTAAGTAAAGATTTCAACAGTTTGCTCCCACACAGAAACATAAAGTGAAAAATACTGTTTGAGTACTAGTTATAGCATTAAATCTCAATGTACAGCACATTAAGGACAGAGATCCTACATGAGGAGTAAGTGCACAGTGAAGGCCATTATTTTTTAAGTGTATGTGTTTGTTTTGCCATTGGAATTTCATTTTGAGAGTTACTAGAATTTGCTTTAATTATTGTTTTCTACTTTGCTCCAATGTGCCATGAATGGCAGGCTTCCTTATTTACTTCTAGGGGATTTTCAGTTTTTAAACAGTCCTTCTTTCTTTTTTTTTCTGTTACTTTTTGTGCCAAATAGGATTTTTCTTTCTAAGCACATTACACATAAGTGCTTAATACAGGTCTATTGAATGAACACTGATCAAAGGCACAATTGTTTTTGTCTTTTTAAAAAATCTTCAGTATTTAAAAAAGTGTTAGTCAAGAGTGTGTCATCAGATAGCACCTAGAATGTGTCTAGGGTACTAACATTCATTCCTGAGTTCTAACTAACGTCTGAAGTTTTCTGTGTTCCGTTCCAGAGGTTCTGGCTCTTTGGGATCCCCTTTTTCTGATTAAGACATTGGATGTAATGGTATTTTGCTGACTGTGGCATTAATTGATTTCTCTCCAATGAATATCTCTTAAACCAGTTTCTGTTCATTTATTGAACAGCCTAACGTATTTTTTCCCCCGTGTAAATTTTTGAACTACATGATCTTAGAAACAATGTTTTAATCTGTGTGAGGATGTATTTTATTGTTGTCCTTGGTTGATGTAAACACTTTTATTTTCTGGCATGTTTAATTTGCATTCTTAGTTTTATCTTTCTTGCTGAGTGCATCACATAATGATTTATTTTAGCACTATTTTATTATGTGATTGTTGAATTTTCACATGAATTTCATAATAATTCAGTTTATGGCAAGGTTTTTACTGCCTTTATAAACAGTGCTTTGTCTTTCTGTCTTAATCTTTTCTGTAGACTTTGCTTCTTTTCCTGACACTAGATCTGTAAATTGATGATTCTAGCTAGATGGGAACTTACTTAAGATCTTTGACAAATAATTACAGAAGCTTACACGATACAGCTGTTTTGAACTTTTCTTACTAATATTTGCCTTGTATTTATTCAATGAACACTTATTTCATATCCATTAGATACAAAACATGTTTTTAGTCTCTCTGAAGGATGAAATGTAGATGATAGGCAATATGTGATCTGAAGGAGTTTACACGGTTGAGAATGCATATGTGGAAAAACCCTAATATGCAAATCAGCTACAATTAGGGGCAAAATATTAGAAAAATATTTACAAGAGGTTTCATGGAAGAGATAGAACTTTAATTTTACTATCAAAGATAAGCAGAGTATATAGAGGAAATGGAAAGGTCTTTGGACAGAAGTCTGGGGGCAGGAGAGGCATGGATGGACATATGGAAAACAGAATGATGGTCTCATTGATATCTGTGTGGGTGCAGACTGTTGAAATCTTTACTTAGTATATACCAAGTTGATCTTCTGTATATAAAGATAATTGAAAATGAATTTTGATGAAGAATGGGATGGGACAGAGAGTGGGAGATGGGATGGTTGCGGGTGGGAGGGAAGTTATGGGGGGAAAAGCTGCTATAGTCCAAAAGTTGTACTTTCGAAATTTGTATTTATTAAATAAAAGTTAAAATAATGACGGTCACATTGGTGCAAGGTCTGTTAAGTGAAGGAACATAGTGAGAGATAAATTTAAAAAATCTGTTATCAGAAGATCTCTGTGAGACCTCAGAGGAAAGGAAGGGTCATAAAAGGAGACACTCTTCTCTGAAGGGAGAGGAGAACATCCTCTTTGCTTATGGCCGTGTCCAAATACTGACGGAGTCTATGGTCACAAAAGGCCTCCATAGCCCTGGCAGCCTCGGATGATCACTGATGTCACAAAAAAGGAGTGTTAATTGTTAAAGCAACAGTAGTCACTGTGCACCTGCTCCCCAGGTAGGACCTCTGTCCCTATTGAATTGCAATATGAGAATCAACTGCAAATTCTCTCCCCAAACTGTTCTCTATATGTTGTGTGTGGGCATGGGGGCAAATTGTTTAAGTCTATGATTAGCATAGAGTTGGTCCTTTGTATATAAAGTCATACTAAAAATGATCCATAATGAAGAAGGAGATGGGAGAGGGAATGGGAGGTGGGATGGGAGCAGGGTGGAGGGCTTGGGGAAAAGAACCACTGTATTCCTAAAGTTGTTTCTATGTAAAAATGCATTCATTAAATAAAAAAATGTGTTATGTTAGGGAGTTTTGAATACCAAAATTTTAGCTTTTTCATATGGAACAGAGAAAAATGGATGATATTCAGAGACATATAGTTTATTATTAATAAAAGTAACTACCAAATACTGTGTGCCTAATCTGTGTAAGACATTGAGCAGGGTGTTTTATCTCTAACATGCACAATAATGCTGAACAGGTAGTTGATATTATTCTTACTTTATAGATGAAGTATAAGAAACTCCAAGACAGAGATTAATTTGGCAAATTTGCAAAACATGGATTATAGAAGGTTGAGACTAAAAATCAAACTATTAGCAGAGGATAAATTATTATAACCCACTAAGCATATATATTTGTCTCTTACTCCCATTTCAATGTCCTCAAATTGACTTAAAAGATAGATTTTTAAAAATTCACAATTATGCTGCAAACTGGATCACAAACAGTGTGGAATACCTAAAAAGTGAGAGAAATAGTTTATGATTACATCCAAAAAGCTATAGCCACAACTGCTCATGGGAAACATCTACAAAAAGTGGGAGCTCAAGTGGTAACCCAAGCCTGGAGGTATATAGATCCTAGCACTAGGGGAGGGACCATAAAGTAAGTTCCAGAATGACTGATTCAGGTGTCTCTGGAGGAGAATTGAACCAGGGCTCCACACCTACCATCATTGCTCTCTGGGCTAGGCAGAGCTAGCTGTGTCCATAAAGAGGGTCCCTTGAGTGAGGGAGAGTATATTTTGCCCCTGGAGCATGGCCAAACTCCAGAGGAATAGGAGGTATCTTGTCTGGAGTAACCAGCACCCCCTATTGAAACATCTAAGTAGCACAGCTAACTCTCCTCCACAGTCACTACCTTTAAAAAGGTTAAAGATTTGCAAAGAGCCAAAAAAGGGATCTTAAAATAAAAAGATAGGTCTATATGCAAAAAGGTAGGTCAATAGGCAAAAATTAAAAAAAAAATTGAGAGTGACTAATTTCATTTAAAAAATAAAAGCCAAGTTCAACAAATTAATTTCTCTAAGTACATACTATATTTTTTTTGATATCTTCTGTTTTCATCATTTTCCATATCTTCCACACCAGCACAGTTGTCTGTTCACCAGAATGCACATTATTCTTCATGGTTCCTGCCTGGCACCTGTGATTTTATTTGCCTCACATCCATTGTTATTTCATTTATACCATCTAGCTCTTGATACTTACATACAACTATCCAGAACCCATCTAGAGTCTTATTAATCAGACACTGATAAGGTTAGAAACAAACTTTGAGGAAGTCTTTTAGAACATAAAAACTTAAATTTATTCTTGCTTTTAAAGGCACTAATAACAGCAGATTTTTAATTTTCTTAAGTACTAACTTTGGAAGGTCATGGTAAGGCAGTATATTTCTGAGTGTGTTACTATTTAAGCATATTTTCCAAGGGATTTTACACATATACTTGTGAAGAATAAATAGTCACAGTGACTAATCTTGTTTTAATTAACACCAAAGAAAATAATAGTGGTTGACACGATAAACTATTTTCAGGTTTTCTTTTTTTAGCTATGTCAGTTGTCATTTAGAAGGCTGTGAGGAGAAAAGGCATACATTTCTCCTAAGAAGAAAACTGGCTGGGTATTCAGAAGTGATGTGTGCATAATACTCACATTTTGTAGCCATCAAATTTTCAAAAGACTGGGCCCATTGTAACACTTCCTCCAAAGTAAGGCTTTAAAAAAAGAAACAAAAAGTGCTGATAAGGCTAAAATATTCTCAAGGTTTGCTGAACTGAACTATATTATCTGAAAAACAGCACCAAAATAGAATTATGCTCCATTTTTGTGTGGTTTGGAATGGAAGTTTACCTTCCTATGATCTCTTAAATTTTTACTTTTACTATCTAAATTTTAAAAAATTAAAAAAGTAGTATATACTTGAAATTATGATAAAATAAATTTTAAAAAGATAAAGAGCTGTAGGCCGGCGCCACGGCTCAATAGGCTAATCCTCCGCCTTGCAGCGCTGGCACACCGGGTTCTAGTCCCGGTCGGGGCACCAGATTCTGTCCCGGTTGCCCCTCTTCCAGGCCAGCTCTCTGCTGTGGCCCGGGAGTACAGTGGAGGATGGCCCAAGTCCTTGGGCCCTGCACCCATATGGGAGACCAGGATAAGTACCTGGCTCCTGTCTTCGGATCAGCGTGGTGCGCTGGCCGCAGCACACCGGCCGTGGCGGCCATTGGAGGGTGAACCAATGGCAAAGGAAGACCTTTCTCTCTGGCTCTCTCTCTCTCACTGTCCACTCTGCCTGTCAAAAAATAGATAAATAAATAAAAAAATAAAAAGATAAAGAGCTGTAACCCCAATAACTCCTATTTCCAAATTACTAGTATTAGTATTTTGATAACTTTAAAAATTTTTTTGTTATGTGTGTATTGGTGTCTTTTTTTAACCAAGAAATAATCAGGTTCTATGTATGTGTGTGCATACTTCATATGTGTGTGTACTCTTTTAATAAGTGATGTATATGCCATCACAATTGTCTTAACCACATCGTGTTATAATTCATAGTTACAATCATTGATAGTCATATCATTTTAGTGACTATGGCATATTCTACAAGGGGGCATTACATAGTTTATGCAGTTATTCTCAAAAAGCATTTTGATCATTTCAAACAGAGAGAGGGAGAGGGAGAGGGGGAGGGGAGGGAGAAGGGGGGATGGGGGAGGAAGAGAGAGAGATCAATCCTGTTTCCACTGGTTCACTCCTCAAATACCTGCAAAAGCTGGAGTTGGCCAGGCCAAAATCAGGAGCTGGGAGCTCAATTCATGTCTCTCACATGGGTGACAGAGACCCAAGTAATTGAGCCATTCATTACCTGATTTCTCCCTGGTTGCATATTAGCAGGAAGCTGGAATTGGGCGAGGAGCTGGACTAAAACTCAGGCGTTCCAATGTGGGATGCAGGCATCCCAAGTGGTGTCTTAATCACTAGCCTATTTTCTTCTCTGAATATTTCTAATTGTTTTACCTTTAAAAGCCAAATATAGTCCAGGTGGTCATATTGTTAGGGTCATTCATTAAGAAGTTAGTAGAAGTAGAATTGAAGGGAGTAAAAAGGGTGCATGTTTTTAAGATTCTTGGTACAAATAACCAACGATGTATATTTGCATTCTGTGCTTCTGCAACCAACAATCTATTAGAGCTTTAGAGTTTATCCACAAAACCTATTTACATTTACTCTTCTTTTTTTAAAGTTTATTTATTTATTTGAAATACAGAGTTACAGAGACAGAGGGAGAGACAGAGAGAGAGTCTTTCATCTGCTGGTTCACTTCTCAGATGGACAGGGCTGGGCCAGGCCAAAGCCAGGAGCCAGGAGATTCTTTCAGGTCTGCAGGGGCCCAAAAACTTGGGCCATCTGGGCCATTAGCAGGGAACTGTATCAGAAGTGGAGCAGCTGGTACTTGAACTAGCACCAATATGGGATGCCGACGTCACAGGCTGAGGCTTTACCCAGTATGCCACAACGTTGGCCCCTACATTTGCTCTTGGATTAAAATTATATACCTGTTCTTTTCTTGAGCTGTTACTTGCAATAATTTTTTTGGCATTTTGAGGGCTCTAAGTTTTGTTATAATAGATGTCAAGTTGCATTTTGCCTAAATAGTATAAATAAAGCCATTTGCCATTTAGAAATTTTTGTGAAAGATGCTGGCATTGAAGCTTCCTTTCTTTTTTTTTTTTTTAAACTTTTTTCATTTATAAAAAGGGAATAAACTTCATGTACTTTATATATACAGCTTTAAGAGCATAATGATACTTTCTACCCTGCCCTCCTCTTTATTTTGGTGAGCTTGCTTCATGAGGTGACTGTGTAGTTTCACATACATGTAATTTAATTTTCTCTGCTTTAAAATAGTTAATGTGTTTATTGCCATTCAGTTTATGGTTAAGTTTTGATTTTTCTGGTATCTGCAGAAATTGAAGACTGTTGTAAATACAAAGAAGAGCTGTCCAGTGGCTGTACTTGGTACAGCTTCTGTGGAGTGGAGAGGTGGAAGCTGCAGGGGTGAATAATTAGTGCTAAAGGAGCAGCCATCAGTATTAACAGGTTCTTAACACAATTAAAGCAGATTAGTTAAAGAGGTTAAAAATGACCTGGACCATGGAAAAATATTGGTAGTCTTCAAGAGATCAAATATCTTATATTTTTTGAAAATTCAGGTAGATATTGCCAGCTTTGGATGGACTGTTTGCATCAGTACTGAGGCTTAACAGTATGTTGTGTTAAGATTGCTTTCAAAAAAATATTTCCATGAAATTATATCTGACTCATTATTCTTTCCTCTTGTTGGAACTTGAGAAAGAGTAAGCTAAAATAACCTCTTAAATCCAATGAAGGTGCAGGTGTTCAGTGCAGCAGATAAGCCTCTGATTGGGATGGCCACATCCCATATCAAAGTGCCTCATTTGAGTCCTAGCAGTTCTGTTTCCTATCCAGCTTCCTGCTAATGTGCACCTTGTGAGGGAGCAGGCTATGACTAAGGAGTTACGTCCCTGCCATCCAAGACTCAGATTGAGTTCTGAGCTTCGGGCTTTGGCATTTGGGAGGTGAACCAGCAGCTGCAAGACCTCTCTCTGCTTTTCAAGTAAAGTGAAAATAAACAAATAACATATTTTTTTAAAATCTAATGAAATACAAACTGCTAGGCAAGAATCATTGCAGGCCTTTCTGCCTTGATCGTGTCCTTTAAATAGGAAAAAATAAAATCTACATCACCAGCAAAAATGCCATCACTGTGTTGGGTTAGTTTAAAATTAAGTGTTGGTAATTGTTGGTAAGAGAATTCCTTGGCCTATAAGATTCATGAGATTATGTGGAGATAGATTCTGATTAGAGTAATTATGGTTTGGGGTAAAGTAGTGAAATGAAACTTTCTTACAATTTTTTTTGTATCTCACAAGTTTCATTCTAGCCCGTGGCCATCCAGGTACCCATAGCAGGATTATTCTAAGATTCCTTTTATACCTGGATTTACTGATACAAATTCTCCAATTTTATGTCCTCTCCTTCCTTTTGGAAAGCTAGGCAGTGGATACCAAACAGATACAGGAACGTGTTGCGCCATCATGACATTGCCAATGGAGGAGGAAAGCGTACAGCCTGACGGTCTTAGGTTCTAATCTCAGTGCTTTGTTTAATAGTTTTGGTATTACTGAACTTAAATTCCCATTTTGTTATCTATAAAATGAAGATAATAGTATGTGTCTCATAAAATTATAGAAGTTAATTTAGATAATGAATGCACAGTGCCTATCAAATGAATATTATCTGGCAGCCTTTCATGAATGTGAATTATGCTCTCTACTTGGCTGTCTTCTTCCTCTCTAGTGGGTATACAGGCCAGGTTGTAAGAACAAGCTCTGACAGTGACATTCTGTGGCATTCATCAGGAGAAAAAAAAAAAGAAGCTGTTTCCAAATTAGTCTGTTCCTTCTCTTTTTGGATATGCCTGTGTAACTCAGCAGTTTTAGCTTATTCTCTTATTCTCTTATTCACCACTGCAACCCCCTCCTCCCCACCCCATGGTAGCTTGCAAGCATGTTTGGACAATTTGGTACTTCAGTGGAGGAGCAGGCATGCCAGGAGCCATTAGCATACTGGATATTGTGGCCAGAATTGAGGTATTGGCATGGACTAAGATAAGCACTAATGGTTAACCTCACAGGGATCTTTGATCTGTGAATTCTTTGAAGTTAACAGATCCAGTTGAAGAGCTTGTTGCCTTTCTCAGGCATTATATTTTTCATTTTAATTGACCATTGTTCCCATTCAAAGGGCTATATTTTTAATAATGGCAAAACATGGAAAACTTGGGAGGTTGGTAAGCAGTTAATTATCTTTCTAATCTTGCTTCCTCAATCTCAAGATGAAGGTTTCTTGCATTTTATATATGATAGGTTTAAGTTGTAAAAATATTTCTATCAAAAAATATCACTTTAGCATAAGCAATATAAAACTTAAAATATTCATGATAGATGCTCTAAAAACATTGAACTTGCTGGATTATCAAGTGTAAATTACAATAAAAATGAAAATGGAACTTTAGTGTCATAAATGATTATTCTGGTGGAATTATTCTTGTATAAATGCAAAGTTTTCTCAACAAAATGTCTTAGGGTGATAGTTGAGTAACAACATGCCTATTTATCATGTGAAAAAATACTCATAGAATTTAAATGTCACTTACTTTGAAAGGGGCCTCTTAGATTTGTCTTTGCACAACTTACAAATCCAACAATTTCTCCTATTCATTTTCCTAAAAAATAAAATATGTATTTTTATAGTTTAGTCATTTAAAATAATTATGTCAGAGTTACATTTTTAAAGAACATACAAATTATACATCATGAGAAAATAAGGATGGGCTCTTGAAGTTAACAGAATGCAATCACTGGTGGGGTTAGGGAAGAGAAAGGGGAATAAAATGACCCATCTCCTATAAATATTTCATAGAAACATAGGTACTTGAATTTGTAAGTGAATTTGGAACTCATTTGACCCTCCTATGCATCAAATAGTGGGATTTAAAAATGAACAGACCTCTGAAAAGGATATTTTCATTTAAAACCCACTGTCAATGATTTCACCAACTCCCAGTGCTTGCTTTTTTGGCCAATTCTGATTTTTAGAAAGCTCTGTTGATGTATTGAATAGGAATTTTTCTCTTTGTAATTAGCCTGATAAAATGTGTAAATAGCAAAATAAAAAATAAACCTCCTTAGGGGTGAATTACGAGAGGGGAATTGCTTATCTAGGTTCATGCGTTTTGGGCAATGTACCCTTGACTTTTAAATTCAGATAGAATTTACCCAGCTCAGGCACTTCTGCATAAAAACAGATTTCATAAAGATTTTTAAACTCTAGACTGTGAGAAAATAGCTTAAAAATTTAAGAATAATTCAATCCACATATTAGAATGAATGTGTGATAGTTTGCTAAACATATACTCCACTTATAGACAATGAATTAGGGATAAACAATGATTTTTATATCAGCTTTTACTGACTCATTAAAAGCATCTGCTTTTCTGTGCCAAGTTCTGTCTGCCATTGATCCACATAGATCTTGTCTCTCCTATTCACATCATCACTGACAATAAAATACATGAGGTGGCGACTTTGATACAGGAAGTATGGAGGCTGTGAGTACACACAGGAGGAGAAACTAGCCAGACATAAAGGGATGTGGTAAAGCACTGTCTGAGTTGGAATAAACAAGATGTGCAGGAACGTGTTGAATGAAACAAGGGCAACTTGGGCAAAGGTTAAAAGGCAATGGGTCGTGTCCTTATGGAAGAAAGGACAGGAGTTTAGTTATTACATGAATCTGGAGCATGACAAAGAGAGTACGGGAACAAGCGAGAGTGAGAGCACTCAGAGAAAAGGCTAGAGAGGTAAGACTGGATCAATGATTATGTTCATAAATATTCATTGTAAAGAGAAAGTGTTGGGAGGTGAAATTGTTAGAATAGCTAGAAACCAAGCATATTAAACAATGTAGGCTTTGGATTTTGTGGTTAGAAGTTGGAAAACCACTGAAGATTTAAAAATTGTGAATAGCCATGTTGATGTCTGAAACTGGTTTTGTGAGTGTAATGGATTGTAGTGTGCTTGACAGTGGAATCAGGGAGACCAGAGGAGTCCAGGTGAGGGATTGTTGGAGGGTGATCATAGAGTTGGAGGGAAGGTGGTAGATGTTAGGGATTTTGGAAGAAGAACTATCGGAACTGTTATGCACTGGTTCTGGAAGGTGAGAGAAATAAAGTGAGTTAAGTGATTTGATTGCAAGGAAGATGAGGTGGGGGGAAGTTTTCACAGAATTCACAGAGAAGCTAAAAAGTTCCAGAGAGTTCCAGAGAGTGTGAACTAAGGAAAGAATATAGCCCCAGAGGAGAGATTGAAGGATACAACCATTGAGGACACACAGGCTGTGAAAGAGGAGTTTGCATCAAGGAAATCACAGGAGTGGGAATGTGTTTATAAAAAACAACAGAGTGGATAATTCAGTGTTAAAAAGCTAGGGAGGTTAAGAGACCCAAAGATTGAAAAGTGCTGTTAGAGTTTTTAACCAAAAGTCATTAATGACCTTGGTGAGAGTTTTAGTGGGGCAGGGAGGACAGAAACAAGGAAGAGAAGAAAACAAGTAGAAGTGGCACCCAGGAAAAAGTGAGGCTACTTGTGGAGAGCTACTTGTCATCTGTCTCTCCCCACTCCCTCCCTCTCCTTCTTCCTCTGTCCATCCTTCAACTTTTTCTTGCCTTGTGAAAGCTGCTGACAGATACACTAGAGACAGAGACAAGACTCTGCCATTTAGCCCTTCTGGCCTGCATATTTCTAGAGGGCATCATTACAATAAAGCCTGCAGTGTGGGCGACATATTCTGAAGTTAGCCAACGATAATCCTGGACAGAGGTTGAAGACACAGGAGAAAGCAAGAATAATCAGGTTCCTGAGAAAGAAGGAGGGGCTAGAATCCAGAATGTGGTGCTGCCGTTTTGGAGAAATGGGAATACAGAAGTTACTGTTCTTTTGTTGTTGGAAGAGGTGGTGAAAGCATAGGCATCAATTCAAGCACATTTGTAGATCTGAAGAAAAAAAATTACGGGAGGTGTGATCTGATGGATTTCACTTTCTGTGTAGATCTCCCCTGTACGGGAAGATGACCAAGGAGAAGGAATTTAGATGAGATCGGGCACGTTCAGGATGGTATGGCTGTAGACAGGAGAAGGAATTTAAATGTACTCATGTCCACAGGAAGGAACCAAGTGGAAGAGGAGTGGATTCTTTTGATCGAAAGTGTAGATTCAAAGTAGCTTCAGCAAAAGGAAAAGAGCTTACTGTAGAGTTATGTTTGAGTGTGCAGTTAGATTTTAATTACTTTAAATGTAAGGCTAAAGGTATTGGACTCCATTTTGTCGACAGTAGTAGTTCACTGAAGTCTTTCCATAGCAATATGATGAAAATAAAACCCTGTTTCTAGAAAGATAAATCTGACTGAAGGTGATTAACACTGAAATAATTGAGACTAAGAAAACCATGACACTGACTGGCAGTCTATAACTGATCCTGTATGTAGTTGGGTCCTGAAGTACATTTAATGGAGTTGAAGTTTCAGTATTATCTTCTGTGTGATCAGAAAGGCTCTCTGCTTAGATTGTAAGTAGGAGGGTGACAAAGAACTTCTTTCCTTCATCTCACATTATCAGTGTAATTAGTCATCCCTGTCTTCTGCCACTTGATTTCTCCCTACTCTCTGCTTTAAGCAATAGTTTTTGTATCCTACTTTCTCCTCACTTCATCTACTGGGACCAGGAGTGCAGATTTTGTGTGACTCAGATGTATGTCTATCTATAGGTTATTTTTTTTTTTTGACAGGCAGAGTGGACAGTGAGAGAGAGACAGAGAGAAAGGTCTTCCTTTTGCCGTTGGTTCACCCTCCAATGGCCGCTGCGGCCAGTGCACCGCGCTGATCCGATGGCAGGAGCCAGGTACTTCTCCTGGCCTCCCATGGGGTGCAGGGCCCAAGAACTTGGGTCATCCTCCACTGCACTCCCTGGCCACAGCAGAGAGCTGGACTGGAAGAGGGGCAACCAGGACAGAATCCGGCACCCCGACCGGGACTAGAACCCGGTGTGCCGGCACCGCAAGGTGGAGGATTAGCCTAGTGAGCCGCAGCGCCGGCCTATCTATAGGTTATTATAGTTTTAATTTTAAAAAGAGTTGTTTGGCAAAAGCAGAACAGCCTCAGGGTGCAGCACTTGTGGGAGTCAGAAGCACTGAGAAGGTCATTTTCAGATGCACTGAGTTCAGAGGAGTCCCAGCACTGTGAAAGCTAATGGAGTATACACAAATGGTTCTGGGCTCTGAAGACAGACAGACTTAGGCTTTTGAGTTTAGTCTCTTGCTCACTGTGTGATCTGTGGCATATTAACTCAACTCTGATTCCCACTTGTCTTTTCTCTGAAATGGAACTGTTAAGATTAGAAAAATGTGTACATGCCAAAACTTACAGTTTATCTGATCTTCCTTCAACTTCTTGCAGTCTTTCACTAAGGAAATATTTCCCAAACTTTTTTATAGATATAGAAAATACTTTCTGCCACACATTCTTTCCTCTTTTTAAATTTCAGTACAGCTTCTATGTTTTTTGTTGTTCATGTGTTACATTAGTGATTGGGTTTCATAATTAGCTGAGTCTGCTACAGGGCTTCAGACACATCTGGGCGAGTCAAAGGGATCACACAAACAAGACTAGTGTCTGAAAATACTAACTGATAGAATAAAAAAGGGAGAGAATGATCCAACATGGGAAGTGGGATACACAGCAGACTCATAGAATGGCAGATGTCCTAAATAGCACTCTGGCCTCAGAATCAGCCCTTAAGGCATTTGGATCTGGCTAAAGAGCCCATGAGAGTATTTCAGGCATGGAAAGCCAAGACACTCTGGCAAAACAAACAAACAAACAAACACAAACCTAAATGAAAGATCTCTGAGTAAGATCCCAGTAGAAAGAACGGGCCATCAAAGAAGGAGGTACCTTTCTCTGAAGGGAGGAGAGAACTTCCACTTTGACTATGACCTTATCTAAATAAGATGGAAGTCAACGAACTCAAGAGGCTTCCATAGCCTTGGAAACTGATGACTAGAGCCTAGGGAGATTGATGCAAGAGTGTCAATTTGCTAAGTCAACAACAGGAGTCACTGTGTACTTACTTCTCATGTGGGATCTCTGTCCTTAATGTATTGTCCAATGTGAATTAATGCTATAACTAGTACTGAAATAGTATTTTACACTTTATGTTCTGTGTGGGTGCAAACTGATGAAATCTTTACTTAATATATACTAAATCGATCTTCTGTATATAAAGATAATTGAAAATAAATCTTGATGTGAATGGAAGGGGAGAGGTAGTGGGAGATGGGAGGGTTGTGGGTGGGAGGGAAGTTATGGGGGAGGAAAAGCCATTATAATCCATAAACTGTACTTTGGAAATTACATCTACTAAATAAAAGTTTTTTTTAAAAAGAAAATAACTACAAAACCAAAAAAAATAATGTTATTAATCTTTCCTGATCTATCTAATCCTGTAAGGGTATAAAGTTGCCTGAAATGCTATATTCAAATGTTATTTCATAAACCCAAAAAAGTAGTTGCTTAGTATTCTAAGTCACCATTCACAAATTTATTAAGTAATGAGGCACAAATAGAATATACTATAATAAAGGTAACAACAATTACACAAAATATTTAGTGATGGAAGTATGTAAAGGTGTACCGCGTATAGAATAAATAGACTATAAGAGTTGTGTTTTTGAAATTATCTGGTTTTCCAGTCCTTTAAAATATAGGACTTGTTGGATACTGTCCCAGGAACTGGCGTCCTGCTTCCAGGCCACTGCCCAGTGCCCAATACCCTGCCCCCTGTCTCCTGAGATTGCTTAGCCTTAATTTCTGCCCACATACCTGCCTTCCTATGTAGTTACTGCTGGCTTCACATCACATGGGTCACCACTTTGCTGGAACATCACAGAATACTCCTTGTGTCTCCATACCGTCTTCTATACTGAAACAGAGATAAATTCACAAATATTTAGCCCAGCTTTTGTTAAAAAGGTCATATTGACTTCCTGAGTTTAACATCTCTTCCAACCATAACACTAGCAAAACTATAGGAAAGGAATATGCAAGGTTTAGGCATGAAGTAGGAAAAGGGTTAAACAAGGAGAAAGAAAAGGACCCAATATTTATAAATAACTTTGGAATATGGAAAGCATATGAAATCAAAATTTTCTTATCTCTAAAATGGCAGAGAAAAGATAGCCTTTGTAATTTCATCTGAAAAAAATGAAGAAAACATCATTTGTAATCTGAAGACATAATTTCCAAAGTAACTAGTGCTTTAAAATTAAATGTTTGCAATCCTGTATTCGGGAGTGGATGGATATTATTAAATAAGTTATTAAATTTATCATTAAATAAATCATTTAATGATAAGATTAAACAATTCAACTCCATTTCCAATTTTTATACCAGAATATAGAGTGGCAAAGTGAAACGTCTCACCATCTCACATTTGAGAACTATGGCATTGTGGTGCAGCACATTAAGCTGCCTCTTGTAATACTGGTGTTCCATATCAGAGTGCTGGTTCAAATCCAGTCTACTCTGCTCCCTTTCCAGCTTCCTATTAATGTACCTGGGACGGCAACAAAAGATGCTCCAAGTACTTGTGCCTCTGCCATCCATTTGGAAAACCAAGTTGGAGTTCCTGGATTCTGGCTTTGGCCTGACCCTACCCTGGCTGTTGAGGCCATCTGGGGAGTTAGCCAGCAGATGAAAGACATCTGTGTATGTTGTATCTTTCTGTCTGTCTTTCTCTGTCACTCTGCCTTTCAAAATAAATAGATCTTTTAAAAAAGTACAATTCTTTAGGGATAAGGACTTGATGAAAACATGTTGTTGATAAAATTTGTTACTTGAATCCAACTAAAGACAATTTTGGTTTATTCAATTACTGATACAAATAAAAACTAACCTCAAATAGTCCATAGAACTACAATTGTATATTGGCAAAAAGAAAGAGTTCCCAGTGAAAGAATGACCTAAACTCATGAATATCATCAGTTGTGGCTTTCATTATGTTGTGGATAAACCCGCCAAGCTTCAGATGAACAATCTCCATTTTTTTTCTCATGTTAGTGGTTTGAGATGTGGAAACATTCCTTTGAGCTAAGAATAAAATAATAACAAAACCAAAAAAATGATTTTTATGTGCTTCCTAGAGAATGCATATTTGGCAAGAATTTCTATAAATACCCTGCCTTAACTTTTAAGTGAATAATTTTTCCAATTCATAAGTGCTGGATATGGTTATCCCTACTTTGACTTATTATCCTCCTTGTCTAGATTTTATGAATTTCATGAGACTGTTATAAAATTCCTATATTATCTTATTTGTACTTTCTGTTGCTTTTAAGAAATTATATTTTCTTAACATTACACATTAATTTGCTAATCTTTTTCAATACCCTCTTAGTAAAAACTGGCATACACTTTCACCACTTAAACATAGAGTATTTCAAACATGTTTATTTCTTTGTAATGATTTTGGCTCTGATGTTTTCTCTTGATAGTCATTTAAAAGAAAGAATACTTTTCATTGATGGACTTAGAGTACTTATAAATAGAGAGTTAGTAATGAATTGAATATATGTTAAGCCAGAAGTAGATTCAAGCTTCTTCTAACATTTAAATAAAATCTTAAATTGATATTAAAATAAATAATTTTTCTTAAATCAGACCTTTTAACATATTCACATACTTTTATAGGCAATCACTAAATTCTTTCTGTTTATATATAATATCTACATTTAAATGTTTCATTATTTTATGATATCCAAATTAGACAAAATGTAGAAAAATATGGAGAAATTTACATTTTGATAAGATTTTGTTTGCCATAGCATGCTAAATTTGTGCCCTTTCAAAAGCAAGCAACTGATATATTAGGTATAATATGAAGGGATGAAGAAATTTTCGTAAAATCAAGATTAATGTTACTTCAGATAAACCTTACAACAATCTACATGAGGAATTAGTAGAAATAATAAATGGATGGAACTAATCATTTAATAATCCACGATTTTTGAAGCAATTCTGAAATGTCTGATTTTATAATATATCTTTAAATATATACACACATACCCACACACAAAAAAAAGACCCACATAACATGAAAGCCCATACCTTACTCAAAAACTGAAATATTTTCTCTGCTGCCCAACATAGAAAACATTTATTTACAAGGTGATTTTAAGTTTCAGGTATAGAAAGCCTAGGCTAGGGAAAGAATATGGGCTTACCAGTTGTCTTTTCCTTAGAAGATACCCTGCCAACACTCCTAGCAGTCCTGTTGTTAAAAAAAAAATACCACCCACAAGTTGCTTACATCAAGCCAACACATATTTATCAACTATTTTACGGAAGCCCATACTTACAAATACATCACATTGCGTGGTCCACAATGCTATATTTTATTTTCTCTTTGTGATGATCCCTTTGAAACCAAGATTCTAAAGTTTCATAAGACATCCACCATTTTCTTTTTCCAGATATGCAAGGACTTTACCTGTGATTAACTTCTGTGGAACTCTGGTCTTGATATGAATGTTCTGTTTTTACATACACATATCTATGCAAAGAGAGGTTTAGTTGAATATGGAAAGTAGTACTGTAGGAGAGCAGTGCATTGCTGATAGGAGGTTTTATCTAACATTATCAGACCCTCTGAAGTGATCAGATGAGCAGAAACCATAGCTTCTTGAAAACTTCATTATAACAGTTTTTTTTTTTTTTTTTCAGAATAATTTGGCTTTTCTAGTTTTAGAAAATGTATAGCCTGGTTTAAAATCCTTTTTTACAAGGTAAGACTGAATGCAAGTAAGTAGGCCACCACTATAAGTACTTGCTACCAAACTGTTGAGAATTATTAAAAGTGAACTGTTTGGAATCGTCACAGTGAGTGTGGAACAACTGAAGACTCAAAATAGTCACTTCTCCAGCTACACTTCCCTAGTTCCTTCGGCAAGTCTTCTAGGGCAAGTTTTGGACTCTGTAGCCCAGAGTTCCTGGTTTTGTTCCTTCTGGATTGCTGTCCACTAGAAAAAAAATCTACCTTTGGCTTCTGATTTCTATGAATGCCAGACATAATGGCAATACAGGTGAGAAACACAAAACTGAGCACCAGGCACTGTTGCCAGCACAAAATGCATTTAAATAGGTACCAATTTTGTCTGCATTTATTCAAATGACTTGCTTTAAAGATGCCTTTCATTATGATCATGCTCCTGCCATTCAGTAAAGTTTAGTCACTACCTGCCCATAGTCTTAGCTTCCTCTTGGCAGCTGCTCTAAATCTGTTTTCTTGGTCCCCCGGGAAGTCGGAGATGCTCTCAGTTCTGGGTCTCCAGCTTGTAACTGAGAAGCGAGAGTGATCCTATTTAGTTTCTGTTTTTTTCCTGAGCACCTCATGCATCATTCTGTCTTTCCTGACTAGATTTCAGGACACCAATTAGAATCTTACTGTTTTCTCTGATGTATATAAGGCAACACTATCAAAGCTAGGCAAGTTGTTCTTTTCCTTGAAAAAAAAAAAAAAAAGGGACTGCTGTCCATTTGTCTAATCTAGACAGAGAGGCCTGTTAGGTTTCTGTACACTGAGACTGTGTAACCTCTGAGAACTAGCCTGATGTTGCATACCTTTGAATCAGGTTTGCATCATGTTCTCTCAGTTGGCCAGATGCTTCCACCAAGGGCTGCTGTTATCTTCTTGGCTTGGGCTCCTTGGACCACACAGGTAGCGAAAGTTTAAATGATAAACTCAGGAAAGCACAAGCCTGCTATTATGCCAAAGTAAACATATTTCTGTGTCACCAATCTTTGCTGGTGACTGGTTTGTCCTGTACACATAGTCTCTGAAGATGTATTGGCTCAGCCTTCTATCTAGTTTTCTGGGTTGTAGAAGATTCAGATTCCAGGTAATGAAGTTAGAAAATGCTGAATACAGATGTGCTTTAGTGCTAGTTTATTACTCTGGGTAAGGTTTGCCTCTGTTTTTTCCCTTGAGAATTTCTCTTACTTTTTTCCAAGCTTAATTATGTATTAAAATGGGAATATTTTTTTTCCAGCATTTGTAAGTGTCTGATACAGAGAAGATTTTTCAAGATATATCAATTCCATATTTTCATTTATACATGACATATCAAAGACACTGGAACTTCGTCCTTCCTTGTTATCACGGAGGGAAAGAACCATTATTTGCTTCTTTACGTGAGGAATGCCTTGAGCATACAAGGCACACTATTATGTAGTTGCAAAGCTGAGGCCTGATTTCTGATTACCAAATATACTTGCTGTTCCTATTCTGTATATAAGCCAGGTGAAAAGTGTATGAATTTTCTGCTATGGAATGGCAGAACAAACTTGTGCCACATCTCCTGTTTTTTTTTTTTTTTTTTTTTTTTTTCTATCAGAGATAAAAATAGCTTTTCTGCAAATAACTCCTGAAAATCTTGTTGAATTCATCTTGAAAGAGATCTGTCCTGAGGGCAATGGTGAATGGTGGTGAATGCCCCTATCCTACCCATTCATGGAGCCTGGGTGATGGCCAGTGACTCAGGGAAGCAGATTTTCCATAGTGACGCAGGCACAGGGGTAGTTTGAGGAGAAATAAGTACCTCCATGAGTGGGCAGGTGAAACATAAAGTAGTACAGCCACTGTGATTAATTTGCCAGGCTTCTTCCTTTTTTTCCTTAAAGAGCCTCCTACAGGCTTCCACCGTGTATGTGGCCATTGCACAGAGACTGGTGTACTAGACACTCGATAAATGTTTGAGGAATGAATGCATATATTCCTTTCCTAAGAGGATTCATCCAAAAAAGAAACTACCAGTAATGTTCTTTCAAGCCAGTTTTCACTTACATAAAAACTGTGCAATGGAGTTTGGGAAGAAGGATTATACGTGTAAGTTTTCTTGTATCTTATATTTTCTGAGAGATAGTCCTGCCTCTCTGCTGTAACCTTTTGAAGATCTATAATTAGTGTAGAAGTTAATGAGATATATCTAGAAATGCTAAGTTTTGTAAGTATAATTTACACAAGTATGTATTTTCCTGAGGCATGCAAATCTGAACAATGGAGTCCTTGTGACTCTTCAAATAAGGAACTGGAATGAAAGACAAAGAGAACGTTTGTGGTTTGTGTTTAGTTTGAAAATAACATAATAAAACTGTGTGTTAAAACCTCTTGGAGGACATGCTATGCAAATAAAATTGCATAAAACAAGTTTAGTTTTTAGGAAGGGTGAATAATTTTTGAAAATTTGTGATCTCAGAAGCTTCAGAAAGCTACTTTGATGTTTTCCTTCATAAAAACAAAACATGATTTTTTTTCCTCTGAAGTTTGAATATTTGGGATATTTAATATCTTTAAAACTAATGTATTAAATACTTTTCTCACATATAGGAAATGTATCCATAAAACATTTTTTCCATGAAAAAAATTAATTTTGTTCAAAGAAAATTATATTCAAACGAAAATAAGAAGTGGTTGCTGCTCTAGGAGGTAGAATCCTGGAGGCTTATAACCATGTAAGGGATACTTTTCTTTCTCTCTCTCTCTTTTTTTTAAAAAAAAGATTTTATTTATCTATTTGAGAGGTGGAGTTACAGTCAGAGAGAGGGAGAGGCAGAGAGAGAGGTCTTCGATTTGCTTGCTCACTCCCCAAATGTTGCAACGGCTGGAGCTAGGTAGATCTGAAGCCAGGAGCCTGAACCTTCTGGGTCTCCCACATGGGTGCAGGGGCCAAGCACTTGGGCCATTTTCCAGTGCTTTCCCAGGCCATTAGCAGAGAGCTGGATTGGAAGAGGAGCAGCAGGGACACAAACTGGTGCCTGTATGGGATGCTGATGCCACAGGCAGAGAAGCCTCTGTGGCCAACTATGCTGCAGTGCCAGCCTCCATGTGAGGGATTCTGAGTGTGAAGCAGAGGCCAGGAAAGACTGAGTGATTTTTATAAATGAAGCTGATCAAAAGGGCAGAGTGGGAAGTAGAAAAAGGGGGTGCCTGAGACAGAGAATGGCTTTGTTTGAAAAGAAAAATTTCAGGGCATTAATCACAAACATCTATTTTCCCCAAACATATTTTTGTTTACTATAGAAAATAATATCTAAAAAACATGAAACTTATTTAACTTTATTGAGACAGTCTAAATACAGTAACTTAGTGGAAATAGCATTCATTTTTCTAAGTCAATGGTTATTTATTCCATTGCACTGCTTTTCCAAGTGAATAGGCAGAAGGTAAAATAGAAATGTGAAATTCATGTCAATTGTTTGCTTTCCTTATACCTTTGCTGAAGAGTTCTGTGAATGTGACTTTTACAATAAGGGAGACATTTTTAAATATTTAAATAAACATTTAAATATTGGTTGTTTGTGTGGGAAGTGGAAGGGCTTATAGTAGCAACTGCTTCCATAACCTCATTTTAAACTAGAAGTTCTATCACGGAAATTTAGAATTTAAAGGATGCTTAATAACGTAGTTCAAAGGAAAGAGAAAGTAATCTCTTGTGTGTTGCCCTGCATCTCCCCACTAGTTGTAGGGATAAAGCTGAACCTAGTTCTCCTTAATTTGAGTTCTGTACACTCTTTTTTTTATTTTTAAGATTTATTTATTTTTTTGAAAGGCAGAGCCACAGAGAGGCAGAGGCAGAGAGAGAGGTCTTCCCTCCACTGGTTCACTCCCCAGATGCCTGCAATGGCCTGAGCCGTGCCGATCTGAAGCAAAGAACCAGGAGCTACTTCTGGGTCTCCCACGCAGGTACAGGGGCCCAGGGACCTGGACCATCTTCCACTGCTTTCTCAGGCCACAGAAGAGAGCTGAATCGGATGAATCGGAAGTGGAGCAGTTGGGACTCGAACCAGAGCCTTTTGGGAAGCCAGCATTGCAGGCAGTGGCTTCACCCACCACGCCGCAGTGCCTGCCCCAGGTTATACATACTCTACTCTGTTAATTCCATTTCTGGTTTACTTCTGGTGGGAAATCAGAATCATATATCTTACATTCTCAATTCAGTTTAGACCATAGGCTAGCGTCTTTAGGCACACGTTTTTATGTTTGTACTATTTTTTTTCTGCACCACAAAGTCATGTGACCCAGATGCTGTGGTTGCATAAATTCTGTCTCATTCTTCATCAATTATATTCATTATAATTTATTAATTCCATATTGAGACTGTAGTCTTCATTTGAGTGTTATTAACATGGTTTCTATTGAGTTTAATGAATGGAATGTTATGCTTCTAAATCTTATTTATCTGCTTCAAATAAGGCAATTTGGGTATCATTATTAAAAGGAACACATATATGCTGGCCAGTTTCAGAATATAAGTAAATATATGACAGAAATACAGGTTAAGAGATGATTATTATTACTGATGATAATAATTTATTGACGTTTGGTCTATGCCAGTCTTTTAGGAACATGACATAAAGCAAAATGCACATGATTTAATAACAGAGTAAAAATAAAAACCAAAACTTTTTTTTAAGATTTATGTATTTATTTTGAAAGTTGGTGTTATACAGAGAGGGGAAGAGACAGAAAGAGAGGTCTTCTATCTGCTGATTCACTCTCCAGATGGCTGGCAACCACCAACTTTGGGCCAGGAAAAAACCTGGAGTTTGGGTGTCCCACATAGGTGGCAGGGACCTGAGTAGTTATGCCATCTTTTGCTGCTTTTCCCAGGCCATTAGCAGGGAGCTGGATCAGAAGTTGAGCAGCCGAGACATGAACCGATGCTCATATGGGATGCTAGCATTAGAGGTGATGGCTTTACCCACTGTGCTATACCACTGGCCCCACACTTAAGCTTTTCTATTCTAGCAGCTCCAAACAAAAGTTACATCTGATAATATAAATAATAATATACTTAGTAATCTATTTCTTATGATTTTTATTTTCTGCCAAAGGCCAGAGTTGTTTAGTAGGATGAATGATACAATCTGTAGATTGGAAACTAAATTGCTTAAGTGAAGTGGTTAGAAATACCCTGGAGAATCAAGCATGCCTGAGAAAGGAGGTTAAAAAACCATTATGAAACAGTGGTAATTAAGGAATATTCCCCTTAGGTCTGTTTTAAGTCAAGCAGTGTTCCAAGGGGACCATGTGGCTTTATTTTTAGATTGCCATTTATTGATTCAGGCTGCAGCTAATTGTCAGAGCTGTTCTTACCCAACAGATGTATTGTTGATTCTAGATAATGAAAAATTACATGTTTTGTCTGTCATCCTGGAGAAGAGAAACTGGTTACTCTGCTGAAGAGACTTTGTCCAGGGTTGAGCCTATTCTGCACTGCTACATGCAAGGTCATTTGATAGATACTGTGAATCACACTGTCCACATGCTAAGCGTTTCCCCTGGTTGATTAGTGATGGATTAGTCAGTAAAAATGCAGCAGAGATTTCAGAGCCCGTACTTGAATAGGAGTGTCGGGACTGGACAGCTTCCCAGGTAACACATGGTACAGCTACCCCAGGGAGTTAACCAGTTGACAGCTTGGTCTCTGTGGGATTAAGATAGGAAACTAGAAAATTTCAGTAGCCCAAATATAAGCTTGTGGAGCCTGGAGATTGGGGAGAAATCATTGAAGGTTACTGCAGGGAGAGAAGAAGCTTCATAGTTGACGGAGACAACTAGAGAATACAGTTTTAGAGGTGTTTAGAGCTCAGAAATGAGACAATTGTCTAATTTCATGTGCATGTGACATGCTGGCATCCCATATGAATGCTGGTTGAAGTCCCAGCTGCTCTACTTCCCATCTGCTAGTGCGCCCTGGAAGGCCCCAGAAGATGGCTTGAGTGCTTGGACCCCTGGCACCTGTGTGGGAGAACTGAATGGAGTTCTGGGCTCCTGGCTTTGTTGCGACCATTCGGGCAGTGAATCAGTGGATGGAAGATTTCTCTCTCTCTCTCTCTCTCTCTCTCTCTTTCTGTCTATATATATATATATACTATATATATAAATATATATATCCCTCCCTCCCTCCCTCTCTCCCTTTCTCTCCCTCCCCCTCCCCCTCTTTTTGTCTCTCCCTCTGTCTGTAACTGTGCCTTTCAGATAAATAAATCTTTAAATAATTTTTTTTTCACAAAGGACCCTCATTTTCATTTTGCATTGGACTCCATAGATTATTTAACTAGCTTTGGAAGAGGATGTAAGAGACCAGGAGGTAGATACCAGTAGGCATATTTTGTGTACATTTCAATTCTCTATTATAAAGTTCAGTAGAGGGGCCGGTGCTGTGGTGTAGTAGGGTTAATCTTCCGCCTGCGGCGTTAGCATCCCATATGGGCGTCAGTTCTAGTCCCAGCTGCTCCTCTTCCAATTCAGCTCTCTGCTATGGCCTGGGAAAGCAGTGGAAGATGGCCCAGGTGCTTGGGCCCCAGCACCCACGTGGGATACTGGGAAGAAGCTCCCGGCTCCCGGCTTCGAATCAGCTCAGCTGCAGCCATTGCAGCCATTTGGGGAGTGAACTAATGGAAGGAAGACCTTTCTCTCTGTCTCTTCCTCTCACTGTCTGTAACTCTACCCCTCAAATAGATAAGTAAAAATCGTTAAAAAACCACAAAGTGTGGGGAGCAGGGCCTGTCTCCCGCAACATGGTGAAATAAGTACTGAGACTACTGAGACTAGACTAGACCACTGAGACTATTAAGACTAACTCTATGCATCTGATCTCCCATCGTATGGCGCTGAGAGAGAGCAAACAAATCTTACACAGCTGCTTTGTTAATTAGCTGATTCCTGACCCAATCCCTTAAAAGGGGGAGAGAGACAACATGCACGGCCCGCCCCCCTGAGAGAGTCAGTCGGAGAGCTCGCCGGTGCCGCTCCTCCGCGAAGGACCGGTGTCGTTCCTCCACGAGTGGGGGAGTGACAACAAAGTTTAGTAGAAAAGCATTTTTTAAAAGTTTTATTTAATTTATTTTAAAGGCAGAGTTAGAGAAAGGGGTAGACAGAGACATCTCTATCCACTGGTTCACTCTCCAAATGGATGCAATGGCCAGGGCTGGGCCAGACCAAAGTCAGGAGCCAGGAACTTCTTCCGGGTCTCCCGCATGGATGCAGAGGCCCAAACACTTGGGCCATCCTCTGCTGCATTTCTAGGTGCATTAGCAGGGAGCTAGATACTAAGTGAAGCAACCGGGGCTAGAACCAAAATCCGTATGGGATGCCGGCCCTGCAGGCAACAGCTTAAGCAGCTGCACTGCAGTGCCAGCTCCTAGAGGATAAGCATTTGAGTAATACTCCTAACATGGCTGTGTAACATGTGAGAAGGGCATTTGACTGTGAAGTTGTAGTGAGTGGCGAGGCGGTGATGGTGTTGCTGACAGTGATGTTCCTAGGTGGAGTGAAGCACAGTGCAGAATGTCACATGGTGGGAATGGTAGTGTGGGAGAAGTGGAGCCAGGTCTGGGGGCTCAGATGTGCAGCAGGGAGATATGTAACAGTGGTCATCACAGAGGCTGAGACAGTTGTGGTTGATCTAATTAGGAGATTGTTGACTAAATAGAATTTAGAGAATTACATTGTCCTTGACATACTAGTGCTGAAGGGCAAGTCACTTGACTTTCAGTATTTCAGATTACTTATCAGAGTAACTTGTCATACTAGCTGCCTTAAGACAACCAACAGTTTTAATGTGATAGAATCTGTCAAGTGCTCTGGGCCTCTGAGAGAGAGATTATTTTATCGGTTGGTACAGTATCCTATTCCTTTCAACAGGAAGAAATAAGTTTGAGGTCTAGTAGAGTTGCCATTGAGAATGTGGTTTGAAGAAGTTTAGCAGTTCAAACCTGGTTGGCAGTTCTCTAGGTAGACAGAGCATACACAATACTTGCTCTCCTTACCAAGCTCTAGTGTATTATTTCCTTAGGAGTATATTTCATCACAGAATTAAGTAGGGAGGCATGTACATTTGATCTCTCAGGTAGTGTAGATGGACCCTGTTTAATCTGGAGGATTCCTACAGATACTAGACTGTGAGCTGTCTAGGCAGTACAAATAGTTTAGACTGACTGTCAATTTTCAAATAAGATTGTGAGAGAGAGCATAGTCAATGTCCCATGTCTCCCAGCCAACTATGTAGAGCCATGTTGGTGACCACATCTATTAACTGCTGGTTCAGCTTTTCCCTTATATGACACATGTCTTCTAGGCAGTCATCTTTGTTATGAGTATATTTGAGTTCTGTTGTATTCTGTATTTGCAGATGTCTTCAAGGTAGTTATTAACTATAGTAATGATAGCAGAAATAACTACCATTTAAACAAAGATCTTAAAGGTATTCATGGAAAATGTATATTAGGAAAAAACTATGCATGGATGTCATTTTTTTTTACACCAAAATAAATTTATTTCTTAATTCTGTTTTTCTGTGAACTTTCTGGAGACCCCTTGTCTGCAGTAGGCATGGTGATCTAGGAACATTACCTAATCCTTTCAACAACCTATTATCTGAAGATCCTGTTGTCTTTATTTTTCAGAAGAGGAAATTGTGACTCAATGTCACATGTCTCTTAATTAGATAGAACTCAGGACTTTAATTTCCCATCAGTTTTTGACGACTATTCATCTCTGAGCCAGCTCCACAGCATTTAGCAGAACTCTTCCATTTTCTGTTCACCGAGAAAGAACTATAGCACTAATGACAAGGGCTTTTATCTTTCAATATTCAGTCTTTGTGTGCCATCCTTATAAGCCTGATAATGACTGGTCCTATGCTGATATCAGAGATAATTTACAATTGTTATTTGGTATAGTGGTGAATATGCAGAGGAGCATGAACTAAAAGAAGACACTTTTCTTTGTGTTATTAATAATGATATTTAGTTCCATTATTTTTCCAGTTGATGACAAAAAAGACTTAATTTGCCTTTCATGATTAAATCTCTCAGTTGGAGAACAAAGTCACTCTCACAAAGGATCTCAGTTAGAGAAATGGGAAACAGTAAGTCCAGAGTGGGTGCCACTTTTATGGCAATGAGACGTATGTATATTTGACATCTGGAAGACATATCAAAGGATTTTGAGTGTAAGAAAAGAATATATTTGAAATCAACTTAAGCAGAGCTGACTAGAAAAGAGAGGACATCTAAGGGAAATAAGTGGTTTTTCTAGGTTACTTTTGCTCAACAAATTTAGATTTTGGGCTCAAGGGAAGCAAAGGTCAAAGCATGTATATTCACCTCTCTGCTGTGTGCGGAGAAGGGTTGAATTCAGGGAGTATAGTGGAACCAGGCTGGGGAAGGCACTGGAGGCTTGGGGAGCCTCCCCCCTAAAGCTCTTTGCAGATCTGTTCAGAGACAAAGGTCACAGATTCTGGACTTGAACTGAAAGCCCTGTGTCACTGCCATCACTCATGTGAAGCAGAGAAACATTTAGACTTCACTTACCTACATGTATGTTGTTTCCCTCTTATCATTTTTGGTCTGCTAAAATTGCTTTAACTAAAGTAAAGTGTAAAATAACACACAGGTTCCTATTTGACAAGTGAAGTACAGATTTTTCATCACTCCCCAGCGGCCACTTATAATGAAAAATTGGTCTTGTGAGCTTTGAAACTTTTCCATTCATATGTCTTTCATTATTTTGCCTTTTAAAATTAGCATGCTATTTTAGAAAAGAAAGAAAGCAGGGTTTAGAAGCACAAGGGCATCTGCTTTGCAGAAACTTCTAATCAGACCCTGACTCTTCCAACTGAGTTTTATTATTACCAAAAATAGGAAAATATGCAAATCCATGACACATGTATTGACTGGGTTTTTGCCTTCAGGCTCTTCTGTATGTCTAGAGGTTGGATATTGGAGTGTAGACTTGATTACTGTGATTACTGTTTCTCTATAAAACTGTGCTTGAGGATTCTAGCATGTGTGATGTCCAAGAAGGCATGATAATTGTGTTATGTGATTATAAAGTACCTGCTGCCTTGCATTGTACCCTGAGTACTGGACCATCGGATAGATTTCTTAATAATGACCATAATCCTTAGGACTTTCCAAGTCCCAAGTTTTAGAATTTAGACTGCAATCTGAAGATATTAGAAGAGTAGGAGTTTTTTGATTAATAGCTGATCCTCATTTGCGCCCTAAAAGAACTCTACTTACTTCTGCATTATTGTGTTTATCACAAGGCATTATATTTGCATGCTGAGCTATTTGACTCCTTCACTAGATCCTATGGTTTCTGAGAGCAGAGCCTGCATCTCTTTTGTTCATTACTGCATCACCAGAACCA
Organism: Oryctolagus cuniculus; assembly: GCF_051225735.1. Taxonomy (NCBI): domain Eukaryota; kingdom Metazoa; phylum Chordata; class Mammalia; order Lagomorpha; family Leporidae; genus Oryctolagus; species Oryctolagus cuniculus. The sequence goes on along the minus strand of NC_142879.1, from coordinate 9,339,581 downwards.
ATTACTGCAAGGCCCCACAGTGAACACTTGATAAGTATTTATTTAATTGAATTTGTACCTTTTTTAAAAAAATTATTTGACAGAGTTAGAGAGAGAGAGAGAGACAAAGAGAAAGGTCTTCCTTCCTTTGGTTCACCACCCAAATGGCTGCTACAGAGCCAGGAGCCAGGTGCTTTCTTCTGGTCTCCCAGGCGGGTGGAGGGGCCCAAGCACTTGGGCCATCCTCCACTGCCTTCCAGGACCACAGCAGAGAGCTGGACTGGAAAAGGAGCAATCGGGACTAGAACCCGGCGCCCATATGGGAAGCTGGCGCAGCAGGCGGAGCATTAACCAAGTGAGCCACGGTGCTGGCCCTGAATTTATACCTTTATTTATTTATTTTTTTAAATTTTTGACAGAGTAGACAGTGAGAGAGACAGAGAGAAAGGTCTTCCTTTGCCGTTGGTTCACCCTCCAATGGCCGCCGCGGCTGGCGCGCTGCGGCCGGCGCACCGCACTGATCCGAAGGCAGGAGCCAGGTGCTTCTCCTGGTCTCCCATGGGGTGCAGGGCCCAAGCACTTGGGCCATCCTCCTCTGCACTCCCGGGCCATAGCAGAAAGCTGTCCTGGAAGAGGGGCAACCGGGTCAGAATCCGGCGCCCCAACCGGGACTAGAACCTGGTGTGCCGGCGCCGCAAGGCGGAGGATTAGCCTATTGAGCCGTGGCGCCGGCCCCTGAATTTATACCTTTAATACAACTTTTTTGAGTACTTTTCATATGCCAAGCATTGAAAACAACACCTTAAATACATCTCCCCATATAATTCTCCAGGTAGCTACATGAAGTTGTTATTTGAATCTTCATATTAGAGATAAGCATTCTAAAACTTATGGTAAGCAGTGTGTATAGGTTCTGCAGTTGAGCTATGTAATTGGGAACTTGACCCTATGTGACTACAAAGTACATATCTTATTTACTATTGCACACTTCTTTGTATATCAGAAGGTAGACTGATGGAAATGTCATTCTAGAGGCTGATGGAAATTTTGAAGGATTAGAGATGAAGAAGTTTCTAGATATACTGGCAAAGGATATAGAGCCCCTTCAAAGTTGTTGTTGAGAAGATCTTAGATTTGTCACAACTATTTCTTGGTCCTTAGACAAATAAACCAGAAAAAGCTGATTTGTTCATTGTTTCTGCCATTTAAATTGATATTATACTTGGATATTGTAATTATAGGCAAGGATGTTGTAACCATTACTGTTTGATTCAGTCAACATTATTGAGTACTTTCTTATTTTGTGAATGACCTTGTGTAGAATTGGGGGTTGGGGCATAATGAAGAATACAAGATAATATAATAACCTCTTATTTTCAACAAACTTACTGTATAATGGGAAATAAAAGGGCAGTCAAATTACTATACAGCAAAAGCAAACATACTACATATAGTTAACATGGTATAATCTATAGAGGATATAAAGGAATAAGAAATACCTGGAAGAAATATACTATGGAAGGGGTAACATTGATAGGACTCTTAAAAATGGGCAGGGTATAAGTTTTGTGTGCTGAACACTTGAAGATTAATAAATACATGCTTTCTGCTCTAAAGAACAGCTAAAATCAATTGGTAGAAATGAGTACTAAGTCTGTTTGAATAGTGCACTAAAGAAAGCAACTAAGAGATCATTATGCTAGATAATACTGAAAAGGCAATGTAGGACTTGTGTTTCGATGGAGAAGCAATAAAGATTTCAAATGTGGGTGACCAGCAGTGCGTGAGCCTGGCGTTTTAGATTGTACTCATCTGGCCCTTAAAAGTTTGTTCCAAGAAAGAATCCAAAGGAGCTTTTAGAGATTCTTAGGAAACTACCTCAATTCATGTAAATTTTCGTTCTGCTACTTACTCTTCTTGGGGAGTCCTAATGCTTTCAGGACAGAATCCACGAGGTCTGAAAAGGGAAAGGATTCTTCCTAAACAGTGCAGTGGATTGTTGTAGTTCTCTCCAGAATTGGCAAAGAAGAAACAGGCAGCATTTGTGTTTGATTATATTGAAATCACGTCAGAGACTGAATAATTAAAACCATTCGAAAGGGAAGTTTGTTTTTCCTTTTTGCAGTGCATATAGGATTCTGGCACAGAAAACTTTTTGTAATTAAACTTTGCTTTGTTTACCATGTAATATATGTCACATTAAATAATTCTTTTTCAAATGGCAATATCCTGAATATAAATTTTAGGGGGTGCTGTCTGAATAATAGGCAATAACTCTCATTGAGGATCAACCAGCTTTTCCTTAGATGGACCTTGTGAAACATAATAAAGTAGCACACACAAACACTAGGAATGTTTCTATGGTGAGCATGGTTGGAGACACTCTTGGTAATATAAAGAAAATGGAATGTTAAAGATGTCGATTAGCTCTTGCATAATAACAGCTCATTGTATGGTGCTGTTTTTGCTTTTTCCTTGCATATTAACAGCTCTGTGTTGCTGGTTATGAAGACACAAAGAGTATAGATGTATATTTTTATTAATGATAATCAACAAATTATTGTTCCTAATGGTTTTCTTTTTTCAATAAAAATAAATGACAAGAAAAATACTGACATATTTGATTGTGAAACAGCTGTCTTTTTTTTTAAAGAGATTTATTTATTTATTAGAAAGGCAGAGAGGAAGAGACAGAGAGAAAGAGAGATATCTTCTGTCTGCTGGATTATTCCCCAAATGGCCACAGCAGCCAGTGCAGGGCCAGGAGTTTCTTTCTTTTTTTAAAGATTTATTTTATTTATTTGAAAGACAGTTACAGGGAGAGGTAGAGACAGAAAGGGGGGGGTCTTCCATCCACTGGTTCACTCCCCAAATGGCTGCAATGGGCGGAGCTGAGCTGATCCAAAACCAGGAGCCAGGAGCCTCATCCGAGTCTCCCATGTGGGTGCAGGAGCCCAAGAACTTGGGCTGTCTTCCACTGCTTTCCCAGGTGCATTAGCAGAGAGCTGGATTGGTAGAAGAGCAGCTGGGACTTGATCTGTTTCCCAAAAGCGTTTCATCTGAGTCTCCCAAATGGGTGGCAGGGCCCAAGCACTTGGGCCATCTTTGGCTGCCTTCCCAGACGCATGAGTAGGGAGCTGGATCAGTAGCTGGGATACAAATCATTGACAGTATAGGTATAGGATGCCAGTGTGGCAGGTGGCAGCTTAACATGCCATACCACAAGGCCAGCCCCTGAAATAGCTTTCTTGAGGTAACTATATAACATAAAGTCCCTCATTTTGATTGCACAATTTGATGATGTTAGTGAATATGTAGAATTATACAACTACCATCACAATCCGATTTTAGAACATATCCATTGCTCCTGAAAGATTCTGTGTGCCCATTTATAGTCTACCCTTCCTCCAACCCCAGGCAACTGTGGTCTACTTTCTGTTCTGTAGATGTGTCCTCAACATACGAATTTTTGGAGAACACAAAATCCAACTCATAACATTTAATAGCACTACTACTACTACTACTACTACTACTAACTGTTCACATGGCATAGATTATACCAAGCACTGATATGTGAACCTTATAAATATCAACTCCCTTAATGCTTATAACAAAGTTATGAGATAGGTACTGTTACTATCTTCACTGTTATAGATGAGAAAAATTGAACTATAGAAAGGTCAGTTAGCAAATGATGGATTGTGAATTGAATGTTAGAACGCTGGCTATCTGGCTCCAGTGAATATACTCTTATAACTCAGAATTCATTGTGCCACCTCCTAGGTATTCACAACCTATCCAGATGACTTTTTCATTATAATGAAATACACACATTCATTGTTAATGGAGTATTTACAACTTTAATCTCTTAGGATGATGTTATGCAGGGAATTTTTTTTAACTTTTATTTAATGAATATAAATTTCCAAAGTACAGCTTATGGATTACAATGGCTTCCCCCCCATAACGTCCCTCCCACCTGCAACCCTCCCCTTTCCCACTCCCTCTCCCCTTCCATTCACATCAAGATTCATTTTCAATTCTCTTTATATACAGAAGATCAGTTTAGCATACATTAAGTAAAGATTTCAACAGTTTGCTCCCACACAGAAACATAAAGTGAAAAATACTGTTTGAGTACTAGTTATAGCATTAAATCTCAATGTACAGCACACTAAGGACAGAGATCCTACATGAGGAGTAAGTGCACAGTGACTCCTGTTGTTGACTTAACAAACTGACACTCTTATTTATGGCCTCAGTAATCTCCCCATGCTCCAGTCATGAGCTGCCAAGGCTATGGAAGCCCCCTGAGTTCACCGACTCTGATCATATTTAGACAAGGCCATGGTCAAAGTGGAAGTTCTCTCCTCCCTTCAGAGAAAGGTACCTCCTTCTTTGATGACCCGTTCTTTCCACTGGGATCTCACTCACAGAGATCTTCCATTTAGTTTTTTTTTTTTTTTTTTTTTTTTTTTTTTTTTTTGCCAGAGTGTGTTGGCTTTCCATGCCTGAAATACTCTCAATGGCTTTTCAGCTGGATCTGCATGCCTTAAGGGCTGATTCTGAGGCCAGAGTGCTGTTTAGGACATCTGCCATTCTATGGGTCTGCTGTGTATCTCACTTCCCATGTTGGATCATTCTCTCCCTTTTTTATTCTGTCAGCTAGTATTTGCAGACACTATTCTTGTTTATATGATCCTTTTGGTTCTTAGTCCTATCATTATGATCAATTGCGAACAGAAATTGATCACTGGGACTAGTGAGATGGCATTGGTACATGCCACCTCGATGGGATTGAGTTGGAATCCCCTAGTATGTTTCTAACTCTACCGTTTGAGGTAAGTCAGCTTGAACATGTCCCGAATTGCACATCTTCCCTCTCTTATTCCCACTCTTATATTTAACAGCGATCACTTTTCAGTTAAGTTTCAGCACTTAAGAATAATTGTGTATTGATTACAGTATTCAACCAAAAGTATTAAGTAGAACAAACAAACAAAAATACTAAGAGGGATAGCATATTAAGTTGCTCATCAACAGTCAGGGCAAGGGCTGTTCAAGTCACCGTTTCTCATAGTGTTCATTTCACTTTAACAGGTTTCCTTTTTGGTGCTCAGTTAGTTGTCACCGATCAGGGAGAACAAATGGTATTTGTCCCTTTGGGATTGGCTTATTTCACTCAGCATAATGTTTTATGCAGGGAATTATATTCCTCCTTGATAGAGAAATATAGATTCAGAAGGATCTTTGATTTCTGCTGAAGAGTGAATATATTAAAGTTTAGCTGAACTGATTCATTTTAACCTGTATACTTAGGTTGAGCCATATGAAATTTTTTATAAGGCAAAAATGGTAGCAGACTGATAATTTTGTTATTTAAACTCATTACTCATGTTTAAAGCAAATTTTTATGGACTTCTAAGACTCATCTTTTTGTAGGTCGGATAAGCAAAATCACCTCATTTCTTAGGAAATTTCCCAATCCTTGCATCTGCTAGTCCCATCCGTGTTGAACATCTGGGCATCCAGGCCTATAGCACTCATTGCTTCAGAGAAGGATAGAGTACAGCACACACATGCCCAAAGACAGTGATTGACTTCTGATCTTCAGATGCTTAAATCAGGATGTAAGGTATAGATTTTGAGAACAAGTGAAAAGTTTTCCACTTCCGTTCCTAAATTTAACATCTTAGTACCCTAGAGAGAAAAGTGAGTAGCAACCAGACTTTTTTTTCTGGGAATATGAGAGTTCACTGCTGAGCAGCCGCTGGCCCTGGGCAAGGTGAAGGGTGAGGAATGATAGAATGCGCCCTAGCTTTCGTTAGAGTGATGAGAAAGAGCAAATGCCACAGATCTTCTGGGACTACATGGTTTAAGTTACATTGTGGCCGTAAATCTCACTGGTTTATTTCATGAGGAATCTAAACTTACTGCTTGAATGGTTGACTAGCATTTATAACTGCTACTGAGAAAATTATAGTTTTGAATTTTGAAGTCTTAAATTCAACTTCTCTTTATTCTAAATGAAAATTTCAAGTTTTTTAAGTGAAAATGCCATGGCTCTTGGCCTTTCTTTTTCTTTTTTTTTTTTAGGGATTTTATTTTTTTATTTGAGAGGTAGAATTGCAGACAGTGAGAGGGAGAGATAGAGAGGGAGGTCTTCCTTCCATTGGTTCACTCCCCAAATGGCCACAATGGCTGGAGCTGTGGTGATCCGAAGCTAGGAGCCAGGTGCTTCTTTCTGGTCTCCATTTCAGGTGCAGGGGCCCAAGGACATGGCCATCTTCTGCTTTCCCAGGCCACAGCGGAGAGTTGGATTGGAAGAGGAGCAGCCGGTTCTAGAACCGGTGCCCATATGGGATGCCAGCACTGCAGGCGGAGGATTAACCTCTGCACCACAGTGCCGGCCCCTAAAGATTTCAATTTTTATACAGTTTTTAATGGATGAGGTTTCAATATTTCTAAGAAATATATATTTATAATATATTTTCTGATAAATTATAGGGTACTTTATAAAGTAATTAGAGAAGTATTTATGATATTAGAAAAATGAAGTGTTTACAATCACTCTGACTTAAAATTAGGTACTGTATGAGGCGGTGGGATTGCTAAGGTAAGAAAGATGTAGCCTCTACCCTTGATTGCATTTTTCATGTTTTATGGCTTTTGATCTCTGTTATAACTTAGGCAAGTTTACAGAAGTAAATAAGCTGTGGATATATAAGCTGATGGGGTGAGTATTGTGAATATGAGAAATGTAACATGAGTTTACTTGGGCAGTCTGAGTTAAAGAGTTAATTGATAGAAATGATAAATACTTGAGGTGATGGATATGTTAATTGTCCTGATTGGATCATTACACAATGTATGCATGTATTGAAACATCACATTATACCCCATAAGTATGTGTAATTATTATGTGTCAAAAATAAATAATACTTAAAAAGTTAACGGATAAGCAAAACCCAAGTAAACAGTTTGAATTATGATCCACTAATCAATCAAAGACACAAGGTCCCTTATATGGAAAGATGAGCAGGCCTGGTATTAGGAAGAATTGGATTTGAATTTCCAGTAGTGTCCAGAACCAGCTGCAGGATTATGAGCAAGTTCCCTAACATGATACATACTAGTTTCCTGAGAGGAGTCAAGCATTATAATTCAGGATTAGTAATAACTAACATATTACAAGTTCTTATTAACTGGTAAATTTTATTAAGACTATTATTTTGTTTTTGCTGTTATCTTACCATGATAATGGCAACTCAGCATATATACCTTTAAAAGATTAGTAATCCTGGCCATTATTTGTGAAGAATATTTTCATTTACAAAGGAAAACAATATCCTTTAGATATTCATGCATGCCTTATTGTATACACAGTTCTTATCAACACAAGCATATTCTAATTGAATTAGAGAAGAAGATGTTCTGATTTACCGCAATTCTTAAAACCAAACAACTGAAAACCCTCCTATTATGAAACAAAACAGTTTGTTGGCTAAAATGGTTGAAATTCATTTTAATTCACAGCTGCTATTACCAGTAAGAAAGGAAGATTTCCAGTCTCCTGCACAAGGAGGGAATTGGGAATCACAGGGTTAGTCAGAAGGAGAGCTGATGCTGTGGTTCACCCTGGCGAAAGCTAGGGGTTTCAGAGAAAACTGGAATCTGGGTCATTTTGCACATGCCTACGCCTGCACATGTGAGGAATTGGTACTTAGTCACCCTCCTCATAAAGCTGGATTCTTCAAAAGGATAATAATAAGTAGGTTGAAGTAGAAAACATCCATTAACTGGTGTACAAGATAACAAGAAGCTTAAGTATCTTGGCCTTGGCTTCGGGCAGGAAATGCGTTCTTCCGAGGGAGTGGGGAGTACTCATGGGAGTGGGGTTTAAATCTACTTATCCATGAGTTCTTGAAATTCCCAAGCAAGAAATCAGTGTAAAAGTAATATGGGCTGGTAATATCCTTGGGGTACCTGGCAGAAATACACAATATATCTCTGGACACATGTTTCACACAGGCCATATAACACTATTAAAGATAAATCCGTGCTGGGCCAGCACTGTGATGTAGTGAGTTAAGCTTCTGCCTGAAGCACCAGCATCCCATAGGGGTGCAGCTTCATGTCCTAGCTGCTCCTCTTTTGATCCAGCTTTCTGCTTATGGCCTGGTAAAGCAATGGAAGACGGCCTAAATGTTTGGGTCCCTGCACCCATGTGGGATACTTGGAAGAAGCTCCTGGCTCCTGACTTTGAATTTGCTCAGCTTCAGAGGTTATGGCCATCTGGGGAGTGAACTAGCAGATAGAACACCTCTCTCTCTGTCTCTTCCCCTCTCTGTCTGTAACTCTGCCTTTCATAAATAAATAAATAAATCTCCAAAAATAACAAACCCATGCTGAACAAGAGCTTTCTATCTAAAATTCATAAACACACAAGGAAAAGATCTCTTATGAGCATGGTTTTTAAAAAAAGATCAGATCCCTAAAACCTTTGAATTAAAGTTTGAAAATCTTCACCTCTCCTCATTTTCACCCGCAGTCACAAATACAACTTTAGATTATTTTAAAGTAAGTTTTATTAAATAGTCAAGGAACCAGATAATCCAGATATGACACAAACAATTCCAAGAGAATGTGTACATTCCTAAATACATTTTTAGATAACAAATTTTAATAATTTGCAAGTTAATTTCATTTTTTTGAAAGGCAGAGAGATAGAGAGGTAGAAATAGTTATCTCCTATCCACTGGATCACTCCCCAGTTGCCAGCAGTAACCAAGACAGGGTGAGGCCAATGCCAGGAACAAGGAACTTAATCCACATCTCCCATTTGTGTGGCAGGGATCCAACCACTTGAGCCATCACCTGTTGCCTCCCAGAGTCTGCATAAGCAGAAAGCTGAAATCAGGGCCTGATCTAGTACTTGAGCCCAGGCCCTTATGTGGGATGTGGGTGACCCAAGTGAGAGGTCTAAACCCCTCTGCCAAATAGCTGCCCCGTGATTAAGTCAAAGATGCTAGTGTTTCCTTTTTCATTTTAGTGAGGCAAGTTGAGGCAAACACTTGAAGTTAATATTGCTTGGGGTTGGCACTGTGCCATAATGGGCTGAGCCTCATCCTGTGGCACCAACATCCCATATGGGCACTGGTTTGAGTCCCAGCAGTTCCTCTGCTATGGCCTGGGAAAGCAGTAGAAGATGGTCCAAGTGCTTGGGCCCTTGTACCCATGTGGGAGGCCTGGAGGAAACTCCTGGCTCCTGGCTTCAATTCAGCCCAGCTCCAGCCATTAGGAGAGTGAACCAGAAGATGGAATATCTCTCTCTCTGTCTCTCCCTCTCTCTCTAACTCTGCCTCTCTAATAAATAAATACATCTTTTAAAAAATAAAGTTAATATCCCTTTATCCAATAGCTAATGAAATTATGAAACATTTCTTTAAAATTGACACTATAGATGAATTAAATATTAGGAACAGATTATGAATTTATTACCTCTAAAAATTCATGTGCTAGAAAAGCTGGTGTATATTAAAGCTTTAATCCTAAATTCAGAATAAGGCACCTTCATATTCTGCAGTGTTAGGAACGGTTGCCTAGTTGGAGACCATGTGGCTGTTACAGCCATTTGTAGAGGCTCACATCAGAAGACTCAAAATTCATCTAAATTCAGACCTTCTTATATTACCAATTATAGAATTGAGACACAGAAAGGTTACACAATTTGCTTAAAGCTCACATAGTTACTAATTAGTGGCACAATCAGAGCTAGACATCTCTGAGTTCTATCCCAGTAATTATGTTAAATGATTCTGCCTTGTATTCCTATACTTTTGGGAGGCTAACTGATTACAGTACATGTATTCATTTTCAACCTGAATAGTTTTATTTTCTGTCATTTTAAAAACTGGTAGCTCAGATATTATCAGAAGATTTATTTAAGTAGAAATTTTAAAAGGTAACCTTTCTTAATTAGAGGTTGCTGTTCTGAACATTTCTATCTGTGTTCCAGGATTCATAAAAAGAAACATTGTGACTATAGATATGAAAAAAAGAATTGGAAATTGATTACATTGGTCAAATCAGGACTTAAAAACATACCAATTAGCCACTAGGTGTCATTATAAGCCATTATAATAAAGCATCATAATTTTGTAGGAAAAAAGCAGAATTTTTGCTGAATTATTGACTTTTATAGAATTAGACATATATGACTATTTCTTTCACCCCTAGGATTCTATATGTAAGCTCTAGTTGTAGTGATTAATTAGGAATAGATTTCATATAGTTATTTTTATAATCAGTGGAGTAGGAATTATAATTGTAGCACAGAGGATTTTACTGACTGAAATAGTACCTATTCAATGTTAAATAACATTCATCGTGTCTTTGGGTTCCATTTGTCATGCTACTTATTTATTCACAAAGACAGGAGAGGCTGGAGGAAGACCCAAGATCTGCCCTGACTAGTTGAGAGTAGAGGAGAAATGTTGGGGGCTGTGGTTCTACTGGGACTGCAACTTTGGTTCTTGTCGCTCCCCGTCTTCGTGGAGGAACGACACAGGACCCTGCGCTGTTCTTTCGTCTGCTCGGCCCTCCCAGGGTTTGCTGCTGGTTCTTCCCGGGTTGGCTACCGACCCTTCCACCTCCGTGGAAGGGCGGTTCCCCCTGCCACATTCCCCACTTCCGCGGGGGAGCGGCACACCGCCGGCCGGCTCTCTCGGGGGCTGCACAGGTGTTCCCCTTAGGTGTTCCCCTTAGATGTTCCTGGTGCATGCCGTCTCTCTCCTCCTTTATAGTCCTCTTCCGCCAATCCTAACTCGGCTGCCCACAAGCCGAGTACGCTGCTCTCCTCCAATCAGGAGCAGGATCAGCTCCTGGAGGTCATCACTCAAGTTGGCAAGAGGCAGCTGCGTAGAAGCTGTTTTCTCCTCTCCCAGCGCCATATTGTGGGAGAGCAGATGCATAGAGTAAGTCTTAATTCCAGTAACTCAGTCCAGTCCGGGTTGCTCCCCACAGGTTCTAGAATACATCTTTGGACTTAGATGATTACAAGCTACTGAGTGTCTGTTTTCTTCTATACACGTTTGTGGCACTACACTTTAATGTCTATAAATGTTAATATTCTTCAGGTAATATATTAATTTACTCTTGTATGAAAATTAAGCTGTTAGGGAATTTTCAGAATAGATCTATCATAGCCTCTGTTGGCTTTTTTGTCACTTATTTCAGAAAAGAAAAGAAGGACGGAAAAATACAAAATGCATTTAGGGTTCTCTTTGTCTCGGAGATAGTACTCTTTGGTTGAGATTTGTCATTTTGTCATATTTAACTCTGTATCTGAACCCCTTGAAAAATCTACTTCATAAAGTGGAACCTATTTCTCACTATGTAAGTAAAAATTTAAAAATGTTCCAGCCTCACTTTTAGCTAACACGTGGCCCCTGTCATAGCACTTGCCAGCTGTCTGAGTCAGTTACGTCATGTGAATCAGAAGTTACTCACATGCTGGGGGCCATGGAGCCATGGGATCTCATGTGTTGCCTGGTGGCTGGCATGCTGGCCCTGCAGGAAGCATTGCCTATGCCTGAGGTAGTGGTGATGGCAAATGTAAGGACAGTTTTGGAACAGGATTTGGGATGAAATTTCTAACCTCGACCTCCTAGAGATTATGAGAATTTAATAGACATCTAATGTATAAATTCCTCTTATGTCTAAATAGGTTTTGGTTTGGAATTATTTTTACTGTAAGAACAAGCAATTCTGAGTTATATACTTCCTGTTTCAGAGACAGTAAAACATTCATGCCTATTTTCTAACACAGTAATGCTTATTACCCCTTTTTATGCATCAAGTAATCGTAGGTTCTGTCTTTGCTGCCAATTAATGAGCAGGATAGCGCGGTGGCAATGGTGGTGGTAGTAGTGGGGTGTGTGTGTGTGTGTGTGTGTGTGTTGTGAATGTGTGTTTGTCAAAGGGGGATAACAAGGGGATTTCTGCCATTAGAGGCCATGAGCCCAGATCCTACCCTTGGTATTTGTTTAAATGTTGTACCTGTTTTTGGATTCCACAGAATAATTCACACAAGAGGATTTTACTGACTGAAATAGTACCTATTCAATGTTAAATGGGAGAATGCAGCTGTTGCTTTGGGAAACAGTGGATAAACACAAATATGTGTGTACTTCAAGGAGCTTCAGGAAAAATGAAATTAAAAGATAAGTTTAGAGGCAGGCATTGTGGCACAGTGAAGAGACGCCTGCATCCAATATGGAAATGCTAATTCAAGGGCCAACTGCTCTGCTTCCTGTTTTATTCTTTTTTTTTTTTTTTTTTTTGACAGGCAGAGTGGACAGTGAGAGAGAGAGACAGAGAGAAAGGTCTTCCTTTGCCGTTGGTTCACCCTCCAATGGCCGCCGCGGCCGGCGCGCTGCGGCCGGCGCACCGCGCTGATCCGATGGCAGGAGCCAGGTGCTTCTCCTGGTCTCCCATGGGGTGCAGGGCCCAAGCACTTGGGCCATCCTCCACTGCACTCCCTGGCCACAGCAGAGAGCTGGCCTGGAAGAGGAGCAACTGGGACAGAATCCGGTGCCCCGACCGGGACTAGAACCCGGTGTGCCGGCGCTGCAAGGCAGAGGATTAGCCTAGTGAGCCGCGGCGCTGGCTCTGCTTCTTGTTAACATGCTGGGAGGCAGTGGATGATAACCCAAATGCTTGCATTCCTGCCACCCTCATGGGAGACCCAGAAGGATTTCCTGGCTCCTGGCTTTGGCCTAGCCTAACTCTAGATGTTGTAGGCATTTGGAGAATAAATCAGTATATGGAAGATATTTCTTTCTCTATCTCTCTGTCACTCTGCCTTCTAAATAAAAAGTAAATATTAAAAACAACATGTTTTTGATGCAGAAATTTTGAAATCCATATGTACTTTTTTCATAATAAACATTTCTCATGGGATTTTGAAAATGCTTTGTATGCAAGGGTTTCAAAAAATTTTTGCACCAATATGAACTTATATTTTAACTCCATTTTTCTTTGAATTTCTCATTTGTAGGAGGAAGGACATATTTACCTTCAGCAATTCTTAGGTCTCAAATGTGAGCGGATCTGTTAGAGACCTACATCAAACTTTCTGAGACTCAGACCCTGAATTTAAACACCTCTCTTTACTATGACTTACATACTCAATGGTGCCTTATGAGAAATTTAGTTATTTTCAGAGCATTTTAGTTAAGAGCATTGGGACCTGACAGACTTAAGTTGAAATCTCAGTTTTAGCATACATTTGCTAGGAGATCTCAGGCGTGAGTTAATTATAAACTTGTACAAAAATGAATTTTGTGTTATACAAGTAATACACAAAGCCCATTCTCATGAGGAAGAGTCAACATTAAAGATAAGAGTAAATAAAGCTGTTTGAACCTCTTAGTGCCCCAGAGCCAGATGTTCTTCTAGATGCACAACACTATCACCTTTTTCTTCACCTGTAAAATAGGTGAGATGAAACCTACTTGACAGGCATGTGGTGAGACTCTCTCAGGAATGAAGCTCAAATGCCTTCCTTGATCTTCCAGACGTGATCAGACATCCCTACTCTATGCTCCCACAGCAGACACTTTCCAATTCATTTTTCCCCCAAAGAAATGTTTTATTTAATGAGTACAAATTTCGTAAGTACAACTTTAGGAATATAGTGATTCTTCCCACCATACCCACCCTTGCACCCGCACTCCCATCCCACCCCCTCCTCCCTCTCTCATTCCCGGTCCCATTCTCCATTAAGATTCATTTTCAATTAACTGTAGACACAGAAGATCAACTCTATACAAAGTAAAGATTTCAACAATTTGCACACACACACACAACTATTTTCTCAAATTTTTTTTGAGAAGTTTTGCAGTTAATTCTCATACAACTCATTGAGGACAGAGGTTCTGCATGGGAGATAAGTGCACAATGACTCTTGTTAATTTAACAACATCTTATGTATGATGTCAGTGATCACCAGAGGCTCTTGACATGAGCTGCCAAGGCTATGGAAGCCTTCTGAATCCACAATCTCTGTCAATATTTAGACAAGGCCACAAGCAAAGTAGAAGTTCTCTCCTCCTTTCAGAGAAAATTAGATCCTTATTTGATGGCCACTGCTTTCCACTGGGGTCTTACTCACAGAGATCCTTCATGTAGGACATTTTTTTCCTACAATGTCTTGGCCTTCCATGCCTGAAATGCTCTCACAGGATTTTTCAGCCAGACCAGGAAGACTTAAGGGTTGATTCTGAGGTCAGAGTGCAATTTAGAGCAAATGTCATTTTATGAGTCTGCTGTGTGGACTGCTTCCCATGTTGGACGTTCTCTACTTTTTAATTCTATTAATATTACCAGGCACTTGATACTATATATATGCTCCATTTAATACTTAATCCTATCTATATGTTCACTTTAACACTTAATATGATCACTTTAACAATTAACTTGGCATTTTTACCACCCAGTTTAATGGGATTTGGAGTCCCATGGCAAATTTTTAAACTGTACCCTTAGAAGTAAGTCCGTACGAGTTTATGTAGAACTATACAGCTTTATAATTACTAACTTCCTCCTCCCTCTCTTATTCCCACTCTTATTTTTTACAAGATCCATCCTCAATTGACTTTATACACATATGATTAAGTCTATGTTAAGAATACAACAAATAGTATGAAGAAGAAGAAAAACTGTTTCTTGACAGTCAAGACAGGGGCTGTTTCAGTCAGTGCTACTCAAAAGTGTCAATTTCACTTCCACAGATTTCATTTTAGGTGCTCTATTAGTTCTCACAGATCAGAGAGAATGTATGGTATTTGTCCCTTTAGGACTGGCTTATTTCACTAAGAATGATGTTTTCCAGATTCATCCATTTTGTTGCAGATGACCAGAATTAATTTTTTTAAACCACTGTGTAGAATTTCATAGTGTACATATCCCATAATTTCTTTATCCAGTCTTTGGTTGATGGGCATTTAGGTTGATTCCATGTCTTAGCTATTGTGAATTGAGCTGCAATAAACAAGAGGGTGCAGATAACTCTTTTGTTTACTGATTTCATTTCCCTTGGGTAAATTCCCAGGAGTGGGAGTGGGATAACTGGGTAATGTGGTAGGTCTATATTCAGATTTCTGAGCTATCTCCATACTGTCTCCCATAGTAGTTTTACCAGTCTACATTCCCACCAACAGTGGATCAGGGTACCTTTTTCTGCACATTCTTGCTAGCATTTGTTGTTTGTTGATTCCTTTTCCTTTTCCTTTTCCTTTTCCTTTTCCTTTTCCTTTTCCTTTTCCTTTTCCTTTTCCTTTCCCTTTCCCTTTCCCTTTCCCTTTCCCTTTCCCTTTCCCTTTCCCTTTCCCTTTCCCTTTTCCTTTTCCTTTCCTTTCCTTTCCTTTCCTTTCCTTTCCTTTCCTTTCCTTTCCTTTCCTTTCCTTTCCTTTCCTTTCCTTTCCTTTCCTTTCCTTTCCTTTCCTTTCCTTTCCTTTCCTTTCCTTTCCTTTCCTTTCCTTTCCTTTCCTTTCCTTTCCTTTCCTTTCCTTTCCTTTTCTTTTCTTGACAGGCAGAGTGGACAGTGAGAGAGAGAGACAGAGAGAAAGCTCTTCCTTTGCTGTTGGTTCACCCTCCAATGGCTGCCGCGGCTGACGCGCTGTGGCCGGCGCACCGCGCTGATCCGAAGGCAGGAGCCAGGTACTTATCCTGGTCTCCCATGGGGTGCAGGGCCCAAGTACTTGGGCCATTCTCCACTGCACTCCCTGGCCACAGCAGAGAGCTGGCCTGGAAGAGGGGCAACCGGGACAGAATCTGGCACCCCTTGTTGATTTCTATGTGAAAGCCATTCTAACTGGGGTGAGATGAAACCTCATTGTGGTTTTGATTTGCATTTTTCTGACTGTTAGTGATCCTGAACATTTTTTCATGTCTCCTGCCCATTTCTTCCCTGGTTGTTGGTTTTGTTGTGGAGTTCTTGATCTCTTTATATATTCTGGTTATTAATCCTTTGTCATTTGCATAGTTTGCAAATAATTTCTCCTGTTCTGCCAGTTGCCTCTGCATTTTTTTTTGCTGTACAGAAACTTCTCAGTTTGATGTAATCCCATTTGTTAATTTTGGCTTTGGCTACCTGTGCTTCTGGGGCTGTTCCAAGAACTCTGCTCCTGTGCCAATATCTTGCAGTGTTTGCCCAATGTTCTCTAAATATTTGATGGTATCAGGCTGGATGGGTGGTGACAAATTTTTTCAATTTCTGTTTGTCATGTCTTTATTTCACCTTCACTCATAAATGAGAGCTTTGCAGCGTATAGTATTCTGGGTTGACAGTTTTTTTCTCCTAAGACTTGGAATATATCTCGCCATTCTCTCTTAGCCAGTAGGGTTTCTGATGAGAAGTCCCCTGTGAGTCTAGTTGGAGATCCTTTGAAAGTAATGTGTTTCTCTTGTGCACATATAGAATCTTTTCTTTATGTTTTATTGTGGAGAATTTGATTACAATGTCATGGTGAAGATCTTTTTTGGTCATGTCTGTTAGAAGTTCTTTGTGCTTCTTCTTGTACTTGCATGTCCCTTTCTTCCTCCAAATTGGGGAATTTTCTATTATTATTTCACTAAAAAGGCCTTCTAATCCTTTCTGTCTTTCTATGCATTCAGAAACTCCTCGAACCCATATGTTGGGTCGTTTGATAGTATCCTATAACTCTCCAACAGTGTTTTTTAGTTTTCTAATTTCTTCTTCTTGTGTTTGATCTTACTGTATAATTTAGTTTTCTAATTTCTTCTTCTTGTGTTTGATCTTACTGTATAATTTCCTGTGTTTTGTCTTCTAAGTCAGTATTCTTTCTTCTGCTTCACCGATTCTGTTGTTAAGGCTTTCCATTGCATTTTTATTAATTCTATTGAATTCTTCATTTCTTTTTTTTTAATTTTTTTTTTTTGACAGGCAGAGTGGACAGTGAGAGAGAGAGACAGAGAGAAAGGTCTTCCTTTGCCGTTGGTTCATCCTCCAATGGCCACCACGGCTGACGCACTGAGGCCAGCGCACTGCGCTGATCCGAAGGCAGGAGCCAGGTGCTTCTCCTGGTCTCCCATGGGGTGCAGGGTCCAAGCACTTGGACCATCCTCCACTGCACTCCTGAGCCATAGCAGAGAGCTGTCCTGGAAGAGGAGCAACCGGGACAGAATCCGGCGCCCTGATGGGGACTAGAACCCAGTGTGCCGGCGCCGCAAGGCGGAGGATTAGCCTAGTGAGCCGCGGCGCCGGCCCGAATTCTTCATTTCTAGGATTTCATTTTGATTTCTCTTTAAGATCTCATAATTGTGGGAGAAATTTTCTTTCATGTCATGTGTGGATTTCATTAGTTTATGCATTTGCTTTTGATTAATTTCTAAGTAATCCTATGATCAATATTTTGAATTCCATGCCTGGAATTTCTTTAGTCTCTTCATCTTCACATGCTAGTATTTTTTTTTTTTTTTGACAGGCAGAGTGGACAGTGAGAGAGAGAGAGAGAGAGAAAGGTCTTCCTTTGCCGTTGGTTCACCCTCCAATGGCCGCCGTGGCCAGCGCGCTGCGGCCGGCGCACCGTGCTGATCCGATGGCAGGATCCAGGAGCCAGGTGCTTCTCCTGGTCTCCCATGGGGTGCAGGGCCCAAGCACTTGGGCCATCCTCCACTGCACTCCCTGGCCACAGCAGAGGGCTGGCCTGGAAGAGGGGCAACCGGGACAGAATCTGGCACCCCGACCGGGACTAGAACCCGGTGTGCCGGCGCCGCTAGGCGGAGGATTAGCCTAGTGAGCCGCGGCGCTGGCCCATCTCACATGCTAGTATTGAAGTGTCATGTTCTTTTTGGGGTGTAATGTTGTCTCCTTATTCTTGTTTCTTGAATTGGTGTGTTTGTTATTTGGAGTTTGTAGAGATACTCATTGGTTGGTTCTTTTTTTCTGATGTGGCGGCTTTTTTCTTTGGACTAAGTCTGTGTGGATTAGTGGAGTGTCTACTGTCAGAGAATACCTAGAGGTGTGTGGTGAGTGTGGCCAGGGAGCTCCATTCAGTGTTCCAGGGTGAAGGGTGAGTCTTAGGTGACACACCCAGGTTTGTTTTGGTAAATCTTTTTTTTTTTTTTTTTTAATCAGAAGAGAGGTTTGTTCTTGTCTGTTGGCATAGACTCAGCTGAGCTCCTCTCCTCAAAGGAGACCAGTGCCTGGGAACTAGCCCCGGTGGGTGTATTATTCATCTGCTCTGCCACAAGAACTACACAGAGAATCTGTGCAGTCCTGAGTGTAAGCTTAGATTTTCCAGCAATATCTCTCGCCTTTAACCAGAGAGCCCTGATTGTGTTGTCTCCTACAGTGACTGCCCAAAGTCCCAGCCACACCCTGCGTCCTCCCACACAGCCTCAGTGTTTTCACAGTCTTGGCACACAAGCATCCCACAGTCATGAGCACCCAGCCTTCAGTCTGTTCTCCCCACCAGACTTAGGAGTCTCTGCTTGGCTGGTTGCTGAGTGTGGACATGAGCTGGCACATTTGTTATGTATGTCCAAAATGGTGCCCACTCTATCAGCTTGTTACAGGACGCCATTGCAGTGTGATCAGGGAGAGAGGAAACATGCCCCCCCTTCTTTTTTTCTCCTCTAGTTTTGTCAGTACACTATCCCCCACAGGGCTCCAAGCCCAATTCCCTCTAGGCTCTTCCTGCAGCTTTTTCCTTATTGGCTTGGACTGCTGCAGTCTGGTCTCACCTCACTCGCCAACGCTGGTGCAGATGCTCTCGGCTGCTGGGGTCCTGAGTTGTATGTTTCCATGCCCTCCACATAGGTCCACTGTGTCCCTCCAATTTGCATTGAGTATCCTCTGCTGTTTTCTCCCTAGCTCTTCCCTGAAACTGCACTCTTTCCACTTTTTAAAATCCATCTTCTAGACCAGAGCTGCAATCTCCCTCACTACTCCACCGTCTTCATCCAATGCAGACACTTTACACTTCTTCCTAGCTCTTTCGCAGCTATGATTTATTTCTTTGATTATAGTAGAGTATTTTTTACTTAGCATGTCCCAGGATTTGGTCTGTATAAGACCATGATATATCTAGGGTTTAGATAACTTTTTTCTCAAAGCTCATAACAGTATGAAAAATAAGATGTCTTGGGAGGCAACATATATGATCCTTATCAAATGCATGTGAATAGCTCAAAAAGTTCATGGAAAATGGAATTAAAAGATAAGTCTGTTTTGTTGAAAGAACAATTTTGAAACTCATGCATAATATTTTTGTAATACATTTTTCTCATTCATTTTTGAAGATCCCTTTGTCATATTTGTGTGCATATAAATATATGTGTATATGCATAAATCAGCATTTTATTACCCTCAAAATTGAGAGAATAAGTTTTAGTCTATTAACTCATGTATTTAGAAGATAAAATTTCTAGGCCGGCGCCGCGGCTCACTAGGCTAATCCTCCGCCTTGCGGCGCTGGCACACCGGGTTCTAGTCCTGGTTGGGGCGCCGGATTCTGTCCCGGTTGCCCCTCTTCCAGGCCAGCTCTCTGCTGTGGCCAGGGAGTGCAGTGGAGGATGGCCCAAGTCCTTGGGCCCTGCACCCCATGGGAGACCAGGAGAAGCACCTGGCTCCTGCCATTGGATCAGCACGGTGCGCCGGCCACAGAGCGCTGGCCGCGGCGGCCATTGGAGGGTGAACCAACGGCAAAGGAAGACCTTTCTCTCTGTCTCTCTCTCTCACTGTCCACTCTGCCTGTAAAAAAAAAAAAAAAAAAAAAAAAAAAAAAAAGATAAAATTTCTCATCTCTTAGTTTCAAAATTTCTGGTTGTTCTGGGATTGTTCTTAGAACTGAGGATATCAGGGTGTTGAGAGACCACCTGACCCTGGGTTGCATTCCCTGTCTATGCTGGTATCTCTCCATACTGTTCTCAGGCCCTTGGTGGTTGAGCTGCACCTGTGACCTGGTCATCTGGGGTCCTATCAAGTACTCAGTTGTTGGGCCAGGTGGGTCACTGCTGATGTCTTCTTTTGATGCAGTCCTGAAACTGTTTCCCTGCTCTCCTGAGGCTTAAGGAGAGAAAGCTCCTAAACTCCTCTAGACCACTGCCTCAAGAATGCACCAGGGTCCTCCTGCCTCTCCCCTGCATCATGCTGGAGTGAGGAGTCTGTTCCGTAAGTGCTACCTAGCTCATTCCTTCAGCGTCTGGATTCCCAGAATTGCCTGTAAATTTGGTAATAACCCTCCTCCACTGTCCAAACCAGTTAGCAGCTTGTATTTGCTCTTTATTATTCCTGAAATGCTCTTTTCATAAATATACAAGACTCACCTCTTTCTCCAGCTTCCAGTATTGTCTCATCAGAGGGACTTACCTGAACATACTATGTAACTCTCTGCATCCTATGTTGTCTGTGCGTTTAACCCCTGTTATTTCCATTTGATTTTATTTTTAAAGAGATTTATGTATTTTTATTTATTGGGAAGGCACAGCAACAGAGAAAGAGAGAGAGAGGGAAGGAAAGATGGAGGGAAGGAGGGAGAAAGAGAGGGGGGGAGGGAGAGAGAGATCAATCTCTATCCACTTGTTCATTTTCCAAATGTCCACAACAGCTGATACTGAGCCAGGCCAAAGTCAGGAGCGGGGAGCTCTGTCTGGGTCTCCCCAGTGGATGGCAGGGACCTCTGAGTATCTGAGCAATCATCCACGTTAGCCGGCATCTGAATTGGAAGTGGAGGTGGGACTCTGTTCCCACTTCAGGTTCTCTGGTATGGGATATGGGTGCCCCAAGTGCTGTGCCACAATGGCTACCACTATACTTTTTTTTTTTAGTACTTACTACCAATTTATTTGTCTCCATTCTTCTCTCTTCCTTTTTACCCTTTTTACTCTATTATTATTACTGTTATTGCAATTATTATTAATTGTCTATCCCAGAAAATATGAATAATTGTTGCTTGGATTCACAAATCTGTGAATTAGGATTAATTGAGATTCCAAATTGGCTCTGTTTCCAAATTGGAGGATAGTTTACTGCACAGGTAAGTCCTTTGTATGCTCTAAAATACTACACGTGATTCAAAATCCTGGAATGTTAATGCTATTTTAGCTAATCCAACTGGCCACATATTCATAAAAGTCTTGGCCATGTATTCTACATCAAGACAGTAAGTTGCTAAAATGGTAGAATGTTGCCTCATCACATATTTACATCAGAGACAGTCCCCACGGGTAAGGATTCCAGTTGCTCTTAAACAGTATTGTTCAGTCCTATTGTTTCTCTTTAAAATTCAGTTAGAGTTAAAAATAATAATTCATTATTTCATAAGCTTTCTTCTGGAACATTTTTATTAGTTAAATAAGTTAAGTTAGGATCATATTAGAATTTTAAAGACTTGAAGAACTAGTATTATATGCTTATGTCTAAATACTGAGTTGATCTGCATGTTGTCAGAATTGCCAAAGTAGAGATGTATGTTAAATTGATAAGGAAAAGAAAACAACCAAAAAAAGAAGTACATTGCAGTCAAAAACGTCACATGTCTTTACGTCTTGACAAGGATGATGATGACTCTTATGTGTGGACATAGATGTCACTAAAAAGCATAGGCTGTGATTAAAAATAGTTTCTGTGGTTAGACATGTGAAACCACAAAACGGAAGAAGTCTAATCTTGAGCCACATGTGTTTTTGAAAAACATCCCAGTGCTCATTTATTTACAGCAAGCTTGGTCATTCACTAGTAACCAAGGCAGGAAGAAGTCATCTGATATTTTTTTTTTTTTTGACAGGCAGAGTGGACAGTGAGAGAGAGAGACAGAGAGAAAGGTCTTCCTTTGCCGTTGGTTCACCCTCCAATGGCCGCCGCGGCCGGCGCGCTACGGCCGGCGCACCGCGCTGATCCGATGGCAGGAGCCAGGAGCCAGGTGCTTTTCCTGGTCTCCCATGGGGTGCAGGGCCCAAGCACCTGGGCCATCCTCCACTGCACTCCCTGGCCACAGCAGAGAGCTGGCCTGGAAGAAGGGCAACCGGGACAGAATCCGGCGCCCCAACCGGGACTAGAACCCGGTGTGCCGGCGCCGCTAGGCGGAGGATTAGCCTAGTGAGCCGCGGCGCCGGCTGAAGTCATCTGATATTAATGTATGCATTTACTTATTTCTATTTTAGTGAAAATAATCTTCAAAGATTTAGTTTTTGGGTGGCTATATTTTTTCATAATATAATAATTAAATTTTATAAATAATATTATTTATAAAGTACTTTAATATGTTGTATATATCTTTTAATATTTTCTTGAGGAAGAGAGGACATTTATTATTAATCCTATATATATGGGACTTGAACTGCGATTTTAAGGATATATTTGGCTTTGTAGAAGAAAGGTATAGCATTCTAAAAATGGGGGACAGTAAGCAAAACACGTGAGAGTGGAATAAGTCCTATGTGGTGACTTCAATGAGGAGTCTGGGTTTGTCCCTGTGCAGGATATGCCAGACTTAAGAACTTCAGGAGAAAGAATTGATGAGCTCAAGTCTAGGTCAGCTCTAGGACATGGGATCAGAATCATGTGAGACCTGGACATGTTAGTCAGTGTATGCAGGGGCAGGTCAGGAGAATGGAAAGTGAGTAATTCTAATCAAGGGTCTAAAACAAGAGGAAGACAAGTTAAAAGGAGGCTAACTATCAATAGAACTTGTAGCAGCAACCAACAAACAGAAATCTAGGAGTATGGGAGGTTAGGGGAGATCAATTAGTGGAGGTCTGGTATTAGTGCTGGGTTTATAGGGTTAGCATAAAGCAAGTTAAGTCACCATGAAGTACTAGTGAAAAGAACATAACTCAGTTATAAGGTTAGAGTATAAGCAACAAGACTAACTTAACAAACTACTGCAAGCTGTCCATAAAGGGATGCTTATATTCCCCCAGAGTGTTAATGCCTGGGGACAGAATTATATGTGTGAAGGGGATATTGGGGGCTTCAGAGATGTGTGGGATATTGGGATTAGGAGCTAAGCATGCCATTTCTCAGGATTGATCTTGATAGCATATGTTAGATTATGGGGAAAAATTGGGTATGAACACCTTAGAAACCAGAAAGAAATGCTCAGCTTTGATGCGGATGGTATTCAACCAGTCGTTGGGCAGGAGAGCAGTTCTTTATTCAAACTGTTCTGTCAATAATATATATAACATATATATGTAAAACATAACATATATAGCATATATATATATACACACATATATCTTGAAAAGGAAAGAAACTGGACATAGATGGAGCAGATGAGAATATTTTATAGCAAAAGTGAGTGTGAGATCACTTGATCATTTCAATTTCCATATGGACCTCTAGGGGAAAAGCACTTTTCTGCTTTTAGGACCAAAGAGAATGGTACTGTAGGGAAATTCTGTGGGTTTTTGTTTGTTTGTTTGTTTCTGTTTGTTTGTTTTGCTTAGGAATACTTTTGGTTATGAGATTGATAAAGTTTTTTCATCACTATAAAAATTTAGTTAACTCTGAAATGACCATAGGAAGTTTATAGATATTTCTGGGTTGATTTTTTTTAAGATTTATTTATTTATTTGAGAGGAAGAGTTATAGACAGAGTGAGAGACAGAGAGAGAGAGATCTTCCATCTGTTGGTTTACTCCTGAAATGGCTGGAACTGGGCCAGTCTGGAGCCGGGAGCCAGGAGCTTCTTCCAGGTCTCCCATATGGGTGCAGGAGCCCAAGCACTTGGGCCATCTTTTAATCTTCATTCCTGATTCCATTTAATGGCTTTGGTCTTTTTTTCTCATTTGTATCTATTTTTGTTTATTCCTTTTTCCCCCCCTACCTTTTTCTTTCTTCTTTACTTTCTGGAATGAGAAGGAGCTATAAATAAATTAATCTTAGCCCATACCAAATGCATTTCCTGCATGTACCTATTTCTTAATTTGTGTTTGCTAGATGAATTTGTATAAATTGAGCAGAAAGAAGAATCTTACTGACACTTTGTATGATGACATAATATGGTCTAGTAATAGATAAAGGCAATGAGGACAGGAAACAGTGAAAGATAAATATTGGTTCTAATCCGGAATTCTTGTGGGGCTATCTGGAATGAGAATAGGTGTTAAGCAATACAGATTGATGAGAAAATGCTTGGAAAATCTCAAATTGGCTTTCAGTTTTAAAAGCTTCAACTTTCTGAATTTGTCAGATGATGCCTCTTGTGTGTTCATTTCTGAATTTCTTCGAGGGGTAGGGCCATCCTGTGCAGTCCCATGGACTCTTGCAGAGGAAGAGAATGGTGGTATCATGCATGCTGGCATCATCTGAGGTGGGCGTTGGGAGTTCTCCTCTGCACAAGATCATGTGAACATCCTTGCTGGATGTAGAGGGATTGTTTTCCCTAAAATTAGAGTCAAACTTCTGAAAATCTTGGTTCTGTGTTCCTAGCATGATCACTTCCTTCAATTCTAGTCTTTTCCAGGAGGCTCGGGACACTTCTAAGGTGGACAGTGAGTGAAAGGACAGGGGTACTTCAAGAGCAAGATGAGAGAATCAAGAATGAGTCATGTCCTCAGTAACATGGAATATGAATGGAAAAAGCAGAAAAAAACTTTAATTTTGCAGTTGGGTTCAAACAATAAGGAGAGCTTTCACATGAAAATTGCTAGAAACTTAGTTCATTATAGTGAACAAACAAATAAGCATGTGATTAATTAGGAAAGGAATGCAAACTCAGGCAGCCATGTCTGAAGGCAGTGGGATTAAAGGTGATCATTGTGTCCTTGTTTTCTGCCGGAGCCCTCTGCTCTCCTACTGTTCCATACTTCTAGGGGGATTTGACTACTGAGGCACATTCTGGAGACAGTGACTCAGGTGAAGTAGGCTCTGGAACCAGTCAGGTCAGAGGTGCCACAAGATATGCAGTTGTTAATTCTCGAGGAGAGAAGTCTGTTACATGTCTTAAAATATGTAAAGGGTGTTGTCTGGAAAAATAATTTGATTCTGCAAATTCCTAGGAAATGAACTCAAACTGCTAGGCATTAAATCAAGAAGTAATCACTAAGAATCGATTGCTAGGAGGTATATTATATGTAGAGAAAGAGAGAGGAACCAAAAAAGTGCAATCCCTGTACTGGGAGAGAGAGAGAAGTGTAAAACCTAAAACAACATAGAAGGAATACCAAGAAGGGAGCTACTTGTGATACCTTGGGTGCACATAACAGTACGGCCATTTGCTAGACATTGTGGGGAGTCAGATTTTTAACTGTTATAAAAAAAATCATGTAACTTGCAAGCCCTAGTCCCCACCCCTAGTAAAGAGTGCCTTGTTCCTGGGTATCCTACTAGCTGCCAGGATCTAGCAGACAGGATATTTTCTTCAGGAACAATGTTGGATGAGAGAACCTGTTAGGGTAGTTTCTATCTTTAAGCATTTATGTGTGATACTATTCAGTCATGAATTTGTAACCTATCTTTGTCTTTAAAGTATTTAAATTATTTCATGCAACCACTAGCCTTTGTTACTTCCTCTTATCCAGTGCCTAAATAGTCTTATTTATAAAAAGGGGTCTGTGTGTGGCAGTGACAAAGAGTGTTTGAGAAGGAAAGAGGGGTGGTTAGCACCCTTAAAGGGCTCATCACCATCCTTTGGTTCTTAATCAACTTGAGGGCAGAAAATGCCTCATCTTGTCTCCTTTTATTATTTTTGTCTCCAGAAATTTCCCAAGGGCTGGTGCTTTCTTTCTTCATAAGTAACCACAGAGAAAAGGAAAAGAGTCACTGTTTATGGCTATTCTGTTAAGTGACAAGATTTAATGGTTGTCATTTTTGGATGATGACTTGTGATCTCATCTCTTAGCTACCCTCATGGTTCATTGTCTTTGCATCTGGATCATCCTGGGATGCTTTCATAATTTTGACAGGCCAGTGGAAACCACTGAGTGAATGAGGATAATTTTCATTTTTAGATTATCATAAAAGAAAATTGGTCTTTAACAATTAAAATGTAGAAAATCATAAAACAGTATTCCAACAGCATCAGGCTAAAATCTCAGAGAACTGAATTGTAGTCCTCTTTTGTTTTGGGTGAGCTCTGTGAGTTTGAGCAGCCTGTTGGTCTCTCTAAGTCTTTGGCTTTCCATAATGTGTAATCAGAGGCCTTCCAGAGGTCCCTCAAAGTTCTACCATTTGAAGTTGTGTGACCTGTTCCCAGGGAGGAGGACTAGGTAACAGTAATGTTCTGTGGTCATGTGCTTCAGTCAGTAAAATACCCATTAACACTTTCAAATACTATTAGTTACTAGTAGTAATATCAGATATCCGTATGAAATTTGATGATTTTTATATCCATGTCCAAAGCAGTCTTAACTTGGTGGGCATGACGGTAAAAATAAATAAATGTAAGTAAAACAGCTCCATTATATAAAAGACACTGAAATTCATCTAGGGTCACTGACAAACCTCATATGGCCAAGGTGAGGTAGAACCAAGTTTATGACTTCAATAACTGTACTCATCTTCAAATGAGCAGGTCTATGGAAGTGTTGTTTATCATTACAGTTATGTTTCCTGTGTGTGAAACACTCTTGCCTTACTCTCATTGCCTGTCACTACATTGACATCAGTGTACTGTGTGGTAATGTTGGTAGAGAAAAGTCCTCTTCATCACACCTTTTATGTACTTTTTGTTTAAATTTATTATATGGGTTAACAAAGAGAAAGACAGTGGCTTATTAAAGACATTTGGATAATGCCATGTCCTTGGAGATTTGCAAAGCCTTCTGGGAACATTTTGATTGTGTTCTGGTATCACAGATTCTCCTGCTGGGTGGTCCTGTATTCCCAGTAGGAGGCCACACCTCATCATCCGTCTGCACAAGCACAAGGCCCAGAGGACTTCACACTCTTTCAGCTTTACCAGCACACAACTCTGGACTGGTTTCTTCATGTGACTGTAATACCCGACCAGACAGCTAAAGATTCAAGCATTCAGCATCATTTATCTTGGATGGGCAGGGAGACCTGAACACCAGATAAAATGATGGAAGAGAAAGATTTAGCAGTTTTTAGTGCCAAGAAACCTCCAAATTTCTCTAGTCAGACTGAATAGCTGCGAGTAGCACCCTTCTATTGGGTAGTGGTATAGACTCAAATCTACTACCTAACCTCCCTAAACATTGATTAACCCAGCTTGATTGTGTTGAAAATAAAAGCATGTACCTTAAAGGATTTTGAGTAAGACTAATTGACAAAGCACAGGCAAAGCACTTAGCACAGACCTGACATGGTGAATGACAGACTGGCCACCACCCTTTAGATTTCCCATGGGCCTCTCACATGGTGACCAGCATCCTGGGTACACAAACCCTCTCTAACAATCAGAGTACAGGGAATTCTGTTAATAAATATGAGCTGTGTTAGAGGAAAAGGGATTGTCTTTTTTATTTTTACATGAGAATGGCACTTATCCCTTTGGGGAAAAAAAGAATCTAAAGAGATAAACTACAGATCAAAGAGAGTTGGGAATGTGTCTCTGGCCTGATGGTTGCTCTCACTCTGCAACCAGCTACCTAGTGCCTTTTGAAAGGTTTTTCTGCTTTTCTGAACTTCTGTGAGAGGAGCCCTAGATGACCTCCAGTATTTCTTGCAGGTCTGAGAGTCTATAAACAACCACCTATTTTTGATACCTACATTTGTATTATTTACTAGGAATTTATATGTGTTACCATTACATGTTGTGGGTTTTCCCTTGGATAAACTAATAGAAAGAGCACGTCCCAAAAATCCAAAAGAAAGGAAAAGCCTCAAGTTAGTTTTTTTTGCTAAAGGAAATTGTTGCCTCAGAGATGTGTAGCTTTAAATATGAAGTATATAACATTTAATTACCATTTATTATCAAATTTCCATATGCCAGACGCATAGTTGCTACCTTAATAACAGTAATTTATTCATCACATGTACATGTATGTTCGTGCTAACATATATACACATACCCTGCCAGTTAGAACTTGTCCTCATTTTACAGTTGGAAATCCTGAGGTTCCGAGGCATTAAACAGTTTGTCCAGGTAGCACATCCTAATGCCAGCGTATAGGCTTGAGTCTGTCCATCAACTCCAACTAAGCCCTTATCTCTAGGCTGTTTCCTCAAAATGGTTTAAGTATCTAGACATAATGGTTAGTAAGACAAACTAAATGTTCTGGGAAATAAACTACTAACTTTCTGAGTTTGACATAATCAAGACAGTAATTTTCTTTTACCCAGATTCTGGAAGCACCTTTATCAGTCATTGGATCAGATAAGCCAGCCATAGCGTGTTTCCATTGGGGAAGGCCTTGTCCTTATGACTGTACTTCTGAACTTGGAGTAGTGGTAAAAATAGAAGGCATCCTGTCAATATGTGTTGAATTACTAATGTTCAGGATGAAACTCTGTTCTTTTATTTAGCAGTCACTTATTGTGTACTTATTATGAGAAAGACATTCTGAGACATTTTCTGTGCCTTCTAGGGTATATAATTTAGGGGGAGCAATAAGACATATTTCAGTACTGTATGAAGTCATGTGTTTTTCCCCTCCAATGTAAGTATTACTCCATTCAGCCCAAAATTGTGGGCTAGGCAATAATCAGTTATCGTAAGTATTTTTCATATTGCTTGACTTTTTTAAAATTTTTTTTATTTGACAGGTAGAGTTAGAGAGAGAGAGAGAGAGAGAGAGAGAGAGAGAGAGAAAGGTATTCCTTCTGTTGGTTCACCCCCCAAATAGCCGCTACGGCGGGCACTGCACCAATCCAAAGCCAGGAGCTAGGTGCTTCCTCCTGGTGTCCCATGCGGGCACAGGGGCCCAAGCACTTGGGCCATCCTCCACTTGCCCTCCTGGGCCACAGCAGAGAGCTGGACTGAAAGAGGAGCAGCCGGGACTAGATCCCAGAGCCCATATGGGATGCCGACGCTGCAGGCAGAGGATTAACCAAGTGAGGCACAGCGCCGGCCCGACTTTTTAAGAAATTGATTTTTATCTAATTCTTCAGTTCACACATTTATTCTTAACACTCTTATCTAAAAAGCTGAGTAGTTAATTTCTTTTGCTGGATTGACCATTTGTTTCATTCTGTTCTTGTAAGGAGCATGGTGCAGTCTTTGTGTCCACCATATCAATCAGAGTTCTCCGCAGAAATAGAGGCAGTGGGACAGCTGTGTGTCCTGTAAAGATAAGTGCACATCCAGGGACTGGTTCCTGTGCGGTGGGGCTGCCCTGTGGGAGTCTGCAGGGCAGGCTGGCAGGCTGGAGCTCAGGCAGGAGAGGAGGCTGCAGTCTGCAGGCAGAAATCCTTCTCTTTCAAGGTGATGACTAAAACTGATTAGAGGAGGCCCAAACACATTATTAGAATCATCTCCTTTGCTTAAAATTAGATGATTGTAAATATTAACAGTAGGTGCAGAATTCCTTTTCACAGTAATAGCTAGATGTGTATTTGACTGAGTGACTGTACAGTAGCTTAGCTAAGCTGATAGAGAGACCAGCTTTTACAGTCAGCCTCTTCTGATGTGAAGAAAGTTGCCAATATGATAGAATAAACAGCTTAAAAATTTCTTTTGCAAAGTGTAAAGAACACATTTAGTGGATTGCTCTGTGAAACTTCCAGATGAAATTCTTGGCAGGGGTGGTGGTGGTGTCTGATACTCCCAAGAGGTACAATAGAGCTCTGAGATGTGAAGTTAAAATCAATTCCAAAAATGAAGTAAAGAAAGATGTCTTTCCAAGGACTATTACAGCAAATACTTCCAGGAAATCTACACTTCAAATTATGCAATTGAGAAAGCTGTGTTTATTGAGATTTAATTCCCACTTCTTCCTTCCACTTCACAAACACTCAGTGAAGGGAACACATCTTCATGTAGCAAATGGGGTTGAAGTCTTACTCCTGTCCCTTATCATATCAAATAAATCTCTAAACTAACCAAAAATATTTTCAACCTTTCTTAGTCATATTTTCTGATTACCTTTCAATGTAAGGATAGACACAGGTTCATGTTTGAGAGGCAGAGAGACAGTCAGCTAGCCAGACAGAGAGCATCTGTTTCCAGGCTCATTCACTCCCCAAATTCTTGCCATAGCACTATTGGGCCAGGAACTCAATCCAAGTTTTCATGTTGGTGACATGTTCTTGAGCCATGACCACTGCATCTCAGAGTCCACGTTGTAGGAAGCCGGAATTGGTAGCTGGAGCGGGGTTCAGATCCAGGTAATCTAATCTGAAATATGGGCATCTTAATTGCTAGTGTCTACCAAGTTTAGTAAAATTTCTGTACATTAATCCCTGTGTTTTCCTGGAATAATCTTTTAATCATTTTGTTTCTGTTCACATTAAATAATTTGTTCTCAGAAACTATGTGTAAGTCACAAATCTCTTGGAGTTTATTTTTCTTTTGTTTTTTAAAGATTTATTTATTTATTTATTTATTTATTTTGAGAGGCAGGGAGAGAGAGACTTTTCATCTGCTGGCTCACTTCCCAAATGGCTGCAATGGGCAAGGCTGGGCCAGGCTGAAGACAGGAGCCAGGAGCTTCTTCCAGGTCTCACACTTGGACCATCTTTGACTGCTTTTCCCAGGCTCATTATCAGGGAGCTAGATAGGTACTGGAGCAGCGAGGACTCCTACGCCACAAAGTCAGCCCCTTTTAGAGCTCCTTCTCTATGATTTTGTGGGTAAAAAGTACTGGAAACTTCAGTTTCATCAGGTATCAGATCACCCTATAATCCAAAGAACATACCTAATTTTCTATGAATTCTGTGAGTGAGGAGTTGGAGAGCTTATGTTTCATGATTTCTGCTATTTCCTAATTTCTTTTCCCTTTCTCTGCAGGCTTAACTTCATTAGCAGTTTGACTCACCTGAGCTTAAACTCCAAAAAATTACCTCCATTCATACAAGGCATTTATTAGGTAAGTAAACAACCATGTCTGGAAATTGTTTGAGATAAAGGATTTATATTGTGACATGATGAATAACTTTGAATGTGAGACAGTATCTCACAGGCCTTTTTACTGCTGTCAGTGAAGTGGTGCCGTCTGATCTGAGGTGCCATGTTAGGCTCTGGCCCCATGGCCATCTTGAACAATAAGCTTTGGTCCTAAGCCCAGCCTGGCTTTCCAGAAGTCAGGTGACCAAATGGCCCCACCTCAAGCTTTAGTTCCACCCCCACCTTAACGGGATTTGCTACGCCCACTTCTCTCCCCTGCAAGACTGCAACAAGACCTGCCTTCCACACTCTCTCCTGTTTTTCTTCTTTCTCTCTCGCCCTCTCTCTCCTGCCCGTCAGGTCCCCCTCTCCACTTGGTATGTTTTGTGGCTGTCTTTCAACTGCCCCACCTCCTGTCTGTCTGATCCCTTTTTTCTGGCCCTTCTCAATCTTTTCTTTCTCCTTTTAATTTGTAGCTACCATTTCCTTTCAAGAGATACTACAGTAATTTTCTCCCCTTTATTTTGTGGAACATCTTATCTCCCCCTCCTGTGTTCTTTCTGATACCTAAATCCTTGGATCCTAATCTACCCTAAGAAAAATTGTAACTTTTCATCAGGTACATAATTATAGAACAATAAGATATTAAATACAAAGAGTGCTTCATTAGAATGGTACATATATTTCTTGCATATGATACGAGTAATGTACCCAAATAAGTCTTTTATCTAGAAAAACATGTAACATCCACGTTCAGAGAGTGGTAGTTCCTTCCTGTGGAAAACTGCTGTGTAGAGGAGGAAGTGTTTCCCTTTCTCCTCTCTTTTAGGACCTGCTTAGTTTTTTTCTTCCTACCCTCCAGGAACCCTACCTGAATTATTACAGTAAACATGGGATTGTTTGAACTTATGGGTGGATTGAATAATATTTCATTCTTTTCAGCAAATATGCACATATGTCTGGGCTATTAGGGAACAGATATGCCTTCTAAGTTATTTCAGTACAGTGATTATAATTTAAATAAAGCATAAATATACATTGTCAATGCTGTGATAAGTCTGTTTGGGTAAAGAGAGGACACAGAAATGGGTTCAGATAGCTTTTCTATAGCAGTGTTTTATTGTGACACAAGTCATTTTGAAAAGGAAATTCTCTGAAGGTATGCAGGTTACTGCTGGGAAAATGGAAAATGCTCTTCTAGTGAATCACGGTAGATGGTAGTGAAGGGCAGGGTTAGGCGGAGAGAAAAGTGAAAAGTGATGGAGGTTACAACAAAGATGCGGGTAAAGGGAAAGAGAAGTTTTTCTTAGTTGTTCTACTGCAGCACTTCAAATTACTGGAAGTGATTTTCTCTGAAATATTGAGTGGAATTTTGCTGCTTTCAAGCTTTGGGGATAATAGCTTGCCAAATTGCACTGGTAGAGCATGACAAAATGGGATTATCTAAGTGGTTGATCAGCGGATCAAGCCCTGACCTGGTGTACAGTTGAGACTCCGTAATCATTGCCCAAGAGATTAGTCACCTGGTGGCGTGGTGCTTTCTGTTCACCTGGAGAACCTTTGTAAGCCTTAGCTTTGCTCCTGAGGTGTGTAATTCTATGCATAAATAAGCTACTCTGTTCTAATGCATTTGATAAAAACAGAAAACTGCCTGCAGTATTGTATTATCGGAGTATTGGTGAGATTATTATATTACCAAAGTGCTACGCATTACCAAGTTACTATTGTAAGCCCAGCTTTCCACAAAGAGACAGAATGGGGCACTTTGTAAGACCCCCAGAGCTGAGGGAGGTTCCTGTGCTCCAGCTACTCATGGGTTTTTAAATTTGTTACCTGTTACTTGAGTCTCCTTAGATAAACCACTTAATTTCTTTTCACTGGGGCTTTATAAACTACAAATAGAAGACTGGGTTAGACAACCTCTTGTCTGCCCTCTAGTTCTGACAGTGATTCCAGACAGTGTCCCCCTCTCGTAAACTTGATGTAAGACACATCACACTCCTATGAAAGTCCTTTTATGTTGCTTTCCCATCACATGGTTTCTTCCCATAAGAGTGTGTTTAATAAGTCTCTGTTGACTGAACAATATTCTTTTGTATGGCCAGGAGCTCTCAGAGATTTTTGCAAATATTCCTCAGGATTGGATGTCCAGGGCCTTACAGGAAGATGCCTCATCTTGCCAGTGACGTTCCTTTTGTGCTAGAACTGAAAGCTTGTATTTAGCCTTTGTGTTATATAAGTGACATTTTCCTGGAATAAATTTTAACTGCTGTAATTAAAAATTTTTTTCTTTCATAATTATGTTCTAGAGGCTGGGGCATGGGTTCATTTTTAATAAATGGAAAAGTGAAGTAATACAGGCAGAGGAGATTCACCTCAGAAAGAGAACTTAGTGGAAATACAACACCATCCTACCTCTGAAACTGGACAGCTACCCAAAGGAGAGGAATAGAAACCACAGGTGATGGAAAAAGTCTCAGACCAGTAAGAAGCAGGAAGAATAGTAAAGGAAGGGGCTGAGTCCTCGCCACAAGAGGAGTCGCAAAAACCTCCCTCTCTGGTTTCCAGGGAGTTTGTCAAACGGGAGATGGGTAGGAGGAGGGCTTTAATTTCCATCTTTAGTCAAAAAGAAACTACGGCCTGCTGCCTGCATCCCTGCAGGAAAAAAGGCAAGTCAAAGGAAGTGCCAGAAAAGTAACTTTCAGCTACTGTTTGTTTGTTTATAAAACATACAATGTGTCACCTGAAGTCACATGTATGTCAGTGAGGCTGGTGGATGAGGGAAGAATATGACTTATAAAAATAGAAATGGTCACTTTAAAGCAGAAGCTTGAGAATTTGGGGGACATGTCTGATCTTCCATCTGTCTGGAAAGCTCTAAGTTAATATTTTCCTAAATTTTTCACATACAGTTCACAATAAAAAGAAAAGGTAAAATTTGCCCATATCATTTTGGTGAATCCTGTCAAGGATGATAGGCCAGCCCTGAGACTTTGCCCATCCCATACTTAACCTGAGTAGCCTGAGAGTTACGGGATTACGTGTCATGGTTCATCAGGAATTTATGTTTGGAACACTTCTGAGTTCCATAACCTACCTGATTCCCCTTAGCAGTGCACTGTGGTCAAAAATCCAAAACTCCTGGGTGGTGTGGACTTTATCATTGTTATTCTCATGTCACTGCAAAGTGTCACTAAACATTGCTGTAAATTTACTCAATTGTAATTTACTTGATTTTAAAATTTATCCACATGAGTAACACCTAGTGGCATTTTGTGTACTTTGTGATTTACTTTTTATTTTAATGGCTGGTTTGTCTGTAAAAAAAATTAACCATAGAATTAATTTCACTCTTTATGGGACCACATTTTTTAAACATATTTTATTTATTTATTTGAAAGGTAGAGTTAAAGGGAGAGGAAGAAACAGAAAGAAAGATCTTCCATCTACTGGTTCAGTCCCCAAAATGGCCGATCTGAAGCTGGGAGCCAGGAGCCTCTTCCAGGTCTCCCATGTGGGTGCAGGGGCCCAAGGACTTGGGCCATCTTCTACTGCTTTCCCAGACCATAAACAGAGCTGGATTGGAAGAGGAGCAGTTGAGGCAGGAACCAGTGCCCATATGGGATGCTGGTGCCACAGGCAGAGACTTAGTCTTGTGCCACAGCATGTGGGGCCACATTTTTAATTCATACTCCTGCTAATGAAATATTTATAAAGAAAATTTAAAAAATGAGTATAATGTTATCCCACCCCTCCCCACCCATGACATCTTCATCCTTGTTCTTTTCAGTTCACAAGAGCTCCAAGACTATGTCAACCCATAGTGATTTCCATGTTATGGAAACTGCTCTACCTTTTATTATCTATCTTGTTTATTTGGGGAATAAGTCAACATTAGATCCTAAGTTAGCTGCTTCTGGTATCCTATTTCTAAATTTTAATCACAAGTTGTCACATGGTAGAGACTATACTTCTGAATTGTATCCCTTCCTCAAGGCACAGTGAGCATTTATACACAGAATATGGGTTTAATAGATTCATTGCCACTGGGGTTCTTTTTTTTTAAGATTTATTCATCCAGTTGAAAGTCAGAGTCACAGAGAGAGAGGGAGAGAGATAGATAGTTATAGATGGGGGGAGGGATCGTCTATCCACTGCTTCACTCCTCAGAGGGCTGCAACAGCCGGGGCTGGACCTGTCCTAAACCAAGAGCCAGGAGCTTCTTCCAGGTCTCCCATGTGGGTGGCAGGGGCCCAAGCCCTTGGTCCATCTTCTGCTGCTTTTCCCAGGCCATTAGCAGGAAGCTGGAGTGGAAGTAGTGCAGCCAGGACATGAACTACTGCCCATATGGGATGCCAGCACTGCAGTTGGAAGCTTTATCTGGTACAGCACAATGCCAGCCTGGCTCTATGCCTATGTTCTATGGATCTGTGAAAAGAATTAGAAGAGTCTGTGAACCTTGGCTGGAGAAAAAGTTGCTTTTATTTACTAGCCTTTAATTGGAAGTTTGTATTTCCTTTACTTTTGAATGCAACAACCAGAGTATTAATAAAACATAACTTTGTGTATATAATATATATTATACATATATAATAGAATAATATACATATATAATATATATTATATAATATATACATATAACAATATGCATATAATATTATATATTATATATTAGAGTAAATATTTCCTTATCACATTAGAGTTAATGCTGAATCTCAAAATATATATATCTATATTTGCTCCTATTTCAATTTTTAAAGGATTGACTTATCTATTTGAAAGGCAGCATGACAGAGAGAGACAAAGAGGAGACCTTCCATCTGTTTATTTACTTCTGAAATGACTGCAGCAGTTGGGGATGGGGCCAGGCTGTTACCAGGTGCCAGGAACTTCATTTGATTCTCCCACATTGGTAGCAGGAATTCAGATACTTGAGCCATCATCCACTGCTTCTCGGGTACATTAGCAGGGAGCTGGATTTGAAACAGCAACCTGGACTAGAACCAGCACTCCAACATGGGATGCAGGCATTGCAAGCAGTATCTACCTGCTCCCTCAAAATTTTAATTAGCAGACCAGTTGTTTAATCTTTCATGGTTAAAACTGAAACTAGCGTTGGGCACTTGGCATAGTGGTTAAGACTCCATATTGGAAAATGTTAATGAGTCTAAAGGGAGACATAAATTCCAATACAATAATAATGGGAAAA
Organism: Oryctolagus cuniculus; assembly: GCF_051225735.1. NCBI lineage: Eukaryota > Metazoa > Chordata > Mammalia > Lagomorpha > Leporidae > Oryctolagus > Oryctolagus cuniculus. The sequence continues at coordinate 9,303,413 of NC_142879.1, read as the reverse complement.
AATAATAATGGGAGACTTCAACACCCCACTTTCATCACTGGACAGATCAACCAGACAAAAATAATCAATAAAGAAATAGCAGAACTAATCTACTCTATAGACCAGATATATCTAATGGATTTCTATGGAACATTTCTTCCCACAGTTACAGAATACACATTCTTTTTTTTTTTCAAGGTTTATTTATTCATTTGAAAGTCAGAGTTAACACGGAAAGAGAGAAGGAGAGCAGAGAGAGAGAGAGATCTTCCATCTGCTTGTTCACTCCCCAGATGGCCACAATGGCCAGAGCTGCGCTGATCTGAAGCCAGAGCCAGGAGCTTCTTCTGGATCTCCCACGTGGGTGCAGAGGTCCAAGGACTTGAGCCCTCTTCCACTGCTTTCCCAGGTCATAGCAGAGAGCTGGATCAGAAGTAGAGCATCCAGGACTTGAACTGACACCCATTGAATGTCAGCACTGGAAGCGGCAGCTTTACCTGCTACACCACAGTACCAACCCCGAGAATACACATTCTTTTCATCAGTGCATGGGACGTTCTGTAGCATAAAACAAGTCTCAACAAATTTTTAAAAAATGGAAATCATAGTATGTATCTTTTCTGACCACAATGGAGTGAAGCTGGAAATTAATAATAAAATAAACTCTTGAAAATAAGCAAACACGTGGAGACTGACAACATACCCTGAATGAACAGTGAGTTGTAAAAGAAATCCAAAAACCTGAAAATGAATGAAAATGACAGCATATCAAAACTTGCATTGTTAAGAGGAAAATTTATATCAGTAAGTGCCTATATAAAAAATTGGAAAGGTATCTAATAAATGGTCTAACAGTGCATCTTAAGTCCCTGGGAAAACAAGAATAAACTAAACACAAATTTAGTAGAAGGAAAGAAATACTAAAAATAAAAAGAAATAAATAACATAGAAATAAGAAACTATACAAAATATGAGTGAATTAAAGAAATGTGTTTTGAAAAAATAAAATTGGTAAACCATTGGTCCAACTAAACAAAAAAGGGAGAAAACCCAAAGTAAGAAAAAAAATCAGAGATGAATATGTTACAGCTGATACAGAGATATACAAAGAATGATTAGGAATTATTAAAAAGAGCTAGATGCTAACAAATTGGAAAATCTAAAAGAAATGGATAGATTTCTGGACATATAATTTACCAAGATTGAAGAATTAAAAACACAGAAAAACTGAATAGACCAATAGTCAAGGCTGAGACTGAATCAGTAAAAAATAGCCTCCCAAAAGAGAAAAGCTGTGGGACTGGTGCTGTGCTGTAACTAGTAAAGCTGGTGCCTATGGTCCTCGCTGCTCCACTTCTGATCCAGGTCTCTGCTAATGCTCCTGGGAAAGCAGTGGAAAATGGCCCAAGTCCTTGGGATCCTGCACCCATGTGGGGGACCCCGATGAAGCTCCTGGCTCCTGGTTTTGGATCAGCTCAGCTCTGGCTGTTGTGGCCATTTGCGGGGGTGAACCAGTGGATGGAGGACCCTCTCTCTCTGTGTGTTTCTCTCTCTCTCTCTTTCTCTGTGTGTAAAACCCTTTCTTTTAAATAAATAAATAAGTCTTTTAAAAAAAAGCCCTGGCTTCACTGCTGTATTCTACTAAACTTTTAAAGATGAAATCATATCAATTTTTCTTAAACTACTCAAAGCAACTGAAAGGGTGAGAGCCTTCCCAACTCATCCAGTGAGGCCAGGATTACCTTAATTACAAAACCAGAGAAAGATGCAACATAAAAAGAGAAACTATAGACTAATAACCCTGATGAACATAGATGCAAAATTCCTCAACAAAGAACTAGTAAATGCAATCCAACAAACATGAAAAAGATCATCCACTCAGACCAAGTGGGATTTATCTCAGCGATTTGGGGATTGTTCAATATATGCATTCAACAAATTCATAAACATGATACAGTATACCAATAAAATGAAGGTTAAAAACCATGTGATTATCTCAATAGATGCAAAGAAAGCATTTGATAAATATAATATCCTTTCATTCTAAAAACTTAAAAATCATCATGGATTGGAAGAATATCATCAAAATGTTCATACTACCCAAAGCAATTTACAGATTCATTGCGATCCCAAAGTGCCAATGATATACATCCTAGATCTTAAAAAAGAAATTATGCTAACATTCATATGGAAACACAAGAGACCCCAAATAGCTAAAACAATCTTAAACAACAAAAATAAAGACAGAGGAATCACAATACCAGATTTCAAGACATACTACAGGGCAGTTAGAATCAATACACTTGGAACTGGCACAAAAATAGACTTGGATACCAATGGAACAAGAGAATAGAAAACTCAGAATTAATCCATGCTTCCATCACCAACTAATATTTGACAAAGGAGCTAAAATCAATCCCTGAAGAAAGAAAAGTCTTTTCAACAAATGGTGCTGGGAAAATTGGGTCTGCACATGCAAAAGCATGAAACAAGACCACTACCTTACACCTTATACAGAAGTCAACTCAAAATGGATCAAGGATATAAATCTATGACCTGATACTATCAAATTACAGGTGGAGAACATTGAAGAAACTTTGCAAGCCATTGTGTAGGCAAAGACTTCTTGGAAAAAATCCCAGAAGCACAAACAATAAAAGCAAAAATAAACAAATGGGATTACATCAAGCTAAGAAACTTCTGCACTGCAAAGGTAACACTACACGAGATGAATGACAGAATGGGAGAAAATATTTACAAACTCTGCAACTGATTAGGGATTAATATCTAGAATCTATAAAGAGCTCAAGAAACTCACCAGCAACAAGACAAACAATCCAGTTAAGAAGTGGGCAAAGGACTTGAATAGGCATTTTTCAAAGGAAGAAATTCAGATGGCCCACAGACACATGAAAAAATGCTCAGGATTACTAGCCATCAGGGAAATGCAAACAAAACCACAATGAGGTTTCACCTCACCCCAGTAGAATACCACTCAAACAGAAATTAAACACAACGATAATTGCTGGCAAAGATGAGGGGGTAAAAGGTACCCCAATCTACTGTTGGTAGAAATATAAACTAGTACAGCCAGTGTGGAACACAGTATGGAAATACCTCAAAAAGTTGAAAATAGATCTACCATATGAGCCAGCCATCTTACTCCTGGGAATTTACCCAAAGGAAATGAAGTCAGCATATGAACATTATTTGTGCCCCATGTTTATTGCAGCTCAGTGACAATAACTAAGATATGGAATCAACCCTGATATCTATCAACTGTTGACTGGATAAAGAAATTATAGTATATTTACAAAAATATGAAATCCTATCTTTTGCAACAAGATGATCACAGCTGCAAACCATTATATTTAGTGAAAAACCCCCCAAAACAGATATCATATATTTTCCCTGAGCTGAGGTAACTAAAATGTACCTGAAATGCAATGTATTGGAGTGAAATAAACATTTTGAGAATTGTTGATTGCTTATAGCCCTTGTCTCTTCAGTTGATTAACAGTATTTTGCTTTGCTTTGCTTTGCTTTGCTTTGTTTTGTTTTGTTTCTCTTCATACTATGTTGAACTATTTTACTTAGATTAAGGTTAACTATATGACCATTAAGTATACTGAAAATCGATCATTGTAAAAATTAAAAGTGGGAATCCAAGAGGGAGGGGGAGGAAGTGCCAGTATGTTACTAAATCTGTACATACGAAATATATAAGACTTTAAAACTTAAATAAAATTTAAAATAGAAGGTATAATGCTAGTTTTCAAACTAGGCTTTAAAAATAATTTTGTTAAATAACCTAAAAATAATTTACTGGGGCTGGCGCTGTGGCATAGTGGGTAAAGCCGCTGCCTACAGTGCTGGTGTCCCATATGGGTGCTGGTCGAGTCCTTGCTGCTCCACTTCTGATCCAGCTCTCTGCTATGGCCTGGGAAAGCAGTGGAAGATGGTCCAAGTAATTGTGCCCCTGCACCCATGTGGGAGACTCGAGGAAGCTTCTGGCTCCTGGCTTTGGACAAACTTAGCTCTGGCTGTTGTGTGGCCATTTGGGGAGTGAACCAGTGGATGGAAGACCTCTCCCTCTCTGTCTCTGCCTCGCCTTCTCGCTCTGTGTAACTCTGACTTTCAAGTAAATAAATATTTTTTAAAATAACTTATTTACTTTGTGATTTTGTTTCTTTTATTTCATGCATTTGACTCCCCATACTGTCAAAAATGTCTATGGCATAATAAAGCTTATAGCCTTCTATGTTGAAATAATGGGAGAATGAGTGAGTCCTTTATGCAGGAGCAGAGAATGTGGTATCTTTTTTTTTAAGATTTATTTATTTACCTGAAAGTAAGAGTTACACAAAGAGAGAAAGAGAGGCAGAGAGAGAGAGAGAGGGGTCTTCCATCCACTGGTTTACTCCCCACATGGCCACAACAGCTGGAGCTGTGCTGAACCAAAGCCAGGAGCCAGGAGCTTCCTTCGGGTCTCAAAGTGGGTGCAAGGCTCCAAGGACTTGAGCCATCCTCCACCGCTTTCCCAGGCCATAGCAGAGAGCTGGATCAGAAGTGGAGCAGCCGGGACTAGAACCGGCACCCATATGGGATGTTGGCACTGCAGGCGGCAGCTTTAACTGCTATGCTACCATGCCAGCCCCTATGTGGTGTTTTTAGTTAGGTTACTAACTGGCTGTGTGCCTTGGACAAGTTACTGAAGTTTGTAAGTTTGTGTGAGACATACTTAATGGCATAGTGTGTGTCATACAGTTAATGTCCAGTGTCTGCTAGTGTTTACTGTTCTTATTAAGACCTTCCAAATCCTATCTCTTTTTTTAACTTTTATTTAATAAATATAAATTTGCAAAGTACAACTTTTGGATTATAGTGGTTCTTCCCCCCATAATCTCCCTCCCACCTGCAACCATCCCATCTCCCACTCCCTCTACCATCCCATTCTTCATCAAGATTAATTTTCAATTATCTTTATATACAGAAGATCAATTTAGTATATACTAAGTAAGGATTTCAACAGTTTGCACCCACACAGAAACACTAAGTATAGAGTACTGTTTTAGTAGTAGTTTTACCATTAATTCACATAGTACAACACATTAAGGACAGAGATCCTACATGGAGAGTAAGTGCACAGTGACTCCTGTTGTTGATTCAACAATTGACACTCTTGTTTATGACGTCAGTAATCACCCTAGGCTCTTGTCATGAGCTGCAAAGGCTATAGAAGCCTCTTGAGTTCGCCAACTCTGATCTTATTTAGACAAGGCCATAGTCAAAGTGGAAGTTCTCTCCTTCCTTCAGAGAAAGGTACCTCCTTCACGATGGCCCATTCTTTCTACTGGGATCTCACTCACAGAGATCTTTCATTTTGGTCATATTTTTTGCCACAGTGTCTTGGCTTTCCATGCCTAAAATACTTTCATGGGCTTTCTAGCGAAATCTGAATGCCTTAAAGGCTGATTCTGAGGCCAGAGTGCTGTTTAGGGCATCTACCATTCTATGAGTCTGCTGTGTGTCCTGCTTCCCATGTTGGATTGTTCTCTCTTTTTTAATTCTATCAGTATTAGCAGACACTATTCTTGTTTATGTGATCCCTTTGGTTCTTAGTCCTATCATTATGATCAATTGTGAACTGAAATTGATCACTGGGACTAGTGAGATGGTGTTGGTACATGCCACCTTGATGGGATTGAATTGGAATCCCCTGGCACGTTTCTAACTCTACCATTAGGGGTAAGTCCGAGTGAGCATGTGCCGAACTGAACATCTCCTCCCTCTCTTATTCCCACTCTTATATTTAACATGGATCACTTTTGAGATAAATTTAAACACCTAAGAATAATAGTGTGTTAATTGTAGTGTGTTAATTAAAGAGTTCAACCAATGGTATTATGTAGAACAAAAAATACTAAAAGGAATAAAGTGGTAAGTTGTTCCTCAACAGTCAGGACAAGGGCTGATCAAGTCACCGTTTCTCATAGTGTCCATTTCACTTCAACAGGTTTCCTTTTAGGTGCTCAGTTAGTTGTCACCGATCAGGCAGAACATATGGTATTTGTCCTTTTGGGACTGGCTTATTTCACTCAGCATGATGTGTTCCAGATTCCTCCATTTTTGTTGCAAATGACTGGATTTCATTTTTTTTACTGCTGTATAGTATTCTATAGAGAACATATTCCATGATTTCTTTATCCAGTCTTCTGTTGATGAGCATTCGGGTTGGTTCCAGGTCTTAGCTATTGTGAATTGAGCTGCAATAAACATTGAGGTGCAGACAACTTTTATTTGCCAATTTAATTTCCTTTGGGTAAATTCCAAGGAGTGGGATGGCTGGGTTGGGTGGTAGGGTTAATTCAGGTTTCTGAGGAATCTCCAAACTGACTTCCATAGTGGCTTTACCAGTTTGCATTCCCACCAACAATGGGTTAGTGTCCCTTTTTCCCCACATCCTCGCCAGCATCTATTGTTGGTAGATTTCTGAATGTGAGCCATTCTACCCACGGTGAGGTGAAACCTCATTGTGGTTTTGATTTGCATTTCCCTGATTGCTAGTGATCCTGAGCAGTTTTTCATGTGTTTGTTGGCCATTTGGATTTCCTCTTTTGAAAAATGTCTATTGTAGATTCTGGTTATTAATCCTTTATTGGTTGCATAGTTTGCAAATATTTTTTTCCATTCTATTGGTTGCCTCTTCACTTTCCTGACTGTTTCTTTTGCAGTACAGAAACTTCTCAATTTGATGCAATCCCAATTGTTAATCCTATTCTCTTTTCAACTTAACTTTGCTGAAGAAGATCTGTAATTCTTCACATTTGCTATTCAGTCCCTTTTGGGCTGTCTAGACTGACTCAAGATTCTATAGAGAACATTGCATTGGTTACTAAATTCTAGCTTTAATATCAACTATATATATATGATTTTATCCTTATTGATTTTAGTCAGCTTTCCAATTAACATATATGCTGATACAATAAAACACAAGTGAGCAGTTATGAAATAAAGTTTGGGGATTAGTGAAATCAAGTTTGTGCCAGATGTCTGAATTGTTCAGCCTATGGTTGGAGCTACCATGTGCGCTAGAATTATTATCAAGTATATGTCAAAAAATTCTGCTGATTATATATTTTTGGTAATTGCTTTTTCTGGAATACTAATGCATTTTTAAGATACAATGTTTAACATAGTTCTGTTATCTCTCTCTTTGAAGCTTTTCCTTAGTATCTTAGTCTGTTTTTTGCTGGTATAGCAGGATATCTGAGACTGAGTAGTTTACACTGAGCATAAATTTATTTCCCAGAGTTCCAGAGGCTCATAAGTCCGAGAGTAAGGCAGCAGCATCTGGTAAGAGCGTTCTTGCTACATTATCACATGGTGGAATGCAAAAGGGCAGAAGAGGGGAAAGAAAGCCAAACTTAGCCTTTTAAAAATTTATTTTATTTTATTTGAGACACACACGTACAGAGTGAGAGAAAGACAGAGAGAGAAAGATACCCACAACAGACGAGGCCCCCAGCCAGGCCAGAGACAGAAAGCAGGTCTCTCACATTTGTGACAGGAAGCCAAGTGCTTGGTGTATCACTGCTGTGTCCCAGGATACACATTAAGAGAAAGCTGGATCAGAAGCAGAGCTAGGACTTAAATCAGGCAAGCCAACATGGAATATGGGAGTCCTGGCTACTGTACCAAAGGCCCCGTCCCTCAGCCACTCCCTGTTAACAGACTTCATCCACTCAAAAAGCAGACTGTCCCCTGTCCTAATCACTCTTCAAGGTCTCACCTCTTAAAACTGTTGCATTGGGATTAAGTTTTTGATATATGCCTTTTGGAGGACACATTCAAACCCTATCAATTAATAACAACATATCTACCAGTCTTATTATTGAAATGTATTTGGAATATCTTCAGTGTATCTGTGAAATTTTTAAATCACCATCTAGTGTGTATTCTAATTAGGTGATGTTCTCTCTTGTGGCCATTCTTTTTGATTAGCCATTGGATACAGGATGTTTCATTTTCTAATGTTCAGGGAGAACACAATAATACTAAATGTATTACTGACTAGAGGAAGGCCTGTAACAGAGACTCCAAAGATAATGGTGGCTTGTCTCACACAAGTAACAGGACAAGTAAACATTCTCTGTTTCCCAAAGTCATCCAGGGACCCTGCCTAGATGGGCAGCTGTGGAACATGGTCATCTGCATGCTTAATTCTGACTGTGTGTACATGTAGGTTTCAGTCAACAGTAAGAGGAACAAAGTGGGAGGGTCACCTACTACCTCACAGCCTGGGATATTCAGTGGGACATATCAATCAGATTCACTATTAGCTTTATTTGTTTATTTCTGATAGTTTATTTGTTGTATTGGAAATAAAACATATTTAGATTATCAAGTTTTTCTTTTCCTTCCTTTTAGTTAGTTAGGATGAGAGCAAGAGGAAGGGGGACAGAGCTCCCATTTGCTGATTCACTCTCCAATTGCAAACCATGGCCTTGGAGCTGAAGCCAGAAGCTGGGAGCTCAATCCAGGTAGCTTGTAGGAAACCCAGTTACTTGGGCCATCACCAGAGTTTCCCAGGGTCTGCATTGTCTGGAAGCTAGAATCGGGCGCTGGAGCAGGAGCCAAAGATTGATCCCATGCACTTGTAACATGGGATGCAGACATCCGAACTGGCATTGTACCTGCCAGGGAAAGCACTTGCCCTTACAGTCTTCTTGAGAAATGTAAGAATAGCTGTACCTGTCTGCTAGGTGAAGGAGGGAACAGATTCTGCTGGATGCCCAGCATTCTCCAATGAGGAATGAGTTTCTATTTAAAAAAAAGAAACTGAGAGTTTACAGAGCACTTTTATGCATGTTTTTTTTTATTTTCACCCAACAAGATTGAATGTATCAGACAGCTGGAATTTCTCACACATATTTCCAAAGTAAAATATATCTCTAAGCAGTCATTATTGAAAGCTTTATGCTACATGTTTGGGGGATTCATAAAGTAATGCCTGAACCCTTGCCTTCCCCCAAAGAGCTTCCATAGGAAATAGGAACTCAGAAAAAAAAAACCAAAAACCAAAAACCAAAAACCAAAAAACAAAAAACAAAAACCAGCTTAAGCTGGCAATTGAAGGGAGGTAAAACAAGTCCCTATAGTTAATTGCCAAGAAAAGGGTGGATATGGAAAATAGTACAGGAATTTAGAAGAAGATAATTTAACAGCAATTTTGGTTGTGGGCTTTGTAGAAAAGAATGATATGAACTGGATTTTGAGAGAATGGAGAGATTTGAAAGGCAAATAGATTGAAGTTATTCCATATAAGGGTAGAAATCTATCTCCATAATTGAAAATGAATCATGATGAAGAATGGGATGGGAGAGGGAGTGGGAGATGGGATGGTTGTGGGTGGGAGGGAGGTTATGGGGGGAAAAACCGCTATAATCCAAAAGTTGTACTTTGCAAATTTTTATTTATTAAATAAAAGTTGAGAAAAAAAATCTATCTCCAACTCCCATAGACAGTGTTTGAGATGAGTGTGGACTCTGTCACAATAAAATTTATTCAATGAATAAAACAAAAGTAAGAAACTATGAGATTTACTAAGGATATATTTAGTTATTGCTTGGGCTGAAATGAAATAATCAAAATGTTAAATGACTGAAAGATAAGGCATTTGGTATATGTTGTAAACACCAATGGGTTTTATAAGGAAAAGTTAGTGTAAACTGAGTCAGATAGCTAACTGCTGCTATTTGCAATAGCTACTGCACGTGGTGGCTTAGAAATGTCTTTTCTTTTTTGCAGAGAAAGCTCTCTCAGACACTTTGTCCACAGGAGGAACCTTATATTGAAATTGTGTATTTTATGGATCACTCCTCTCCTGTACTTTACTTAACCTGAGGGCAGAAAAGATTTGATTGTCTACTAAATATTCACTGTTCACTTTTATAGTATAGATTTGTCACTTGGAAGTGGCTGTCCAACTAGGACCTACATTTTCCAAACACCCTTGAGGATTTCTGAGACTATGGAGCTAGTTTTGGTCAATAAAATGTAGAAGAAAATTATCCTGTTGCCCTCACTCCATGAAAACCTCTGTGGGGTTTTCTGCTTCTGTTCTAACTGTGCCAGCTGGATGTTGATGGGCAGCCTGACTCCATAAGCATACCTTGAGAGTGACATAGATCTCAGAATGGCTGCTTCAGAACAGAACCTCTTTGCTACACTCTCAAACAGAGACTTGACATACTGGAGAAACGGACTTTTGTTATATAAAGCCACCGGGATGTTGTCTGTTTCCTCTGATGCTGCAAGTAGCATTTACTTAAGAGACTAGTTGGTACCAGCAATCATTGTTCTATTGCTTATCTTTTAATGTGCTTAGTAAATTACCTTTCCTATGAAACAATGTAATAAATTATTAAGTAAAGTAGACCACATACATTAGGTTCTTCAAAAAGAAAATACCAAGAATCAATTTTTGGCACTTTTAAATTACTTTATTTGAAATAAGATATTTTTTGATAAATGCGAATATGTTGAATTTATTAATTAATTGAAATAAAAATAGAGTTAATTTTAACACACACATCCTAAGGTGATTTATAAGGTGCAGATGACCTAGGCTGTCAGGGAGAGAACAACACCGAAAATGGAAACATCATTTTTGTTCAACAAGTTGATACGTTGATCTTGTGTCAGTCCATCATGATAGAGATGTGGCTTAGTCTATTTTCTCTCCCTGTAACATAATACCCAAGGTTGGGTCATTTATAACAGGAAGAGGCTTATTTTGGCTCATAATTCTAGAGGCTGGGAAGTCCATGGTCTGGTGGCAACACTTGGTGAGGGCCACCAGCTGCTTCAGCTCATGGCAGAACGCAGAAGGGAAATCTGGCGTGTAGCAAAGAAGCAGGGTTCAGGGGCAACCTGGCTGGATAGAGTCCATTCTGCCTGTAACTAGGCCAGTTCTAGGAAAACAACGATGTAGTCACATGAGAAAAATATTCATTCATCCATGAAGACTCTGCCCCATGACCCAAACACCTCCCACTTGGCCCTGTCTGCCAGCACTACCGCACTGAGGCATTGTTTCCACAGATGAACTTCGGGGGACACACTCAGACCTCAGCAGGACATTTTCTTGTTTCTTCCTTTCGTGGTCTCCATTTTCCTTCCTTGATTTCCCTGCTTCAGTTCCCAGCCTTCCTGCTATCCCTTGCTTCTAGTTGGGGAACCAGAAGCTTCCTGTTAGCTTTGAGATAGGCCATTTTGGGATTCAGGAAACTAACACAGCAGGCCTACAGCAACTTAAAAGGACTTCTCAAATTGACTCTCCTTGGCAGCCTGTACCTCACAGAGCCCATGACCATTCTGCTTTGTGGTGTTTCCTTTGATCCTGGCCCAACTCTTTGTCATTCTCATCCATAATTTTAAAATTCTTTCTCTGCTTTTCAGCTTCTTTCCAGGGACTCTCCCATTATAGATCCACAGCCGGTTTTCCAAGCAGTTGCCCTCAAATATTTAAGGAATGTAGGCCTTGTAGCCCTGTCTGTAATGATCAGCTGGTCAGCTACTCTGATAACTCTCTGTGACCTCCAGTTAGCCTTAACCCAGTTTCAAAATCTGCAGTCCTTCTATTTATTTTCTTTGCTTTTTGCCCACATTTTCTCTTTCTACTCTTTTTCCTTCTCTTAGAAAATTGAGTCAACCATGTCTATTTCATAACCCACCACTGGGTTCATTTCAAAAGTCTAGCCTTGGAATTGAATATTTTAAAAGTTGAATTCTGTGTTCTTTATTTTTACAGTTGATTACTATTAGGCACATATCCGTCGGTGAAGTAGCAATTTCATAGTAGTGGAAATACCTAAGGAGTGAATAATCAAGTTGTCATTCTAATCTGTGAAGCTGGAAAGAGTAATTGAGCAGTAGTATAACCCAGGAACACTGAATACTTTGAAAGTGTTTTAAATGATGATTAAGGATACCAAGCAAGATAAAGCAAATTCTCAAAATAGCAGATATAGAAATGAATGTCTTATAGAAGCTTTTTGATTATGATTGAGAAGTTTCATCATTTAGTTGGATGATGCCATTATCCAGACAAGTAATATTTACCAGTAGTGAAAAAGAATAGTTGTAAAAAATAATTCTGCCACTAGGTGGGTAAATTGCTTTACCTTGATGAACCTTGATTTACTAACCATCTATAAAATAGAAATAGTAACTGCTCATTCTACCTAACAGTATTGTTATGGAACTGATGAAATAACATATAAGGATACTTCAAAATGTTTATGGAAAATGGAATTAAAAGACAAGTTTATTTTGAGGTAAAAATATTGAAAACCATGTAAAAAGGTTTTCAAATTATTCATGGAAACTACATACCAAGGAGAAACTATGCATGGATTTCAGTATTTTTTGTGTCAAAATATACTTATCTTTTAATTCTATTTTCCATGAATTTTTAAAGAACCTGTATGTTAGAGTTGTGAATGTCATTTCTGCATTTCATCTTCCTGTCTTGCACTGAAGTCTACACATGCCGTCTTCCAGATTAAATGATGGTATTGACGGCAAAATATGTGCCTTCTGGTCGCAGCACATGGCCCAGCACTGTATTTACAGAATAGCCTTAACAAATATTTGTTATAAATATTGAGCAGAAGTTTGAACTAATGTTGCCTTGTTTCATTCTATTACATAATGTGCTGAGTTAACAACCAGGTGTGACTCCTAAAGTTCAAATAACTTTTGGAAAGTAGGTGGATTATAAATTCTAAGCAAATTATTGTCGCTCCCCCTCTTCATGGAGGAACGACACTAAGCCCTGCCTAGGCTTCATATCCGAGTCACGGCACCATTATGTCGCTCCCCCTCTTCATGGAGGAACGACACAAAACCCTGCCTAGGCTTCATATCCGAGTCACGGCACCATTATGTCGCTCCCCGTCTTCGTGGAGGAACGACACAGGACCCTGCGCTGTTCTTTCGTCTGCTCGGCCCTCCCCGGGTTTGCTGCTGGTTCTTCCCGGGTTGGCTACTGGTCCTTCCCGGGTTGGCTGCTGGTCCTTCCCGGGTTGGCTACAGTCCCTTCCACCTCCGTGGAAGGGCGGTTCCCCCTGGCCACTTTCCCCACTTCCGCAGGGGAGCGGCACACCGCTGGCCGGCTCTCTCGGGGGCTGCACAGGTGTTCCCCTTAGATGTTCCTGGTGCATGCCGTCTCTCTCCTCCTTTATAGTCCTCTTCCACCAATCCCAACTCTGCTACCCACACGCCGAGTATGCTGCTCTCCTCCAATCAGGAGCAGGTCCCACAGTTTATTGGTTGAACTGGAGGCAGCTGTGTAGAAGCTGTTTCCCTTCTCAGCGCCATATTGTGGGAGAGCAGATGCATAGAATAAGTCTTAATTCCAGTAACTTAGTCTAGTCCGAGTTGCTCCCAGTTGCTCCCCACAATTATGATATTTTGCACCTGAGGTCTCAGATGACGTTAGAAAGAGCTTTGGAACTGATTAGTGTCCTTCAGTTGGACCCCATTAAGGTAAAGGGGCTGATCTCTGGATCCTACAGTGAACATTCATTGGCTACAGACTGTTCCTAAAGAGGGCATATAAACCTGAGCAATTTCTGAAGTGCAACTCAAGAGGGAGCTCCAGCAGCCTGTGTTCCTAGCTGCAAGAGGAATGAGCACCTAGGGGTTCTGAGAGAGACTGGGTACCTTGGCCACCACTGTGTCGATACTGCTCACCTCTTACATCATCCAGAGTGAACTGCTTTATGTAGTGAGCATCCACAAGCAACTGGAAGAAAGGAGAAATCTTTACAAAGGAAGATCAGTAGTGTGAAGTACTCAAGGAGCATACCACTTACTTCATTTCCTCTTGAGGCCACAACTGGTACTTATCTTATATTTTATTACTCATTCTAGATCCTTCTCGCTGTCCAATTCACCCTGTCCCCTACCTCTCTTCCAGAAGGAGACTGACCACAATGTCATTTCACTTTGCTTCATAGGCAGGACTTTCCAATGGGAAATGCTGCCTCTGTCCAACATTACTTTCAATTGGGTAGCAAATTTAATCTAATTCTGTATTTTTTTTTTTTTGAGAGGCAGAGTGGACAGTGAGAGAGAGAGACAGAGAGAAAGGTCTTCCTTTTGCCATTGGTTCACCCTCCAATGGCCGCTGCGGCCAGCGCACCGCGCTGATCCGATGGCAGGAGCCAGGAGCCAGGTGCTTTTCCTGGTCTCCCATGGGGTGCAGGGCCCAAGCACTTGGGCCATCCTCCACTGCACTCCCTGGCCACAGCAGAGGGCTGGCCTGGAAGAGGGGCAACCGGGACAGAATCCGGTGCCCCGACCGGGACTAGAACCCAGTGTTCCAGCGCTGCAAGGCGGAGGATTAGCCTAGTGAGCCGCGGCGCCGGCCTAATTCTGTATTAAATCAACAAACTCCCAATACTGAGTTCTCTGACCTGCTTGTGTTGGTGACTTTTGGCCTCCACATTAATATTTTAATTTTATTTCTCAAATAATCAGAACTTGGCTGGAAGGGCATTGTTCAGTGATAACCTCTCCAGGCCACTGCATCTCCATAAGGAATTAGGCTGCTGTATATGTTTGCTAGCAGTGTTGGTGATATCTGCTGATACAAGACACCTCTTCTAGTTCTTGTTGAGATGTAGAGTGATGTGGCCTTCAGTGCAGAATCCTGTCAGTTCTTTCACCACAGTGCTTTATCAGCATTTGGGCAGTACACTGTTCCTGTCCTGTGTGTTCTCAAAGCTTTACAGAACATTCAGTGAATTTGTCCTTTGAGTGTTTATCACACTTTTATTACTCTCCTCCCTCCCTCAGATTTTGGATCTGAACCAAAGGCAAATATGTTGTCAGCCACCTGCTCAAAGTAGCTTGTTTTTTCCAGTTTAGTCTGTTTTTAGGTCAAATTTCTCTATCACAAATCTCTTATCATAGGATGAATTCTTTGAAAGGTAGTTTCTTGGTCTCTGAGGGGAATCAGTTTGGTGAGTCACACCTTTAGTTTGCCTGATGTGCCCTGAATTCATACCTCCTGTCTGAATCTCAGGTTAGCCACTGAGCTTTTGAGAGCCATCCACCACATTTACTTCAAATTCTGAAAAGTACTAGGCAACTGACCAGTTATAATCTCAAAGTATTTATATTAGTGTGAGATGTAGCCCTAAACTGAGTCAAAATTAGTGAGTGGAAAACACAATGTTACAGTGGTTAAAAAAAATGAAATCTGGTCATTTGCAACAAAATGGATGAATCTGGAAAACAACATACTTAGTGAAATAAGCCAGTCCCAAAGGGACAAATACCATATGTTCTCCCTGATCTATGAGAAGTAATAGAGCACCTAAAATGAAATCTGTAGAAGTGAAATTGACACTTTGAGAAGGGATAACTTGAGCTACTCTTGTCTTGACTCTCAAGGAGCAGTTTAGTTTTTTTTTTTTTTTTCCGGTTTTCTCTTCATACTATTTGTTGAACTCTTTACTTAACGTAGAGTTAATCATATGTTTATAAAGTGAATTGAGATGGATTTCAGTAAAAACTGAGTTGGAATAAGAGAGGGAGAAGGAAGTTTGTAACTGTAAAGCTGTTAGTTCTGTGTACATTCCTACGGACTTAATTCTAAGGGTACAATTTAAAAACTTGCTATGGGACTCCAAATCTCATTAAGCTAGGTGTTAAAAATGCCATCTTAATTGTTAAGTAATCATATTAAGTGTTAAAGTGAACATATAGATAGGATTAAGTGTTAATGTGATCACATAAATTAGATCATGTGTTTGATAATAATAATAGAATTAAAAAGGAGAGAGAATGTTCCAATATGGGAAGCAGTCCACACAACAGACTCATAGAATGAAAATCACTTTAAGTAGCACTCTGACCTCAGAATCAGCCTTTAAGGCTTCCTCGTCTGGCTAAAAAATCCCATGAGAGCATTTTAGGCATGGAAGGCCAAGACACTGTGGGAAAAAAATGTTCTACTTGAAGGATCTCTGTGAGTGAGACCCTAGTAGAAAGAAGTGGCCATTAAAGAAGGATGTACTTTTCTCTAAAGGGAGGAGAGAACTTCCACTTTACTTATGGCCTTGTGTAAATACTGATGGAGTCTTTGGATTCAGAAGGCTTCCATAGCCTAGGCAGCTCATGTCAAGGCCTCTGGTGATCACTGACATCATACATAAATACCTTGTTAAATTAACAATAGGAGTCACTGTGCACTTACTTCCCATGCAAGGCTTTTGTCCTCAATGAATTGTATTATAAGAGTTAACTGTAAAACAGTTCTGACATTTTGTGTGTGTGTGTGTGTGTGTGCGTGCGTGTGTGTGTAAATTGTTGAAATCTTTACTTGGGTTAAAACCGCGCCCTGTAATGCTGGCATCCCATATGGGTGATGGTTTGAGTCCTGGCTGCTTCACTTCCGATCCAGCTCTCTGCTATGGCCTGGGAAAGCAGTAGGAGATGGCCCGAGTTCTTGGGCCCCTGCACCCATGTGGGAGACCTAGAAGAAGCTCCTAGCTCCTGGCTTTGAATCAACTCAGTTCTGGCCATTGTGGTCATTTGGGGAGTGAACCAGTGGATGGAAGACCCCCCCGCCCCGGCTCTCCCTCTCTGTAACTCTGTCTTTCAAATAAATAAAAATAAATATTTTAAAAAAAGAAAAAAAAAGATAGAGTTGGTATTCTGTGTACAAATCTAATTGAAATCAATCTTAATGGAGAATGGGACTGGGAAGGGAAGAGGGAGGAGGAGTGAGAGTGGAAGTGTGGGTGGGAGGTGGGTATGGTGGGAAGAATAACTATATTCCTAAAGTTGTACTTGTGAAATTTGTATTCCTTAAAAAATAAGCTAAAAAGCAAAACACAATGTTGTGTGGCCAACGTGTTTTCACTTAGTTTTTTATCAGTTGTAAAAATTTCCATCACTTATTCTTTTCCTGCTTCTTAGCCTTCACCTCCTTTTTTTTCATGTTGTTTTTGGCACTTCCTATCTGAAGTTGCATCTGAAATAAGTATTTCACATATTGTTCTCATCCATAGCTTACATCCTCTTTTCCAGGCAGCACTATCTCAAAGAACATCACAAGGTTAGAGAGATAACCTCCACCTAATGTGGGAACTAAATAAAACTATGTTGTGATGGAGCGATTGCTATTTTTTCCAGGATGGCTCCATGTATATCTTTCGAGATGAACTAAGGAATTGTTTCTTTTTGAAAGCAAAGTAAATTCATTTCAATGTATTTATATTCCTTAGGAGAAAACTCCCTAACTGCTCCAATAAATAATCCCCAAATTTGAGTCAGTTTTATTTATCCCTATCAAAAATGTCAGTGTGGGTTGTATGACTATCATGCCTAGGTGTGGCATTGTAATGTCAGGTTCCTTTTCTTCTTCTTTTTAATGTTTTTCATTGTATTGGGAAGGCATATATATATATATTATATATATATATATATATATATATATATGATAGAGAGATTTTGTGTCTGCTAGCTTATTCATCAAATAAATAACCATAACAGTGGGGGCTGTGGCCAGACCAAAGCCAGAAGCCTGGGACTCAGTCCAGGTCCCCCACCTGGGTGGCAGGGACCCATGTACTTGAATCATGGCCTGCTGCCTTCCAAGGTGTGCATTAGCAGGATTCTGGTTAGAAGTAGAGTAGCCAGGACTCAAATCAGGTATTCTGGTATGGGATGCGGGAGTCCCAAAGTGATGACTTAACCACCGTTTCAAATGCCTACCTAGGTTCCTTTGTTTCTAGCAGTGCTTTCTGTAGAAAGTGGAAAATAGAAAAGAGAAAGGAATCAGGTTTGTCTCCACCAGTACTCATGTTGAGACTTAATTCGTTGATGTGATGGTGGGACCATCAATAGGTAATCAGGTCTTGGGGGCAAGAAGATGCGGCCATTAATGTGGTTCTTATGACAGTGGATTTATTATTGCAAGAGCGGGTTGTTAAAAAGTGGACCTGGGCCGGCGCCGTGGCTCACTAGGCTAATCCTCCGCCTTGAGGCACCGGCACACCGGGTTCTAGTCCTGGTCGGGGCGCCGGATTCTGTCCTGGTTGCCCCTCTTCCAGGCCAGCTCTCTGCTGTGGCCAGGGAGTGTAGTGGAGGATGGCCCAAGTGCTTGGGCCCTGCACCCCACACCCCATGGGAGACCAGGAGAAGTACCTGGCTCCTGCCATCGGATCAGTGCGGTGCGCCGGTCGCAGCGCGCCGGTCGCAGCGTGCCGGCCGCGGCGGCCATTGGAGGGTGAACCAACGGCAAAGGAAGACCTTTCTCAAATATTGAAGGCTATTCCTTACTTATCTCAGTGTCTCCAGCTCCTGACATGACTTGTCACATATGGCAGGTGTCATTACTGGTGAATCTGTTAATTTAGCAATTAATGATTAGACTCTTTTCTTGACTAGCCTTTAGAAAATGATCTAGACTCTTTTCTAGAAATACATAGGTGAGTCTAATATTCTGAAGCATGAATTAAGAAATCACTGAGCAAGGAATATTTTGTGCTTCTTCCCTATAATTTTGGTACTTTTTTCTGGCTGCATAGATATGAATTATAATCATTTTAGTCAAAATTAGGCCAATAAACATTCTAGGAAATATTTTATTTGGTTCTTAATAAGGGAACATGTTCCTCCAATTACTTGTTCACAGTGGGTTATCTGTAAATCCCAAATTAATTGACAATTTTCTTTTTTTAACAAATGTACTAGATTAGGAGTACAGTCTGTTTTAATGGACAATTCAAGTTGAACATTTTAAAGCTGAATGTAAAAGATGAAACCAATGCAGAAAGTGTTGATCTCTTACTGTTTTTCTAAAAAGATTTATTTATTTTATTTGAAAGTCAGAGTTATACAAAGAGAGAAGGAAAGGCAGAGAGAGAGAGAGAGAGGGAGAGAGAGAGATCTTCCATCTGCTGGTTCACTCCCCAATTGGCCACAATGGCCAGAGCTGCACTCATCTGAAGCTAGGAGCCAGGAGCTTCTTCCTGGTCTCCTACGCAGGTGCAGGGGCCCAAGCACTTGGACCACCTTCTACTGCTTTCCCAGGCCATAGCAGAGAGCTGGATCAGAAGTGGCGCAACCAGGACTCGAACCAGCGCCCATATGGAATGCCAGCACTGGAGGCAGTTGTATTTATTCTTTAAGATCCATTCTGATTATATCTTCCCTGTGTGTAATACTGTAACAAATAAAAATGAACATCAAATATAGAAAAAAATACCTTTTTTTCCTGGACAGACAAATCAAGTGTCTATTAGAATGTACTATTTCAATAACTCTTCTTTACTAAGAGAGCTTAATTAACATTTTAGCAGTCTTAGATTTCCTTTGAGAGATGGAGAGGTTTTTCTTTTGGGTGACAAAATAGTATGTACAATCGGAATGTCCCTAAAATATGTGAGGTTTTCATACTTAGCTAGGTACATGTGAGACATCTAATATTGGTTAGGAGTTTGACAATGAAGCAGACGAGAGGATGTGAACATTAAATTATAAAGAACAACATAATCTTTTGAATTGAAAAAAAAATCACTTACAGTGCACCATTTTGTATTTAAACAAATCAGTTCCCCAATCCTGCAAGCTTCACTCCTTTTCCACTCATGAATCCTACAATATTTTCCCTAAATAACTATTTCAAATCAAAATGCGGTCCCTGTGGATTTATGAATTTGGTTCTTATGCACTTAGATTCAAATTCATGACTATAAATTTTGGTGGTTGTAAAGTAAATTAAATTACAGCAAAATCTTTCTTTGCTTAAAATTTCAATTTTTCTTTTAATTCATTTATTTGAGATTCAGGGTTACAGAGAGAGGGAGAGACAGAAAGAAAGGTCTTCCATCTGCTGGTTCACTCCCCAAATGGTCACAACAGCTGGAGCTGGACTGATCCAAAGCCAGGAGCCAGGAGCTTCTTCCTGATCTCCCACATGGGTACAAGGGCCCAAGCACTTGAACCACCTTCCACTACTTACCAAGGGCATGAGCAGAGAGAGCTGGATCAGAATAGGAGCAGCCGGGCTACAAACCAGTGCCCATGTGGGATGCTGGAACCACAGGCAGGTGCTTAACCTACCTCGCCACAATGCCAAAACCTAAAATTTCAATTTGAGAAGATAAAATATTAAAATTGCCACAATTCAGGCATTCAAATCATCAAATTATATATTCAGGGACTTTGATAATTTCATGGAAAAAATGGAATTAAAAGATAAAAAATAAACTTTATTTCTCAACTTCCTTCAAGGTCAAATCAATTTTGTAATCAATGATACTAGCCATTTAACCCTATAAATTTGAGAGTCTTGGGAATTTAATTATGTAAATTCAATCTCTCTTTTTTGTACATTTTTAACTGAATGAAAATGAGTGCCCTATAAAGATGTTTTTATGGGCTGCCGCAGTGGCATAGTGGGTAAAGCCGCCACCTGCAGTTCCGGCATCCCATTTGCATGCCAGTTTGAGTTCTAGCTGCTTCACTTCCAGTCCAGCTCTCTGCTATGGCCAGGAAAGCAGTAGAAGATAGCCCAGGACCTTGGTCTTCTGCACCCACATGGGAGACCCGGAGAAGCTCCTGGCTTTGGATAGGTGCAGCTCTGGCAATTGTGGCCATCTAGGGAGTGAACCAGCAGATGGAAGCCCTCTCTCTCTCTCTCTCTATATATATATATATATCTTTCTCTCTCTCTCTCTCTCTGCCTCTCTGTAACTCTGCCTTTCAAATAACTAAATGCATCTTTTTTAAAAAGGTTTTTAAGATTATAAAATAAAAAGTCAGAAGGAAGCAAATTAGGACTGTAAGGTGGATACCTAATGATTATCTATTGAAACTCTTGCAAAATTGGCCTTGTTTGATGAGAGGAATAAGCAGGAGCATTTTTATGGAAGAAAAGGAGGCCTACGGAAGCTTTCCTGGGTATTTTCTGCTAAAGGTTTGGCTAAGTTTCAGAAAATACTCTCTTGATAAGCAAATATTATTGTTCTTTGGTCCTCTAGAAAGTCAACAAGCAAAAGCCTTAAGCATCTCAAAAACCTACTGCCATGACCTTTGCTCTAATCAGTCCACTTTTGCTTGGATTGGATCAGTTCTCCATCTTGGTAGCCATTGCTTTGATTGTGATTTGTCTTCAAGATTGTACCAGGAAAGCCATGATTCATCTCCTGTTTTAATTCTTCCAAGAAACACTCCAGAGTCTTAATCCCACTGTTTAAAATTTCCACCAATAATTCTGCTCTTATCTGTGGCTCATCTGGGCGCACTAGTTTTGGCACTCATTAAGGCTAAACTTTTGTTCCAGTTTATTTGGAAACCAGAAAGTTTGCTTTTCAGTCAGAATTATGTAAACTTAGCATTTATATGTCTATGGTGTTGGTGATTGTTTCTGGTGTTAATCTAATTGTTGAAAACAACTGGGACATGAACAAGATTATTGTATGCTTCATAACTTGATTTGGATGGTCTGCCTCTGTAGATTTCATCTTCCACATAGTCTTATCCTTTCTTTTTTAAACATTGTAAAAATTAGTAATAATTGTACATTTTTATAGGTTGTGACATTTCAATAAATGTATACAATGTGTACCAATCAAAATGTTATCCTTTGGTAAATGTTGATTTCTTTGGGGCATTGTCCCTGTTGTAGGTATGGAGGACAGGTTTTTTGAACTTCAGACAGTAAGCTGAATGAGGCTCACATAGACAGCAAGCATAGGCAGCAGAGATTTATTCTAGGAAGCAAATACACTTTACAGGCAGGGTAGAGTCAGGGCTTGGAAAGGGCTTACCTTAGGCTCGAAGAATGACTTCGTTTAGAGTCTTCTCCCAGAGTCACAGGCAAGAGTACACTCCATAGGACTGTAGGAGCTGGGTTCTGAGAAGAGTTCAGGGCTCCAAGTTTGATTTGAACTGTGAATTTGTAGCCATATTTTCATAGAAGGGAGAGAGAGTTGTTGCCAGGGAGAGTTTTGCCTAATTTCCTGGGTGGAGGTGTACTGGTATCCCGGGTGGATCACTGTTGCTGGGGAGTCCTGGAACCAGGAGTCCTGGATAGAGAGGTGCTAGTGTCCTGGGCTGGCCATTACCTCATGCAAGCAGACAGGCAGTCTCTAAGCCAGCTGGTCTTCAAGCTGGCATTTTCAGATCAGCAGAACAAGAACTCCTAGCATTTACAGCCTCTTGAACTTCCCTCTTGTTGTTTTCCCTGAACCCTAGCTACGTCCCGCCTCAATTCCCATAAACTTCCTGAAGCATCAGTGATTTCACCATCCTTCCAGCCAAGCTTCACCGTAAAGTTAAGGTTTGCTTTTGCTCCAGTTTTAGAATAGTTCATGTTGCTTTGAAAGGGGTTCTTTTTGCACTGATATTCTTCTTAGCACCACAAATTAGATCTTATTCAGACCTGTTATAACAATTTAGTGTGAGTTTATTTTGGTGCAAAAGAATTTTTGAAGTCCATGCATGGTTTTTTCAAGTAGGTAATTTACATGAACTTGTTGAAGACCCACATGTAAACATTTAAGATCTCAGTCAATTCTCAGTCAATTTCTCTCTTTCTCCTTCTCTTTCTGCTTCCCTCATCTCTTCTGTCACCCTTTCCCTCCCTCTCTACATCTCCTTTTTTCTTTTTGGTCTTTCTTTTTGTCCTGCTTTAAAATTCAAGACAAAGGAACCCCTGAGATGTAAACAATCAATCAAATATTTACTCTATAGAAATTTCCACAGAAGGCTATCTGTATTTTATCACTATCTTATTTGTAAGAAAGTTTAATTTAAAGATTTTTATTTTTTACTTTAAATAAAATAAATTTTTTTTATTTGAAAGGCAGAGTTACATACACACACATACACACACACACAGAAGAGAGAGAGAGAGAGTGAGCGAGCGAGCAAGGTTTCATCTGCTGGTTCATTCCCCAAATGGCTGCGATAGCCAGGCCTGAGCCAGGCTGAACCGGGAGCCAGGATCTTCATCCAGGTTTCCTGTGTCGATGGCAGATTAGCCATCTTCTGCTGCTTTCTCAAGTGCATTAGCAGGGAACTGGATTGGAAGTGGAGCAGCCGGGACATAAACCAGCGCCCATTTGGGATGCCAGCAGTGAAGGATGTGGCTTAATCCGCTGCGCCACAGTGCTGGCCCCAGGAAGATTTCATTTAGGTTAGGCATAAAGTAGGAACTTGGGATGACATATTTTTAGCTTTTAAGAATCTCAATGTAGGGAACAGGGTAAGTGTTGTGACCTGGCAGGTAGAGCCACCACCAGCAATGCCAGCATCTCATATGACTGCCAGTTAATAGCTGGTGGCTCCACTTCCACTTCTGATCTCACTCATTGCTGATGCCCTGGAAAAGCAGTGAAAGATGGCCCAGGTTCTTGGGTCCCTGCTGCCCATGTGGGAGACCTGAAGGAAGCTCCTGGCTTCAACCTGGCCTAGCCCTGGTCATTCTGGCCATCTGAGAAGTGAACCAGCAGATGGAAGACCTTTCTCCCTGTCTGTCTCTCTCTCTCTCTAACTCTTTGAAATAAATAAATAAATAAAATATTTTTTTAAAAAACTCAACATAAAGGATGGAATCATTTCTATAGCTGATTAGTGATTTTTATTCTGTAGATATGGTTTTCTCTTGGGCTTGACAAAAATCCATGAACTCTGTAATAATTTATATCTGTGGCATTTAGGAATTGCCTTTTACTCTATTATTTCTCACAATTTCAAAATTTCTTATCTTCAAACTAGTAAAATAATGTAGCCCATGTTGGCATACAGAAAAAAAAAAGAAATTTGACCTTTTATTTATCTTATGTGGGCTAAATGGGTAAATGTGTATTTTGGGGGTAATGTTATTACCTTTATTTTTACCTTCACAGATGCCTGGATTTCTGGGATAGGTATAGTGGAAGCAATGTAAGTGAGTCTGAGAAAAGTAAGTTAAAAATTGTTTTAATCAATACATAATAATTATACATATTTGTGTGATACCACATAGTAATTAATTCAGTTCATGTATAGAATATATAATGAATGAATCAGAGTGATTAGATGTACATCTGTTTGAACTTTTGTCATTATTTTATGTTGGGAGATTGTGAAGTTCCTCTTCTAGTCCTCTATGACATGTACAGTGAATTGCTGTAAACTGTAGCCCCCTTCTGTGGCTGTAGAGCACTAGCACTAGCGCTTATTCCTCTCAATCTCCGTATTTTGGTGCCTGTTGCTCACCTTCCCTCTGTCTCCCCTGTCTTGCCCCATTCCTGACTCTAGTAACCTCTGTTCTGTTCTCTACTTCTGTAAGAGCAACTTAAATGGTTTTTCTTTCAAAAGAATTTTTAGTCTTCTGCATTGTTCACTGCTGCTGCTTCCGTGTCACAGCAGAACATAGCCTATGGACTGAGAATCTCAGATCAAGCAATTGGTTCAGATTTCTAAAGTTCAGATGTTACTAGTACTAGTCACAGGAAACTGCGTGCTATAACAAAAATGCCAATGAGAAGAAAGTTATTTTTCAAACATTTTCTGTTGTCTGAGAGTGTGCAGTCAGGATGACTTTCTTTCCCACCAGATGAAGAGGGTTGAGAAGCTTGTTTTGACCATCTGTCCAAAATCGAGCAGCTCCTTCACATCGCATTTCATGAAGACAAAGACCAGCAGTGTTTGTTTTATGACCGATGTGTAGTGTTGGATAGCTGTAGTGCTGACTCCTCACAGTCTTTAAAGGCCTGGATTCTATCTCTGATGACAGGAGTACTTAAAATAGGAGCAGAGTGTCCTGTTTGTATGGATTGCAGTTCACCTCAGCCATTGAAATAACCACATAATGGTGGAAGATACCACAGAGAGGTTTTATGAAAAAGTCCATCTGAGTCTGGAAGAATTGGTTGGACTTTGAATACTGGAAATGGATAGTAAAAGGCATTTAAGATATAGAGTAGAAATTAACCAAAGGCTGAAGATAGTGTATACCAGGGCTTGTTCAAGTAAAGGCAAACACTCCAGAGAACATCAAGGTAGGAAGGAAATCCGGGGGAGTAATGGCAGTTCTACTGTGAAGGTCACACTGGGAGGGCTTAAGTCTAGAGGAGACATTCGGACTTCATTTCATACATCATAGGAAATGACATAGCCATTCAAAGTTTCTCTTATGATACAATGAAAGCATGGAATGAAGCATAGAGCCAGTTTGGACTCTGTCCCGTAAAACCTTTTAAACCTGATCTGTATAATGCCCCTTGCCATCACTGTGTGCCTATGACTGGGCCAGCTTGTGAAAACATGCATCGCATTTCCTTGTGGAGTAGGGTGACGGATGATTGAGTAGGATTTGGAGCACAGGTAATTGGGAGATACAGCTGCACAGGCTGTTCAGGAATATGTGTCTTCTTATTTAGTTTCTGTGCTCTGTAGGTGATCCCTTCGAAAGGGATCTCTTATCCTTAAGTGACACTACTGCTACACTTTAGTGATTTAGGAAATATCTCTGGTCAGTGGGTGGCGGTATTGCATAGTAGAAATCATAGGTTGCATAGGCAGAAACTGTGGGCAATATCTGGCAATGTGACTGCCCTTACTCTCTGGATTATCAGATCACCTTCATAGTCACCTGAGGTTTCCTTTTAAATATAGGTTCTCATACCCTTGAATAATCTGATTCAGTCGGTCTGTGATGGGGCCCTGAAATAGAAGTATATGTGTGTGCCCATGTGTGCATGTTCACGTGTGCATATGTCAACATTTGAGTTAGCTACATTTGAGAATTGGTGACTTAATCTTTCTGATTCTCAACTTTCATAGGACTGCTGGAAACATTAAATGAGAAATACATGTGAGTTTTATAAGCTTTGAATCACAGTAAAACATTAACTGTTAATTAGAATATTTGTTGAAATAACTTTTCATTCCTTTTTAAAAGACTTCATTAGTTTCTCATTGATTTCAAGTTTAAATGCAAGAGATCATACTATATGTGTCTGATTTGTATGCATCGTTCTAGAACAATGTGAGACAAGTGATGAATTTTGCCCAGTAGAGCACCTAAAATATGTTAATTGTGTATTGGTTTTAAATGTTGAATAGGTGGCTGAAAGAAGACAATTGTTTGATTTTCTTTTTAAATCTAAGGAATAAATGCCAGTTTTAAAAAGTAGGAGACATAAACAAAACTTGTTTCTATATGTTTTTAATTGAAAACTCACATTTATTATTGATACTATCATAACTTAATTTACAAGTATGTTCTGACTTCCTAGTTTAAGAGCAGTACTCTTAGATACACTGTTGACTTTATCTTTTCCAAGCCAAAAACAATAAAATAGACAAAACAACACCAAAAACCTTTGTGTAAATAATAGGGGGTTTGAAACATGTCTTTTTTCAGATAATCATCAAAAATAGATTTCAGCAGCTCGATACAATCTTTATATAATAATACATGGCATAAATGTCAGTTGACCTTGAACCTTATAGCACATTGTAAACAGTTTTTAACCTTTATTCACAGTTTCTGTGCAACTACAGTTTCCAATTCAGAAGGATTTTCTAATGCAGAAGTCCACTTGTATCTTATGATAGTACCACAGCATCTCCTTTCTTCTGCAGTCTCTCAATTTTCATTTTGCTTATACTTCAACCTTACACCTGGACAACCTCCACATTAATCCATTCGGAATCATTTGTTCTTCTCCTGGACCTACTGAGTCACCCAAAAAGGGCAAGTTGTTCAGGGAGCCTCACTGGCATGTTCCTTCTGTACTTGTTACCATCTTCTAATGCCATTTTGCCAGCAGCCAGTCACTTTAGACTATTAGCTTGAAGTTCATTTAGAAGATTTAAGTAAATATCTGATTTCAGGAACCTGGGATAGGAGTCCTTTTCCATAAGAGTATATATGACTTTTTGGGCTTCATCGAAACATGTGTGAGTTGGTGCTTTAATTCTCTTGGCAGTAGATTCTCGAGTGCGAAAGTCAATATTGATCTGAAAGGATTCCAAACTAATTAATATGCAATCCTCATTTGTTATAATTTTTATTTTGTTGTTTTCTGAAGCATTTCAAGAAAATCACTTTACATGCTCATTTAAAACCGTTCACGTTTCTCTGGAATGCCTTTGCTAGATACTCCAGGTTTGCTCGTACTCTAGTTGGGAGATACGAAAGAGGCTGACACTGAACTGTATAGACGCACAGAAGGAGGTGCAGGTATCAGAGAAAGAGTAATGTGGACCTTTAACATTAGTAAGAGGACAGGACTCTTTATGTGGGTATTTTCTGCTTGGACAAAGCGTATTTAACTGGAAGGTGGGCACTGCTCCCAACTGGAAATATTTTTGCTGCTGCAACTTTATGTATTATAGGAATCTGTTTTATCCTTATCTAAGAGCAGGAAGATCAGCCCTCGAGCATATAGACCTGGCCTGGAATGCCATGTCCCATCTCCCTGTCACAGTAGGTAATTTTACAAAATCAGTCTTTTCATTCTTTATACTGAGTCACAAATATAGAGAATTATGTTATCATTGCACTGAATTATATGAATCTACTTAAACATATGGAAGTAAAGTGATATTCGAATAGAATATCCTGTGCTGTGCTTGTTGAGAGCTATTTCTGTGTCTATGTTCTTATGCACACACACACACACACACAGATAGTCATGAACTCAATACTCACTTGCTTAGCAGCATCTGAATGCACAAAGGCTTTATATATCTTCTCTGCCTTGCAGTGCAAATGGTCAGATTCTGTTTTCTTGTAGTCTTCACAAGCCAGCCAGAACTCAATGTTCTCCTCACTGAACTCAGACTTTAGGAAATTTCCAAAGACATCTTGACCAGCTAAAACAAAAGGAGGGAATTGAGAAATTAAATTAATTGAAGAAATTTATGAGAAGAGTACTAGCCCAATCTCTGTGTACAAAAGGAAGAGATGGCTGAATTAGCTATATCACAGTTTATCAAAAGGAAGTTCTTGGAGAATCCTTCATTGATGCAAGAGGAATCTGGGGCCAGACAAACCTTCCCTGAGTCACAGAGCTGCTCCTTGTGGCTGCGGAACTATGCTCTGCTTCTGTTTGCTGTTTAAATTGAAATTCTGCTCTGCTAATTATAAAACAATCTCTTTTTAAAATATACAAAGTCTTAGCCAGAGTGTTCAGTATTTTAAAGTATTTTAGGGAAGCAGACATTGAAAGGGCATTAATATCATGTTAATAATTAACAAACCTAATTTTCCAATCGATTCATTTTAATTAAAAAATGTGAGGTCAGTATGTTACTTGTGTGCCTTATGTCCTGAATTTATTTGCTGGTATTACTGAGACTTTTCTATGTGCCTTTGCTGTGTCATTTCTTTGTTTGGCTGAGTTTTAGACTAAGTCAGATAACAAAATGGGTGAAGTAGGTTGAATTACTTAATTCTCATGCAAGACTCCTGAGAGTGATTCTGGGGAAAAGAGGATAAATCTCTGGATAGAACCAAGCTTATCTACACCTCTAGCTCTGATAGAAAAACAATGTCCCTTACAAGGGGAGGCCAAGCTCATTTCATTCTTTACTGTCTCTCCTCAAAAAATTCCCACCGGATTCTTTGTATTTAATAGCCTTCTATCACAGCCCTTGTTTGGTTTGTTGCGGAAAGATTATCTTATTTTTTTTTTAATTATTCCATTCTTTTTTTTCCTTTCTTTCTGTTTATATTTCTTTCTGAGACCAAACAAGAGAGGGAGGAGGAAATAGGGGGAGGGGGGAGTAGGTGAGAGGGCGGGTGTGGTAGGAAGAATTACCATGTTCTTAATGTTGTATTTATGAGATACATACAAGTAAAAAAAAAAGCCTTCATCAAATCCTGGTTATTAAATTTATCACGTTATGGTTAATGTACTCATTTACTTTGTATGCCTCAAATACCTTCTGTTTAGTAAGGACTGTGTTTTTGTTTTTGAATTCGTGGTGTATTTTTAGTACCTGACAGATAAAGGTGGGATGAATGAGTGAATTAGTGACTATCTGATAAAATAAATAATTGAATAAATTAATCATGAGCTTTAATCCAGCTGTACAGTATCCATTCTTCAGATGGCTTTCAAAATGGAAATTTGTATGTTGAGATATTTGGTTTATTTTTAAACTTTTAACTTCAGAGCCATAGCACAAATTTTAATTTTGTTCCTGAACTAATCAAGGGGAATATCTATTAGCCCTGGAAGAAGCTGGTGGCAGAATTTAGTGTTAGCCAACAATATATTACACAGAGGCATCTGTGCTGAACTTATCAGTGAACACAGAAAAATCAAAATACAACTTTTGGTAGTTAATCTGTACTTACCTTGGGTGGCAAGAAGTTTTTCCAGGGATTGAGACCACTGCATTACTTCATCAGCAGAGAGTCTGCAAGTGGACAAAATATACATAAAGTAATAAAATACCTTTTTTTTTGCAAGCACAAATGAAGTCAGGGTGGCTGTTACATTTTAATTACTTTTACAAACTAAGACTTACTCTAGTTATAATAAATCTTACTAAAATTTTCTAGGAAAGACAAAATTTTCCCTAGCATTATCATATTTGTGAAAATATCTGCCAATAAAGTTTGAAAAATCCAAATAGATAAAATCTGATAGTGCAAAAATAAATAGCAAATATATGCACATATGTTTGTATTTAGTTTACCTTGGTACTCATGTAGTCTAATCTTATTTGATATATTACTTGAAAGAAACAAATTCCACTACGTGCAGTATTAATTTCTCACTAGGATATAGAGCTGTTACAGAGGTTGCTCTTGTAAGTGATAACGACAGTTCAGTGTATTCAAGTACGTACATGTCCTTGGACTTGGAAGATTTTATCCCAGACTCCAGATGTGGGATCACAGATCTCAGGTATGCTTTCATGTCCATTCCACTGCAAAAGACACAGAAGTTAATATTCATATTTGTTCAGTAGAATTCATTTCAGTTGTAAAATTTAAAGAGCATGGGATAAACTGATCTAAGAACATAAGACAATAATAAAAATAGTTGATGAAACATTTTGTTATATTAAGATAGAGCCCATTTTTATTACTTAATGTCTGGAAAAGTCCCCACCTAATTTAGTACCACAACATGATTTTTAATACAGTAGAATCTAATAAGTCACAACAGGTAATTGCTCTGATTTGGCTAAACTAAATGCCCCAATTCTTTGTTCATTCACAATCCGTTTGTCATTGAAGGCAGTGTAAGTGAGACACCGAATGAACTTACAAAGTCTTAGGCCTCTTTTTTTGTGTTTTGTCGTCTAGAAGTGAGTGACCAGTTTCTTTCAGTTCCTTTGAGTGGGCAGAGTGAGCAGAGAAGAACATTCCTGGCATCCTGTCCAGCCTTGGCGTGGAGATGGCTGCTGCTTGCATGGTCCTCTCGGCGAGTGTCTGTTAGTTAATGTGTCTGCTGCTTTATATAGGGAAGGCAGGCAGTGTCTGCTTTTCAAAGCAGCCTGTTTATCAAGTGATGTTACCGCAGACGCTGGAAGTTCCTCCTTTCTTGGTGTTTCGTGACGTATGTCTTAAAGAAAAAAGCATACAGTGATGTCTTGTGGTTGAAACTTAACCAAATGAGAGCAGGTCACTTGATTAGAAAGAAAGAGAAAAAATATTTAACCTGTAGAAGCACTCTCACGTATGTCACGTGTCTAAAGCATTGGCAGATCAGTCTGGTTCTAGGAGATGCTTGTTTCTTCCTTAAAAATGCATATTCCAATAAAATCTTTCATTTGTTG
Organism: Oryctolagus cuniculus; assembly: GCF_051225735.1. Lineage (NCBI taxonomy): Eukaryota > Metazoa > Chordata > Mammalia > Lagomorpha > Leporidae > Oryctolagus > Oryctolagus cuniculus. Next base: position 9,272,612 of record NC_142879.1, on the reverse strand, counting down.
TACTTATTGTGTCACATAGAAATCAATATTAGAGTTGTTACCTCTTCTCCCATTCTCATGCTTTAGATAGTTATTTTTTAAGATTAATTTTATTTATTTGAAAGGCAGAGTGATAGAAAAAGAGGGATACAACACACACACACACACACAGATCCTCCATCTTGTGGTTTACACCCCAAATGGCAGCAATGGCTGGCATTGATCCAGGCCAAAGTCAGGGGCCCAGACAGGACTCTTTCTGGGTCTCCCATATGGGTACCATGGCCCCAGGACATTGGTCCATCTTCCACTGCTTTCCCAGATGTATTAGCAGAGAGCTAGATAGGAAGTGGAGCAGCCACGACAAACCAGTGCCCACGTGTGATGCCAGTGCCAGAGGTGGCAGCTTAACCCCTGGTCCTAGCTCTTGATTGTAAAATTCTCTTGATCACATTATTTGTAAAAGTTTGTTCTTTTTCTTTTACAGGAAGCAATGTTTAAAAAAATCTGATTTTTTTAATATATCTAGCAGGAAGGAATGTTATTAGTTGTTAATGTCACTTTTTCCCACTTCAACACTCATCCTTTAGATCCAAGACAGGGAATTCTCATGTGAGTACTTGTCAAGGTGTGTGACACATAAGATGATTTTATGGCATATGTAACTTTTAATATTAGTCTAATATTTATTAGTACTATAACTATCATACCACATTGATTTTTTACATAATAATTCCTAGGAAAAGAACAAAATATATGAAAACCTATAAATAAATAAGAGAATGTTTGCCATAAAAATATGATATAATATGTAATATACTGATCCTAAACAATCACACAATATCAGAGGGAAAGCAGCTCAGGGTAAAGTAAGAATGTATTTGGATAGACCCAAAATATGTATTTAGATGATCTTCTAAATCTTGGCAGTATCTCCAGAGAAATATAGTCTCTCATTAATTGAGATTGAAATTTAGAAAAAAAAAAAACAAAAACGAGAAACTAAATGACTGACTAATCACCTCTCAGTGTAGAAGGGTAAGTACAATATAAGCTCTTAAAGTGTTTGTGTAGAATGTGGCTTATTCAAAGAGTATTCATTTACATTTCCTTTGGATTTTGTCACTAAAGGACAGCAGTTTATATTAGATAAAGCTTGTAAATGGGAGGAGACTATTTTTCTGTCCTGGTTCTGTCATTAGGATAAAGAATATTTGGGGGGCCAGTGTTATGGCATTTCAGGTACAGCTGCCACCCGTGATACTGGCATTCTATGTGGGCATTGGATCATGTCCCAGCTGCTTCACTTCCAATCCAGCTCCCTGCGAATTGCCTGGGAAAAAGAGGTGGAAGATGGCCCAAGTGTTTGGGCCCTTGCCACCCATGTGAGAAACCTAAATGAAGCTCCTGGCTCCTGCCTTTGGCCTGGCACCCCTGGCCTTTGTGGCCATCTGGCAAGTGAACCAGCAGATGGAAGATCTCTGTCTGTTCCTCTCTTTTTCACTTTGACTTTCAAATAAATGAATAAATATTTTTGAAAAAGAATATATGAAGAAAACATTCATAATCTTATAAAGTTCACTTATACATAGTCACGAGCATATTTTATATTGTATGCAACAGACATCATTTGATGTTAGAAAGATAACATGATTCAGTAGGAAAGAGCACTAGTGAGATAAACTGACTTCTTTTGAAGTGACCCAGACAAAACTGATAAGGCGCCAAGACTGATGACGGAAAGGCATTTGTTTGTATACTTCCTGTGATTCAGTCCATACTTATTTTTCTGTTAAAATCATCATCACTCATGCTGTTTGTTTCCTAGCCTTTTTTTTTTAAATTTTGTTATTGTTACTTGAGGTAGAGTTATAGACAGAAAGGGAGAGAAATTCTTGCATTTACTGGTTCACTCTCTAAATAGCCACAGCTGGGCCAATGGGAAGACAGGAGCCAGGAACTTCTTCCAGCTCTCCCATGTGGGTGCAGGAGCCTACCTTCCACTGCTTCCCATAGCAGAGAGCTGGACTGGAAGAGGAGCAGCCAGGACTAGAACCAGTGCCCATTTGGGATGCCAACTCCTCAGGTGGAGGTTTATCCCACTAAGCCACACCGCCAGCCCCCCTATACTAACCTTTTAATCTGCTAGAAAATTGTAAGTTATGTTAGAGGAAAATGATTTTTAAAATGGCCCAATGTTTTTTTCTTGGTGTTTATAGTACATTTTATTTTTGTTTGATTGCATAACTAGAATGTGGCAAACATTGCCAAATAATAAACATAATATTTTCCTGACTTTAATGAGACTATCTTTAATATAAATATTTTTATATATAATGCGGACTATTGACCTCTGACACCCATTATCATGTCTGGTAGTTTTTCCTATGTTTCTCCTATTTGTTATTTCATTATTTCTTTTTATTCTTATAATGTATTAATTTCAGATATAAAATATTATTTTAAATAAAAATGGCCCAATATTATTGTCATCTAAATATATCGACAATTTCCCAAGCATTATTCTGCACTAGTAGTTCCTTTGGATGTTAATAAGCATCCCAGAACAGCAGCAGCAAAACTTCTGGGGCCAAATGAATTTGAGAAATAGTGAATTTCTAATTTTTCAAAGAACTGAACCCTCTTTAGATAGTAAAAGTAATTTGTAGAAATAATGTTCTTTCTTTCTTTCTTTCTTTCTTTCTTTCTTTCTTTCTTTTTTTTTTTTTTTTGACAGGCAGAGTGGACAGTGAGAGAGAGAGACAGAGAGAAAGGTCTTCCTTTGCCGTTGGTTCACCCTCCAATGGCCGCCATGGCCGGCGCACCGCGCTGATCTGATGGCAGGAGCCAGGTGCTTCTCCTGGTCTCCCATGGGGTGCAGGGCCCAAGCACTTGGGCCATCCTCCACTGCACTCCCTGGCCACAGCAGAGAGCTGGCCTGGAAGAGGGGCAACCGGGACAGAATCTGGCACCCCGACTGGGACTAGAACCCAGTGTGCCGGCGCTGCAAGGCGGAGGATTAGCCTAGTGAGCCACGGCGCTGGCCGAGAAATAATGTTCTTTTGATACTGTTAGGAAATTGTAGTCCAAGACCAAAATAAATATTTACCCCTTAATACATAAGGGGTAAATTGTAAATTGTAAAGTAATTGCTTTAAACCTCCCAACATTTATTTACTCTAATATAGACTGTCAAGTTCAAGCATTGCAAGTAGTTACAGTTGCTTGCTTTCAGACTCAGACTCAATCCTGCATTATGATTGAATGTAGAAGTCATCCTGGTGATGCCATAATGTGTATACTCTCTCAGCTGCTGCTTGCTAGCCGCTCAAATCCTTTTGTGCCACAGCAAGGCAGTTGTGGTCCAGTTGTATCAGCAAGGGCTTACAAGTCCATGGCAGGGCACTGAGAGTTCCCTAAAGATCTCTCACTGTGGTAGTCCGACCACTCTTGTTAAATTCATTAAGGAAAGACATCAAATAGTAACTTTTTTGGAAACAATGACTTTGATTGGAATTGCAAGGATTTCAGAACAGCCTTACAGGTTTAGATGCCATTTAGGACACCTGCATACCATTTCAGAGATCCAGGGCTCCACCCCCAGTTCTAGCTTACTGCTAATGCGCATCCTGGGAGGAGTAATGAACTCAAACAGTTGTCCCTGCCACCAACATAGGAAAACTATATTGAGTTCCTGGCTTATTATCCCCCCATCACCCTACTCCAACCTCTACCACTGTCATCACCCCTCCACAATGTTATATATATATATATTTAAAAAAATTATTTATTTATTTGAAAGTCAGTTACACAGAGAGAAGAGAGGCAGAGAGACAGAGAGAGACAGAGAGTGAGGTCATCCATCCAATGGTTCATTCCCCAGATGGCCGCAACAGCCGGAGCTGTGCCGAAACCTCCTCCAGGTCTCCCACATGGATGCAGGGGCCCAAGGACTTGAACCATCTTCTACGGCTTTCCCAGGCCATAGCAGAGAGCTGGATTGGAAGTGAAGCAGCCGGGACTCAAACCGGCGCCCATATGGGATGCCAGCACTTTAGGCCAGGGCTTTAACCCACTGCGCTACAGCGCCCGCTCCAATGTAATATATTTATTATAATCAAAATTATTATGATATATCATTATCACCAAAGTCCATTAGAGTTCACGTTTGGTGCCGTGCATCTGTGCATTGTTTAAATGACATGTGCATACTATTTTAGTGACATACAGAATAGTTTCCTCTGTAAGAAAAATCCTAAGTGTTGTATTTTAAAATATCAAGAAGACTGGCTCAGTAAAACATTTCAGATTATGGTTATTAATTTCAATGGTGAAAATGAGGAACATTTTAATTTTTGTTTGATTGATTTTCCATTTTGAATCTAATAATTCCTACTAGCTGAGAAGTAGTAAGGAATGTTTTGCTGAATGATTTTTAACCTTGATATCTATTAAACTGATGTTGAGCCTCAATAATAATGCTTAAATTTTGTGGTGGATGTTAGGAATTAGGGGATGAAGGACATTGGTGAGTATGAGATTATATTTTAAAAATAAAAATAGGGGCCGGCGCCGTGGCTCAATAGGCTAATCCTCCACCTAGCGGCGCTGGCACACCGGGTTCTAGTCCCGGTCGGGGTGCTGGATTCTGTCCCGGTTGCCCCTCTTCCAGGCCAGCGGAGGATGGCCCAAGTGCTTGGGCCCTGCACCCCATGGGAGACCAGGAGAGGCACCTGGCTCCTGCCTTCAGATCAGCGTGGTGCGCCGGCCGCAGCACGCCGGCCACGGTGGCCATTGGAGGGTGAACCAATGGCAAAGGAAGACCTTTCTCTCTGTCTCTCTCTCTCACTGTCCACTCTGCCTGTCATAAAAATAAAAATAAATAAATAAAAAATAAAAATAGGGGCTAGGACTCTGGTTCAGGGGGTTAAAGCCCTGGCTGGCAGTGCCAGCATCCCATATGGGTGCTAGTTCAAGTCCTGGCTACTTCACTTCCAGTTCAGCTCCCTGATTATGCACCTGGGAAAGCAGTGGAGGATGGCCCAAATTCTTGGGCCCTTATCCCCACATTGGAGAGAGACCCAGAAGAAGCTCCTGGCTCCTGACTTTGGATCGGCTCAGCTCGGGCCATTGAAGCCATATGGGGTGTGAACCAGGGGATGACAGACCTCTCTACCTTTCTATGTAACTTTCAAATAAATACATAATAAACAAAAGAAAGAAACGGAACTCCTTTAAAAAATTTATCTGTAGTGGAAGAGTCAGTGACATAAATAGAAATTTTGAACATTTGAAGTAGAGTATCTTTTTTTTAAGATTTATTTTATTTATTTATTTATTTATTTATTTGAAAGAGTTAGAGAGAGGAGAGGCAGAGAGAGAGAGAGAGGTCTTTCAACTGATGGTTCACTCCCTAAATGCCTGCAATGGCTGGAGCTGTGCCAATTGGAAGCCAGAAACCCGGAGCCTCCTCCAGGTCTCCCACGCGGATGCAGGGCTCAAGGACTTGGGCCATCTTGTACTGCTTTCCCAGGCCATAGCAGAGAGCTGGATCGGAAGTGGAGCAGCTGGGACACGAACCAGCACCCATATGAGATGCTGGCTCTTCAGGCCAGGGCATTAACCCGCTGCGCCACAGCACCGGGCCCGAAGCAGAATATCTTAATTCGACAAACTTTCATTGCATTTCTGCAACGTGGTAGATGTAAGGTACTGCAAATATAATGCTAAGTGAATCCGTATCCTTAGGGGTCCAACATGTAGTAGGCCAGGCAGATGTTTAAACAAGTAATCAAAGTGAGTGGTGCCATTAGAGTCCATGTGCTGAGGACGGAACACAGAAGGAATAGTTAATTCTGAAAAACCAGGAAAGAAAGCAAAGCACTATTACGTTTGTTACAGAATCAATAGGGGTTTTTGTTTGTTTTTTGCCTTGTCTTGTAGTATTTGTATTCAGTAACCTGTGGAAAGTACAAAAGGACACAGCTGAGAGATAAATGGCATTCCATAAGCAGAAACATCTTTGTGTTTAAGGATCATGGAAGAATGAATCCTGTATGTAAACATACAGCTTTACAAACCTTAAAATGAACTCTAAAAGACAGTTTTGTGAGCCTTACCCCTCAGTTGTCAGGGAATGAATGCCGGATAGCTCATCTGTGACTCCTCATTAAGTTGACTCACTACCTGGGCCTTTTTTGGCTCCTGTGGCCTTTGGAGTCTTCAATGCTTATTAGTAGGGTTACCAAAAATGTTTTAGCTAACTTTAATAGAGTTTATTTGAAAAAGCTTCGACAAAAGTGAGTTTGAAGAATCTTTATGTTTGTATGGAGTGTTGATGGGGACATTGATGCCTACTTTCTGTCTTTTGCGACTGAAAAGATTAAACTTTTAAAGTTGCTTCTGGTTTTGTTTTCTAAACAAAGAAATGTGCTGACAGAATTTTAATAAGAGCAAATATCTACCAGCTCTGAAGTTCAGTGATCTCAGTAAATGCAACTGAGCAAGATAAGCATCTGGTTTCTTTTCTCACCCTGATCTAATCAACTTAAAGTAAACATTGAGTATCTATTTTCTGTAATTTGAGAGCTTATAAGAAAATTGAATTTAGGACCATTAGTGAACTGGGCTCATGAGATTCTATAAGGCCTATTTTCCAAGTTATTTTTGAATATACTAAAAGAATCCTTGATTGATATTTTTCCTGTAGTTAATTTTGCACTGCATTGATTCATTTTTATTTATTATAACCTTCTCATTTATAATCATTTGAACAAGAGAATGCAGTCACAACTTACTCTGTTAAATGTTCAGCAAGTGCCTTATTCCCAAGTCCAACTAAGTAGAGTGTGTAAGGACGGTGTATATGCTGTAAGAACAGTGCAGAATTACCTGGAACTGGGGTGGGATGCTCAGTACATAACATGTAGCATGGATGTGAAAGTGAAAGTTCTGAAAGGTTGGTACACAGAGGGAATTTGCTAGGTAGATAAGTTATAAATCTTAGGGACTCAGTTCAATGAATGGATTATAATGTCAAGTTTCCAATAACTATTTCAATGATTTACCTTTTGTCTTACTAAACATTAAAGTAGTTAAAAACAGTGACTTATTTGCTTCATTTTTTTCAGGTTAATTATGTGATTTTCTTTGAAAAAAGTCAAGGCTGCCTGATGTACTCTGTTCTTACAAAAGTCAAACTACTTATTGCTCATTAATACAAGAATGGTATTTTTTTCAATTTTTGTATCTGTTTATGTATGTATGTATTATTTTTTCTGAATATTAATGTCAAACCCACTGGATGTTTATAAACAGTGGCCACCCTTAGCATGATTTTTACTGTTACTATGGGTACTTATGGTCTGTGGTATTCCAGAATTTCCTGTGCCTGATCTAAATTTTTATTTTTAATTCTATTTTTTAATTTTTTTCCCAAAGAAACCTTTTATTTAAGGAGTATAAATATCATAAGTACAGCTTTAAGTATAGTGATTCTCCCCACCATACCCGCCCTCCTACCCCACTCCCACCCCCAGATAGACTATTTTGGCTGCTGGTGTCCCAAGTCGTGTGCATCTGTGCCCTCCACGTAGGTCCACTGTGTCGCTTAATTTCCATAGTTTTCTCCCTGACTCTTCCCTGACACTGTACTCTTTCCACTTTTTAAACTATCTTCTCATAGACTAGAGCAGTAAGCTCCCTTCCTGCTCCACCATCGTAATCCAATTCCTGTCCTTTTCAACTGATTGATTTATTCCCTTTTTTTAATTTAAAAAAAATGAATAAAGAACTTTTGGCTTATTGAATTTTAGTGAAATGTTAAGCTTTCTGCATTTCACAGGACTATGAGCTCAATCCAAGTTATAACTTTGCCTGGTGTGTGTGAGTTTGATCAAATTAGCTAACTTGTCATTTTCCTCTGTTGTGAAGAGGGTAGATAATGCAGAAAACCAGGGCAGTGTATTTGGTGGGAACTCATAGTTAGAACAACTCATAATCTTGTTTTATCTTTTGTCTCAGAAGACAAAAACTTATAAACTGCTATAAAATGTAATTTTAATTGTGAAAATCAGGTAACTTTGAGAAAATTTTGTCTTCTCTTTGTTGTCATTGTAAGGTTTTAAGCTCTCACATCATCCCTATTTGGTGTCTTATTTGTGACTTTGGCCCTTTCTCCATAGTTGATTCTGTTTTGACATTGCCCTTAGTTGAGACAGTAAAATCTTAGCATATCAAAAACATTGCATGGAAAAAGTAAAAGAAGCCTGGTTTGTGTGGGTGTTTGTTCCATTTCTAGCATGGAGTTTCTTTTTTCACATGTTTGCCTCCCCATGTGATAGAGACTGAGTGTTGCTTGTCCCAGATTGCAGTGTGAGGTTGGGTATGTGCAAGGAGGCAGGGAAGCCAGGAAGGAGTGGGATTAGTATTGGAAATGTTAAAGTGACACTAACAAAATCCATGAAGGTCTCTGAAACAGATATATTTATCTCCTGAGTTCACTGTTAGTTATGAGACAGCAATCATTCATTCCCAAGGAAACTGCAGTGATAGGATGGTTTTGATGTCATTAATTGTGTGGTCCTGCTCACTCCTGGAAATGATATCCTTTAACGAACGTAAGTGGTAGATGACCACATTGCATAGTCTACCCTCTATAAAATGTCTTTATGTTTTAAGTATCTTAAGATGAATCATTATTTACTATTCATAGAAAAATAAAAGCTGCTGAGACCAAGATTATCAGTATATTAGGATTTTTCCCCTTTATACAGAATTCCCCTCCTATTTGGATCTGTTTCAAAGATAATAGAGTAATATCATACAGGATGTATGATTTCACCATTTAACTTCTATTTTATGAGAAAAGTTGTATTTTGTACAAAATATTATTTGAACTAACCATTAAATAGATTTGAAATGTTGAGACTTTTTTTCTGGTAGAAAGCATTCCTAGCTTTGAAATCAAACACCTGTTATGCTAGAAACAACTATAAGATGATACTGACACAGATGTTTATGATCCCATAGAAAGGTGAAAAATTCTATGATTATATCAAGTAACGTCTATGACTATGTTAGCTATTGCTGAGTAGCAATAATTGATATCAATGATTAAAACTGCATCCACATTTATGGAGAAATGTTGTTATTATCTGGCTATATTTCTTCTTTCCAATAAGCATTGTTTGTTCTTTTCCAACTGTTCAACTTGATAAAACTCTTGCATTTTTATATGTGAACTATCTTCCCTTCCTCCTTCCTTCTCTCATTTTATACATCCCTAACTTCTTTGGCTTCTGAGTGTGTAGATAGAATATGAATAACTGCTTTCACTGTGAAACCTTTGTCTTTGGTAACAGCCCTCCTTTGTGAAATTAGGAGGAAAAATAGAGCACCTCAATGGATTGTTGAAAGCTTAGAACATGGGACTGTGTCTCCCATGTTCCAGTAGAATCTGTAGTCTTTCAGTCAAGCTCTACAAGCAAAGAAAACTTCTCTGAAATAAATTTTTTGCATGATTTTAACGGATAAGCATGACATTTGTTGAAACATAGTCAAAATAAACTGAAACAAATTCATTTCTTTATGGTAAGGAATAGAGTTTAGTAAGGAAAAAAATTAGAGTAATTTTTCTAAAATTAAATACGTTTTGATCAGTGAATACATATGGATGTTAATTCAACATTCCAAACAAGTCTTCTCCAAACTAGTTCCAGTGCTAATGTCATTCTCTCTTTAAGGGTTACTCATGAAAAATACTTACTTTAAAACATGTTTTTGGATGCTGTCCCCATTTAACCTAAAGAAAACCCCAAAACTGTTATATGTGCCTGTGAGGCCTGACTTCATTTGATTCCTTTATGACTTCTTGACCTCAGCACCTTTCACCCTTCCCTTCTCTCACTTCCTTCAGCTACACTGATCCCAACTACTTTTCAACCTATCAGAGCAATTCTTGCCATGGGGTTTGTGCACTGCTTGTTCCTTCTGCCTAGAAAATCTCCTAATGAGTAGTTGCTTAGTTCCTTCACATCCTTCAAGTTGTTGGTCAAACGTCGTTTCAATGAGGCCTCCTATAGCGATGGTCATTGAAATTGGAATTGGCCACCTCTCCCCATCCTGGCTCTCAGTCATCTTTATCTGCTTTTCCTTTCATGGCACTAAATAGATTCTAAGATGCTAATTAATCTGATGTTTCAGGTTTATTTTGATTTTGCCTCTCCCAACTAGAATGGAAAATCATGAGACATGCTCTTGTTTTTCTCAAATATTCAGAGTAGTACCCAGTATACATGAGCTATTAAAGTATTATTCAGTGAATGGGTTAACGGCTGAGACTTACACTAATTTGTTCAACTATTGGGCAGCTATTTATTACATGCTTATTTATGCTAGTCACTCTTCTGAGCATCAGGGAATCCAGGAGGTGAGTGCTATTCTATAGAGAGACAAATAAATGGGAACTCTCAAGACCTGTATTAAATTTACCAAGTAGAGTATAATGTATTCTGAGAAAGTAAAATGTGGCACCTAACCCCAAGTAGACATGGTCATGAGAGTTGGTTCATTATATTCATTCAACAAATGTTACTTAATTACTCTGTGCCATTACACTTCCAGGCACTTTGAAGGAGGGCAGATCCTGCCAGTATACCTTTATCTCTTTGCCTTTCCCCCTTTTCCACCTGTCTGAGCAACTATGAGATTTCAAAGGATGGAAATTCAGACAGCAAGAATGACTTAGCAGAAATACAAAAGAATCTCAGTTCCTGATGACCTCAGGAAACCACAGTTCCATCTTTGTTGACAGACCTCCAGTTGTCTTATATATGAGCAGATTAAATAACCAGTTCTTTCAGCATGTTGTGGTATGCTTTTTTTTTCATTATTTCGAAATACAAATTGGGAGTGGGCATTTACTAGTAGTTAACATGCCCCAGTCTCATAATACAACACGTTGGTTCCATTCCTTTCTCCAACTCTTGACTCCGGCTTTCTGCCTGGGAGGTAGCCGTAATGGCTGAAGTGGTAAGAGACCTGGATTGAGTACCCAGCTCTCAGCTTTAGCCTGACCCAGCCCCAGATGCTGCAGGCATTTGGGGAGTGAACCAGTGGGTTGGAGTATACTCTCTTTTTCTCTGTCTCTCAAATAGGTTTTTAAAAAATGTAAATATGTATTATGGAATATTTTTGTTATAGTTGTGTCTGTATTCATCCTGATTAATTTGAAGGTTTGTTCAACTATTTGGCAACTGTTTAGTACATATTTATTGTATACTAGTCACTCTTATGGTATTAGGGATTCCAGGGATAAGTGTTACTCTGGAGAGAGAAAAATAAATGGGAAATTTCAAAACATTTATTAAAGTTGAGTACAGGGTGTTCTCAGAAGACAAAAGTTGGCAACTAATACCAAATAGGCAGGGGCATGAGGGTTTTTATGTTTGTTCTATTGGTAATCTTTATAATTTCTTTAAATGGTATACATTACTGACAATTCATTATAATGCAACCAGTATATCCTACTTCCCTATGTCTCTCTGGTCCTTCTGTAACACATTTTTGGTATCTATTTTCCCACTCATTTCGTAACACTTTAAAACTCTTTCACCTGTATGGATATCATTTGATGCTCAGCATAGAAAGGGAAGGAAATCAGCATCTATTCAATTACCTCCACCACCCACCTTTTGTTAGTTGGAATATCAGTCCTAGGTGATTGAAACAGGATGGATTAGAGTAAGAATTTGAGTTCCAGTCTCTGTGCAAGGAGTTTGTATTCTTGATAGATGTGAGGCAGTAAAGTCCTCCCAAGTTTCTTTTTCTGATAGGTTTACTTAGCAGTCGTGCATGGCAGGTGTCTTTCTAGAAAGCCATCAAGGTGCAAACTGATGGGAATCTCACGCAGCTTTTCAGGGTGCAGCAAGGGCACAAAACAGATGTCGAAAGTCGAGAACTTGCTGTGTGTTTGGTCTCTTCTAGATTCTAATCCATCCTGTCAGCTCCTGTGGCTTGCCAAAGGTTCTGCTGCTATGCCCCTCTGTTTCTGTATAGCATTTCTCTGCCTAGTCTAAAACTCCATGCCCATGCTTGAGAGTTGCATTTCCAGGGAAGAAAATGGCCAGTGATCTCAGCCTACCTACGAAGGTCTCTTCCCTTTCTGATTTTACTTAATTTATTTCTCTGCTTCTACAGCTCTCTGATTTTAAAAATATGATACTTTTAGAAATTTCTTGTTTTTTTTTTTTTTCTCCTAGGTTGTAGCATCGGAAGCAGTGTCCTACCACTGCCCACTACCTTCTATCCAGACACAGTCTTCTGAACTCTTATGGATTTAGGGAGATTTGGAGTACATTTTGGGATTCCAAACTGAGTTTTCTCTGGAGTCTCTGAACAAGGATATGCAGGCACTACTATTTTATGGCACTGACTGGCAGCAGTACCTTTCCTACCATAGTGTTATTTGAAAGAAGCATTGTTACTCAACCTTACCAAGGAGGCAGGTCCCAATGCCAGCACACTTGGTAAAGTGATAAATATAAATACACAACCGATCAAAAAGATAGGGTAAGTGTTGAAGAGATTACACAAATAAGACCAGTGTAAGCAAATAATGAAGGATAGAATCAAAAGGGAGAGAATGATCCTGCGGGGGAAGCAGGACACACAAAAAACTCATAGAATGGCAAACGCCCAAAACAGCACTCCTGCCTCAGAATCAACCCTTGGGACATTCGGATCTGACTAAAAGGTCCATGAGAGTCTCACAGGCATGGAAAGCCATGACACGGTGCAAAAAACAATCTAAATGAAAGATCCTGGTGAACAAGACCCCAGCAGAAGGATCAGGCCATCAAAGAGAGAGGCGCCTTTCTCTGAAGGGAGGAAGGAATCTCCACTGTGATAAGGCTTTGACTAAACAAATTCAGAGTCGGTGAACTCAAGGGGCTTCCATAGCCTAGACAGCTCATAGCAAGAGTCTCGGGTGATTGCTGACGTCATAAATAAGAGTGCCAGTGGTTAAATCAACAACGGGAGTCACTGGGTTCATGCTCCCCATGCAGGATCTCTGTCCTTAATGTGTTTAACTATGAAACTCAAAAACAACACTACTAGTCGAACAATACCCTATACCTGGTTCGGTTGTGTGAGTGCAGCCTGTTGAAATCCCTGCTTAGTATATACTAAGTTGATCTTCAGTATATGAAAGTAATTGAAAATGAAACGTGATGAAGGGCAGGATGAGAGGGGGAGTGGGAGAGGGAGTGGGAGAGGGGAGGGCCATGGGAGGGAGGGAGGTTGGGGAGGGGAGCCACAACAATACAAAAGTTGCATTGTATATTCTACTTAAAACTATTGGTTGAACTCTGTAATTAATACACAGTTACTCTTAGGTGTTTAATTAATGTTATAACTAGTACTCAAATAGTATTTTACACTTTGTGTTTCTGTGTGAGAGCAAAATGTGGAAATCTTTACTCAATATATGCTAAATTGATCTTCTGTATATGAAGATAATTGAAAATTAATCTTGATGTGAAGGGAAGGGGAGAGGGAGTGGGAGAGGGGAGCGTTGTGGGTGGGAGGGAAGTTACGGGGGGGAGGAAGCTATTGTAATCCATAAGCTGTACTTTGGAAATTTATGCTCATTAAATAAAAAAAAAAGCAAAAAAAAAAAAAAAGAAGCATTGCTTACTGCTAATCATACAATTGGAGTGTTTAAAAAATGTGAAAAGCATGCAGTCAAGTATAAATATAATAATAATAAATGGGAAATTTCAAAACATATATTAAAGTTGAGTACAGGGTGTTCTCAGAAGACAAAAGTTGGCAACTAATACCAAATAGGCAGGGACATGAGGGTTTGCATGTTTTTTCTACTGGTTATCTTTATAATTTCTTTAAATGCTACCCATTACTGACAGTTCTTTATAATGCAGTCAGTATATCCTACTTCCCTATGTCTCTCTAGTCCTGCAACTCATTTTTGGTGTCTGTTTTCCCACTCATTTCATAACACTTTAAAACTCTTTCATCTGTATGTCTTACCATCTTTTATGGATATCATTTGATGAAACAAGTAAAACGTATGGATATTACTTGATGATATCCATAAAAGTTAACAGAGGGGAAGCAAAGATGGTAAAAAAAAAAGTTACCTAGAGCGTAATATTTAGTTTACTGTTCTATTCATATGTTAAGGACCCAAGTCAGAAGTGTCTGTTATAATTAACTTCTTATACAAGCATACCCATCAGCTCCTGAGAATATTCATCATGTTGAGCAGTCTAGGAAGATGATGCCATTTAGTATTTACATCTGCCTTATGAAATATATGTAACTAGTCTCATGTTTGATAATCAAATGAAGGTTTGGGAGATTAAATAGCACACCCAAAATCACACAGCTGTTACGAGGTACTAAATAGAGAAGGCCAAATTGTTCCCCACTCCATGCTCAGGTCTCAAATGTCTCAAGAAATAGCTTTGCCTTGAGAAAGTATGTTCCTTCTTTGCTAGTAGTCTAATTCAGTAGCTTCTACTCACAGCTCTCATTTCAACCCCTAACCCTCTGGAGGCCTGATAGGGCCCTCCTTCCAGAAAGGTGTGATATTATTGGAAAAAGTTCTGCATTTCCCTTAGCTTCACTTTCGTTTTCTACAACTTCCTTTTTTTTTTTTAAGATTTATTTATTTTACTTGAAAGTTACAGTTACACAGAGAGAGGAGAGGCAGAGAGAGAGAGAGGTTTTCCATCTGCTAGTTCACTTCCCAGATGGCTACAATGGCTGGAGCTGCACCGTTCCAAAGCCAGGAGCCAGGAGCTTCTTCCAGGTCTCCCATGTGGGTGCAGGGACCGAAGCACTTGGGCCATCTTCTACTGCTTTCCCAGGCCATAACAGAGAGCTGGATCGGAAGCAGAGCTGCTGGGTCTCGAACCGGCACCCATATGGGATGCTGGCATTGCAGGCAGCGGCTTTACCCACTACACTACAGCGCCACCCCCCCCCTTCCTATTTTGAAGGAAAAGAATGTAAACAAAACTACTAATAATTCTAGAAAAACAAATTACTATCTGCTCTCTAAAGTAATTTTTAAAATTATGTATTTATTTTGCTTCAGTGATAGGACATTTTATACTCAAGGCTCCTCCATTAATTTACAAAGTTTTAGGTTTCCCTATCCTGGGTTTCTGTTTCTTTTCAGTAATTGTGGAAAATGGCATACAGAGCAGGATGTGTAGTCTGTTCTCCCCTTTGGTATTAGTCTAAATTGTCACTTTAAGTCATTAAAAAGAGAAGGAAGGTCATCTCTGCTAGAAAATATATTGGTTATTGTCAGGGTGTTTGGCTTAGTGGTGACGATGTTACTTGGGACACATATCCCATATGATGGTGCCTGGGTTTGGTCTTGTCCCTGTCCCAATGCCAGCTTTATTCACCTTCGGATGCAGTAAGTAACAGCTCAGGTTGTTGAGTTTCTGCCACCCATGTGGGAGACCTTGATGAATTCCCTGTTCCTGGCATTTGGCTTAGCTCAACCTCAGCTGTTATGAACATTTTGGTAGTGAATGAGCAGATGGAATCTCTTTTTTCCTCCCATCTTTTCCTCTGTCCCCACTCCCCATTTACTCTGTCTCTCTGTCTCTTAATAAATAAAAAATAAAGACAAAGAAAAAAGAAAATATAGTGGTTAGATGGCGATACTGGCCAGGTTACATGAATGAACTTTGGTTCACTGTATCCAATTGGGCAAGTATTACCTCCATTTGTTTTTATCAGGGATAAAATTATGAAAGATGGCATCTATGTGAAATTGTGTCTGTGGAGCTTGGAGGAAAAACATTTTATAATAGTTTTGTAAGTAATTAGAAATGTGATTGTAAGGAATCACATCTCAGTGAGATGAGAGAATACAGATAGATTAAAGAAATGAGGAAATCAATGAATGACATGAGTGAAAATATTACTGAGGAGATAGAAGTAATTAAGAAACAAGTCAAACTTTTGGAGATAAAATATTTAGTCATTGAAATAAAAATATGATTAAGGGCTTTAATAGCAGAACAGACCAAGAATTTGTGAGAAAAGAATTTGTGACCTTGAGGACAAGAATTTGAAAAAACCTAATCAGATATAAAGAAAGAGAAAAAATTTAAAAAAATGCAGAAAGTCTACATGAAATATAGGACACCATTAAATGATCAAGTATTAATATTATATGTATTCCCGAAGGAGAAGAAAAGGAAAAAGGCATTGAGAAACTGCTAGCTGAAATAATAGTTGAAAATTTCCCAGGTCTTGAAAAAGACATGGACAATCAGGTACGAGAAGCTCAAAGAACCCCAGGCAAACTTGACCAAAAAAGATCTTCTACAAGGCATATTGTCATCAGATTGTCAAAAGTTAAAGACCAAGAGAGAATCCTAAAGACAGTAGAGAAAAGTGTCAAATTATTAAGGAAAAGCAATTAAATTAACATTGGACTTCTCAAAGGAAACCCTACAGACCAGAAGAGTGGGATGATATAGTCAAGGTCTTAAAAGGAAAAAAAAAACTTCCAGCCAAGAATATTATTTCTGGTTAAGCTATCCTTTAAATGTGAAGAACAAATAAAGTATTTTCCAGATAAGAAAGAAGTGACAGAATTCACTACTACCAGCCCAGTCTTACAAGAAATTCTGAAGGGCATCCTCTATTAGAAGTAAACATGAAAACACATGCCAACACCAAATTCACTAATGGAGCAGGTGGATTATTATCCAGTCAACAAAATGACAGGTCTTAGTTCTTATCTGTGAATTCTAACCTTGTAACAAGATTAAATTCTCCAATCAAAACATTTACGTTGGCTGAATGCATGAAAAAAAAAAAAAAGGCTCAACTCAACTATAAGAAACTCACTTCACAAACAAAGATACATACAGACTGAAAGTGAAGGGTTGGGGCCGGCATTGTGGCGTAGAGGGTAAGGCTGCCGCCTGCAGTGCCAGCATCCCATGTGGGTGCCAGTTCAAGTCCCGGCTGCTCCACTTCTGATCCAGCTCTCTGCTATGGCCTGGGAAAGCAGTAGGAGATGGCCCGAGTTCTTGGGCCCCTGTACCCATGTGGGAGAGCTGGAAGAAGCTCCTGGCTCCTGGCTTCGGATCGGTACAGCTCTGGCCATTGTGGCCAATTGGGGAGTGAACCAGCAGATGGAAGACCTCTCTCTCTCTCTCTCTCTCTCTCTCTCTCTCTCTATCTCTCCGTCTCTTTTTGTGTAACTCTTTCAAGTAAATAAATAAATCTTAAAAAAACAAATAAAGTGAAGGTCTGGGAAAAGATACACCAGGCAAATGGAAGCCCAAAAGGAGCAGGAGTGGCTAGCCTAATATTAAATAAAACAGACTTTAGGTCAAAAACTAAAAAGAGATAAAGAAAGACATTTATTTGTTCAATTCAGAAGGAAGATGTAACAATCATAAGTATATATTTACCCAATACAAGATCATGCAGATATATAGAACAAATACTATTAGACCTAAAAGGGAGAGATAGATTCCAATACAGAAATAGTAGGTGACTTCAGCATCCCACTCGCATAAATGGATAGGTCATCCCGACAGAAAATCAATGAAGATACATCAAATTTGAAACATACAGTAGAGCAAATGGACTTAATAGACATTTATAGGAATCTCATTCAACAGCCATGGGATACAATTCTTCTCATCAACACAAGGAAGTTTTCCAGGACAGACCACATATTAGGCCTCAAATCAAGTCTCAGCAAATTTAAAAAGACTGAAATTATACCATGTGTCTTTTCAGATCATAAAGAAATAAAACTAGAAATCAACAACAAGAAGAACAATACAATACTCATAAATACTTGGAAATTAAACAACATGCTACAGAATGATTACTTAAAATTTGAAGAAATTAAAAAGGAAAGCAAAATTTTCTTGATATAAATGAAAATGAAAACAATGCATCAAAACCTGTGGGATACAGCAAAAGCAGTATCATTAGGGAATTTTATAGCATTAAATTCTTACATTAAAAAAAGTAAAATGTCTCAAATTAAAGATCTAATGTTACATCTCAAAGAAAAGCAAGAATACACCCCAAATCAGCAGGAGGGTAGAAATAATGAGGACCAGAGCAGAAACAAATGAAATGGAAACACAAAAATACACAATAGAGCAACAGAACAAAAAGCTGACTTTTTGAAAAGATTAATAAAAATAAATAAACCTTTAACCATACTAACATAGAAAAAAAGAGAAAAAACCCCAGATATTTAGATATGAAAAAGGAGACATTATAACTGACACCGTAGAAATACAAAGGATCCTAAGAAACTGCCATGAAGAACTATGTGCTAAAAAACTGGAAAGCCTCGAAGAAATGGATAAATTCCTGGATTACCATGATTAAATCAAGATTTAGACAATCGAAACAGATCCATAAGAAGCAATGAGATTGAAGCAGTAATAAAAAGATCTTCCATCAAGGAAAATTTCAGGCCCTGGTGGGTTTATTACTAAATAATGCAAAACATTCAAAGGTAACTCCAATACTTCTCAAACTATTCCAAAATATTGAACAGGATGGAACTCTGTCGAACTCTTCTTATCAGGCTAGCATCACTTTGTTACTAAAACCAAAGACAACACGAAAAGAAAACTACAGAGCTGTATCTTTAATGAACATAGATGCAAAGGTTCTCACAAATACTAGCAAACCAAATCCAAAACCACATGAAACAGATAATACCTCATGATATTGCTCTTCCTTCCTTCCTTTCATTCTTTAGTTCCTTCTCCCCTTTTTTGAGTTGTTTCCCCTTTTGCTTCATTTGAATTGTTTTATTGCTATGTCTTCAAGTTTTCTAACATTTTCTTCTGCAGTAGTTCAACATTACATTTATCTTATCCAATGCATTTTTCATTTCATTTCATTGTGTTTTAATCTCTAGAAGTTTGTTTTGTGGTTTTTGTACATTCTATTATTTTATTTAACATATTCAATCTTCCTTCTAAAGTCTTTAACATATAAGATACTCTATTGGGGCTGGTGCAGTGGCATAGTGGGTAATGCCACAGCTGATGGTGCCAGCATCCCATATGGGCGCTGGTTCAAGTCCCAGCTGCTCCATGTCTGACCCAGCTCTCTGATATGCACCTGGAAAGCAGTAGAAGATGGCCCAAGTCCTTGGGCCCCTGCACCCACATGGGAGACCCTGAAGAAGCTCCTGGCTTCTGGCTTCAGATTGGCAGCTGTGGCCATTGTGGCCATTTGGAGAGTGAACCAGTGGATAGAAGACCTCTCTCTCTCTCTCTACCTCTTTCTGTAATTCTTTCAAATAAATAAAATAAATCTTTAAAAAAAGATACAGTTATAATAACTGTTTTAATGTCCTTGTCTACGAATTGAATTACCTGCATCATTTCAGGGGAAATATTTACTCTTCATTATAGATAGCATGATTAAGGCTTCTTTGTATGCCTAGTAATTTTTGATTGGGTGCCAGAAATTGTATGTTTATTTATTTTGCATGCAACCCTATAAATTGTCTTGTGTTTTGTTCTTTGACATGATTAAGTTCCTTAAAAGCATTTTGATAGGAATTTTCAGTTGAGTCTTTGTTGATGGGCTCAAAGTAATAGTCATCAAACGTTGATTTTCTTATTGATAAACAATGTCATTCTTAGTACTCTATATAATACTTGGAAAATTCCACTGTAGCATTTGGGACAAATCCTGTTCCTATGTCATGTGTTAGTATTATTTCCTTTAATCCTTTGAAGTCATTCTTTTCTTGGTCTCTGGTGCTTTCATCACAGAAAAGTATTAGTCAGTATTTATCTGAATACTTAAGTGGAGCCCTCTGAAAAGTCTGGAGTTATTTCTTAGCGTGGCTTTTTGTTTTTCTGGTACTTTTTCCTGCTGGTTCTCTTTGCTTTGATCTCTTGAATGCTCAGCTTTGCCTCCTGAACTCAGGGAGACTACAGGACTTTGCTTGGGTTCCTTTGGCCTCCACCTTATCTTGGCTGTTTTCTCCAGGTGGTTATAAACTATACAATCATGAGGTTCACTACAATTGTTTCCCCTATCTCTGGAATCATTATTTTTTTTAATGATGTCTTGAGAGTTCTAATATAGTAAATCTTTGAAAACAGACATCCTCAGCTTGGTGGCATCCTAAAATTAAGTGACCATTTTTTGGGTATTATTTTTACATTGACATAATTATTTTCTAGCCCTAATTTCCTCTTACTTTAATATTACACATTGGCAGCAATTCACTTATATAAAATTTCCTTCTTCATTCATATATTCATGTGACTAGTGTTTTCAGCTTCAGAACACTACTGTACTGAACTTACTGTATTTACTGTTGGTTATAATATAACGCTTGTACAGATTTATCAAATGGCCTAGATTTGTTCAATATTTAAAGTTATGGAATTAGATTTTGTCTCTGAAGTGATGGTATTTGAGGTTCAAAAGAAGTAGTAGGAATGAACACATTTGCTGATGGCTTGTCAAATGACTAGTCTAGAGTCAATCAGTGCGTCACTGTCTGAGCTAGAAACAGCTCTTGTGAGGGTAACTTCCATACCACACTTTCCCCCATTCATAACAGAAAGCATGATTAAGGAAGTGCTGTGTGCTTTGTTAGAATACTTGTGTTGAATGATAACTTTCAAGTGTTGATGTGTCACAAGGAGATCTAGAAATTCATCAGTATAATTAACACACTTCAGTTTCTCCTTTTCATCATTCTAAATAACACATTATTTCTTCAGTGCTTTCTTCATTGAAGGAAACTTTGACATAGTACATGCAACTTAAAATGAAATTCACTTTCAAAAGATTGATTTCATATAGTGACCTTTAGGGCTGTGATCTGGAGACGGATAATCTCAGGGAAGCAAAGTGAGCTAGAATGGGCTGATCTTCAGATTTTTTAAAAATGCTATTTAAGTTTATTTTTTTGTAAGAAAAAGTATCATGTCTTTTAATTTTTTCAATACTTGCAGAAAATCACATTGAAACGATTTTTGCACCATGATTTAGAAACATACAAATTTATAAACCAATTCAGTAGTTAGAACCTGAATATTTCCCCCAGATGCAAAGTTTATTTTTGATATTTTTTGTATGCTACCTCCTGCTACTTCTTGCTATGCTCATGCAGGCGCAATTATCTGTGTCAGTCTTTCATTTGTTAGGTACAGCAATGATTATAAAGAAATTTCCAGGGAAGGCATTTGACCCAGTGGTTAAGAAACAGATTTAGATGCCCACATCCCACATCAAAGTATCAGGCTTCCATACCTGCCGCAGCTCTTAGCTCTGGCTTCCTGCTAACAGGTGTGGCAAAGGCTCAAGTAATTGGCTTCCTGCCACATGTCTCAGCTTCAGTGCGTTCCTGACTGCCAGCTTAGCCATGGCTGTGGGCTATCGCAGGCAGCTGGTGAATGTACCACTGGGTAAGATCTCTCTCTCTCTCTGTTCCTCTCCTTCTCCCTCCTTCTTAAGTAAAGAAATGAAAAATTTTAAAAATCTTCTCAGAAACATTCATGGTCATTTTTTTTTCTGTTCAGAATTGTTACTGAAGTAACTTTACTAATAAAGGTAATAATGATAGCTAATGCTAAAATGCTGAGATAGTAGATATAAAACCATCTTAGGTATTTTAGATTGCTTGATCTAATCTTTACCATAATCCTTTGAGAAAAATGCCATTGACCTCATTTAATACAATTTGACAACTAAGTGCCAAAAAGATTGGCTTTTCTAACTTAGTGAGAACTTGGAATAGAACTGAAATCTGAATTCAGAGTTCATGCTTGTTCCATTTCTCTCTCTCTCTCTCTCTTTTTTTTTTTTTTTTTTTTGGACAGGCAGAGTTAGACAGTGAGAGAAAAACAGGGAGAAAGGTCTTCCTTCCGTTGGTTTACCCCACAAATGGCCGCTATGACCGGTGCTGCGCCATCCAAAGCCAGGAGTCAGGTACTTCTTCCTGGTCTCCCATGCGGGTGCAGGGCCCAAGTGCTTGGGCCATCCTCCACTGCCCTCCCAGGCCACAGCAGAAAGCTGGCCTGGAAGAGGAGCAACCAGGACAGGATCCAGTGCCCCAACCGGGACTAAAACCCAGGGTGCCGGTCCTGCAGGCAGAGGATTAGCCTAGTGAGCCATGTTACCAGCCAGCTTGTTCCATTTTTCTATGCTGTTTCTCAATCACTGCTTTGTAGGACGAGAGTAGTCATTACTTTGGAATAAACTTTCCTCTAAGCGTATTGGGCAGGTGATCCTTGAGAACTGTCTCAGTACAATATAGAGGAAAATTTTGCTCTCCAGATGAAGTTTTCCCCCAGTTGGCTAGTCCTACAGGTTACTACCATGGCTTCTTTTTTGCATTTGTATCTTTCCCAAGTTGAAATATAATGTAGAATTGCTTTGTTTGAAAGATTTATTTATTTGAAAGAGTTACAGAGAGAGGAGAGAGGAGAGAGAGAGGGGATAGAGGAGAGAGAGAGAGAGAGGAGAGAGAGAGAGAGAATCTTCTATCTACTGATTCACTCCCCCAAGTGACTGTGATGCTCAGGATTGGGCCAGGCTGCAGCCAAGAGCCAGGAGGTTCTTCCAAGTCTCCCAGATGTTTGGCAGGGGTCCAAACTCTTGGGCCATCATTTATTGCTTTTCCAAGACCATTAGCAGGGAAGTGTATGGGAAATGGAGTAGCTGGAACACGAACTGGTGCCCACATGGGATGTCAGCATTGCAGGCGTTGGATTTACCCAATACACCATTGTGATGACCCCATGGAACTTTTTCAGAGGTGTGGAGCTTACAGCTCACAAGCAGAGTTCTTTCATGGCAACTTATATTTCAGGACTGTAAACTAGGTACTTGTTTTTTCTCCATCAGTTTAGTCAGTTTTTTCCTCATGATAGTTATTCTCACAGAAATTTTCCTCAGTGTATCAAAACTGTAGATTTCACTAGCATATTAAAATCTCTACCTAATTCTTGGGAATGACTCAAAATTTTTAGTTCTGTTCAAAATTAGATTTTTTGTTGGGGCCAGTGCCATGGCGCAGTAGGTTAATCCTCTGCCTGTGGTGCCGGCAACCCATATGGGTGCTGGTTCTAGTCCCGGCTGCTCCTCTTCCAATCCAGCTCTCTGCTGTGGACTGGAAAGGCAGTGGAGGATGGCCCAAGTCCTTGGGCCCCTGCACCCACGTGGGAGACCAGGAGGAGGCACCTGGCTCCTGGCTTTAGATCAGTGTAGCTCTGGCCGTTACGGCCATTTAGGAAGTACACCAACGGAAGGAAGACCTTTCTCTCTGTCTCTCCCTCTGTCTGTAACTCTACCTGATATATAAATAAAATCTTTTTTTAAAAAAAAGAATGACCATGTATCATTGAGAATTTTAGGAACTGACTTGTGAGCAGCATGCCTCATTGGATGTTCCTGATTAAAAAAAATTGAATATTTTGGACTTCAAATTCCCATATTATACACTTACATTAAGTGCATCTTATGAATTTTACAGTGAGGAGATTCTTTACAGGATGTGTTTTAAAATTAATGTTTTCAAGATCACATAGTAGGACAATATTTTGTGCCAAGATGAAAGCATGAAAAGACAGACACTTAGATAGCATTAAGGTGAGAGAGAAGCATGAGATCAACTTTATGATTCCAAGGTGGTTTATGAGAACCCTATACACCATGGGGCTTTCCATTAGAAAAGCACTAAAAGTTAGTTCTGTGAAATCTAGGGGTTTTTTGATGTTCAGTTGTAACATATGTGGACTGAAAAATTAGATCTTATTTCATAAGCATCCTGTGTGAGTTTCTTTGCAGTACAGGAAATAGGTTAAAAAAAAAAGATAAGAAAGATATACAAAATAGCTATTCAGGACTCCTTCATACCAGCTCATACCAGTGTGGCCCTTTCCGGGAATCTATGAGTGTTTCTTATGCTGCATACTTAAAACACAGAAATGGGAGGATAGCCATACTCAGTTAAATTCTGAAGCTTCTTTTCTGGCAGGATCATACGTTTTTGCATGAATCACTGATGCTGACATGTAAACACATGCATCTGAATATTATATATGCAAACTGTTTCTTTTTAGATATTCAAACACATAAAAATTCACTTCATTTCTATTTCATTCTTGACATATAAGGGTCTCCAGAAAGTATATGGAAAATGCATACTGGCCAGTGCCACAGCTCACTAGGCGCCAGCACCCCAGGTTCTAGTCCCGGTTTGGGCACTGGATTCTGTCCCGGTTGCCCCTCTTCCAGTCCAGCTCTCTGCTGTGGCCCGGGAAGGCAGTGGAGGATGGCCCAAGTGTTTGGGCCCTGCACACACATGGAGACCAGGAGGAAGAACCTGGCTCCTGGCTTTGGACTGGCACAGCACGCCAGCCGTAGTGGCCATCTGGGGAGTGAACCAATGGAAAAGGAAGACCTTTCTCTCTGTCTCTCGCTCTCTCACTGTCTAACTCTCCCTGTTAAAAAAAAATGCATACTAATGAAAAAAGCTATGCATGAATTTCAAAGTTTTTTGTAGCAAAGTAAATTTATGTTTTAATTCCATTTTCTATGAAATTTTTGAAGTACCCTGACATTATGCTGCTTCTGCTGTCCGACATGATCCCCAATGACTGTCCACTCTACCCTTCATTCTTTCCATGGTCCTTTACTAGAAAGATACACAGGTTTTAAAATATGTATTATAATGTGTGTTTTAAAGAGCTTTAGAGAAATGGCATTTATCACTTGTTCACCTTTAATACAACTCTATGAGATAGATATTACTTTATAGTAAAAGATTGAGACTCAGAGGTTTTTCCTAAAACTTAAAGTCACATATCTACAAAAATACATACATTGAGAACTCATTGTGTGTTATCATTTCCGTGTATTACCCAATCTTCACATGGATTTTAAGATGAAAGGACTACTTAATCTATTTTACAGATGAGGCAACTCTAGGTTCGGGAGGCTAAACATTTTTCCTGAGTTCACACAGGCAGCAAATCTCAGGGCTAGAATTATTAGCCCTGGTGTCTGAGTCGATCCTCAGTGGCTATCCAGTCTACCCCGCATCCTTTCCCTCATCCACTGACTCCTAATAACCCAGACACACCCAGGGCCTTTGCCTTCATTATCAAAGGTTATCCACCTAAGATGTTTTTATTTTTAGATAGTTTAATTGGTGTAAAATTTTCTATAAGTTAGTAATTTGAGGTATTAATCCAACTGGAATTGTCTTTAATATGTCTTTTTTTTTACTCACAAGAGAAACATCTGCATCCAAGACATATACCCTGAAATACGAGTGACAGGTGTTTTAGTGGCAGCAAATGTCTGGAATAGCCTCTTATTAGTTAAAAGTTTGCCCTCAAGAGTGAGCAATTGGCACTGTATGGAGTAAGCTTACTTTATATAAAATCTCTCTGAAACATCTTCCTTAATTGTTTAAAACATGTCCCTGACATGCTTGGCAAAGCCTTAATTAACTCTGAGTCAGCCAGGAAACTGGTAGAGAAATAGCTGGGAGTTGTTGTGGAAGATGGGGTCTGGCCCTTCTGCCTGAAACCTGAGACCACACTTCCCTGCAGGGACTGGGCAACTGCCCCTGTGAGGACAGGTGCATAAGGAAGGGACTGCTTTGTCCTCAGATGTCCATTTTCCTCCTCAGTCTCACTCTTGAACTTCCTCAGTGGTAGCTAATGTGAGGGAAATGGTCAAGCTGACAGTTTCTCAGGTTCTCCATCAGGATGGAGATAGATAGCTCTAAAATGTGGGAAAACGCTAGTGTGAGTGTTGATGACCAGGACATCCCTCCCATTGTTCTTTTCCTTCTTCTGAGCAGGCTCTAACTCACTGCTGAGACTTCAGAGTGGAAACCTTTACTGGATGCTTAGGCCATAAACCTCAAGTCACATACATTTCCTAGAAGTAAAACTAGCTGCAGATACAGGCTGCATCCTAAGTACGTGGTTAGTGCCTGAATTTATGTCTTTTTTGTGAAGAAATGTTTCTATGGACATATGGTAACTGCATATTTGTAGAGTACAGTGTGATAATTCAATACACATGTTGAATACAAACAGTATGTAAAGATCAAATCAGAGAAATCAGCATTTCCATCTCTGTGGGGAGCAACTGGGAGCAACTCGGACTAGACTAAGTTACTGGAATTAAGACTTATTCTATGCATCTGCTCTCCCACAATATGGCGCTGGGAGAGGAGTAAAAGCAGCTTCTACGCAGCTGCCTCCAGTTCAACCAATAAACAGCAGGACCTGCTCCTGATTGGAGGAGAGCAGCGTACTCGGCGTGTGGGTAGCAGAGTTGGGATTGGTGAAGAGGACTATAAAGGAGGAGAGAGACGGCATGCACCAGGAACATCTAAGGGGAACATCTATCTGAAGGAACACCTGAGCAGCCCCCGAGAGAGCTGGCCGGCGGTGTGCTGCTCCCCCGCGGAAGTGGGGAATGTGGCAGGGGGAACCGCCCTTCCACGGAGGTGGAAGGGTCGGTAGCCAACCTGGGAAGAACCAGCAGCAAACCTGGGGAGGGCCGAGCAGACGAAAGAACAACACAGGGTCCTGTGTCGTTCCTCCATGAAGACGGGGAGCGACATAATGGTGCCGTGACTCGGATATGAAGCCTAG
The DNA here is from genome assembly GCF_051225735.1 of Oryctolagus cuniculus. NCBI lineage: Eukaryota > Metazoa > Chordata > Mammalia > Lagomorpha > Leporidae > Oryctolagus > Oryctolagus cuniculus. The sequence continues at coordinate 9,245,937 of NC_142879.1, read as the reverse complement.
GCAGGGTTTAGTGTCGTTCCTCCGCGAAGAGGGGGAGCAACATAATGGTGCCGTGACTCGGATAGGGAAACCTAGGAGGGAAGAAACGGGAAGAAGTGGGAAAATACCGGAGAGAGAGACTAGCAAAGAGCCTAGGGGAAAGCTGGACGAAAAAGGTGCCGGAAGAAGCTATCAAAAGCCTAGGCATAGACTCAGACTATGGGGGGAAGCTGGGAGAAATCTCTAAGGTTGAAAGCGAAAGTGAAAGCTAGAACAAACAGACTCGGATACGGACTGTGGGGAGAAGCCAGGAGAAATGAGGGAGGAATATTGTTGGAAGAAAACTTAGGGAAGCATACCGGGTAGAGAAAAATGTTAGGGAAATTGAAGCCGCGGGGCGCAGGCCGAGGCGGAGACGTAAGCCAGCTTGGAATTCTTTAAGTCAGCCCAGGGAGCAAAAGGCGAAAAGTTAAACCAGAGGCAGAAACGTGGGCCAGGTTGGAATCTGTCAGATTAGCCCGGGGAGCAAAAGACGGGAAGCCAAACCATAAGGCGGAGACGCGTAAGCTAGGTTGAATTCGCCAGGTTAGCCCCAGGAACTTAGATTGAATACCGGTGGTGGCGGAAACGTAAGCTATGCTGTGTGACTCGCGGAAGCCGCCGCTTGCAGAGAGAGCGCGTGGGGCGTGAATAGATAGGGAACGTGGGGCTAGTGCGAGGCCTTGGTGCGGGCGCGAAGGGGCGCGGAGACCGTGGAGTGTGCGCGCGAAGCCGGGAAGCCGCGCAGATGAGAGAAGCGCGGGCTGAAGCGGTTCAGAGCCGGGAAGCCGCCGAGAAGCAGCCTCGGGGCGGGCGCCGGGAAGCCGCAGGGATAAGAGAAACAGAAGTTTAGAAGTAAAATGAGAGAAATAGGAATGCTGGTAGATAGAAGTAAAATGGGAGAAATAGGAATGCCCGGAGATAGAGAAATAGAGAAAAATAAGGCCTCCCCTCAATATGGCAATGAGAGAGCTTGGATTCGGTCTGCCTGATTAGGGAGGTGGTGAGCACCTGCGGGCGGCTAGCAGCTTATGCGCCACAGGTCACCGAAGACAGGCACGTTATCAACACCAATAAGTCTCCCCACAAGACGGCAATGAGAGAGCTTGGATTCGGTCTGCCTGATTAGGCGATAAGCACCAGCAGGCAGCTCGACCAGAGTATGAGCTGCAGGTCACCGAAGACAGGCATGTTATCAACACCAATAAGTCTCCCCACAAGACGGCAATGAGAGGGCTTGGATTCGGTTTGCCTGATAGGGCTTGTAAGCACCTGCAGGCAGTTCTAGCAGAGCAGAGCATGCGCTGCAGGGCACCGAACACAGGCACGCATCAGCGCCTAAAAAACCCCTCACAACATGGCGAAGAGAGGACCCGGATTCGGTTTGCCTGACTGGTAGGGCTTGTAAGCACCTGTGGGCAACTCCAGCAAGCAGAGCAGAGTGTGTGCCGCGGGGCACCGAAGACAGGCGCGTATCAATGCCAAAAATAAAAAGAAAGGGGGATCTGTGGGGAGCAACTGGGAGCAACTCGGACTAGACTAAGTTACTGGAATTAAGACTTATTCTATGCATCTGCTCTCCCACAATATGGTGCTGGGAGAGGAGGAAACAGCTTCTACACAGCTGCCTCCAGTTCAACCAATAAACTGTAGGACCTGCTCCTGATTGGAGGAGAGCAGCGTACTCGGCGTGTGGGTAGCAGAGTTGGGATTGGTGAAGAGGACTATAAAGGAGGAGAGAGACAACATGCACCAGGAACATCTAAGGGGAACATCTATCTGAAGGAACACCTGAGCAGCCCCCGAGAGAGCTGGCCGGCGGTGTGCCGCTCCCCCGCGGAAGTGGGGAAGGTCGCAGGGGGAACCGCCCTTCCACGGAGGTGGAAGGGTCGGTAGCCAACCCGGGAAGAACCAGCAGCAAACCCGGGGAGGGCCGAGCAGACGAAAGAACAACGCAGGGTCCTGTGTCGTTCCTCCACGAAGACGGGGAGCGACACATCTCCATAAACCTTTATCATTTATTTGTATTAAGAAATTTTAAGCTCCTATCTGCTACTTCTTTATATAATAATATAAAGAATCTATAATAAATATATAATAAACTGTTACAAACTATTGGGAGTTATGTCTTTAGGTGAGGAGGAAATGCTACTGAAAACTTTAACCTTGAAAATTCAGACTTAAAAAAGCACAGCATATCATAGACACAATCATGCATTAGATGAAAACTGATTTGTAAACCCCCACCATCCTTCTGGATTGCCCTTTTACCCAGTACTCTTGCCTTTGTTGCAAATTAAAACATTTCCTCCTTGTGTGGATTTTATCTGTTACTTGGTGGTTAAAAGGAGATACTCTGGGGCAGAATTATCACTCACAATTTATATTAGCCCGCTCTAACGCTTACTCTGTACACTTTGAAGCTCAGTTTAAAAGTGTATCTACTTGACTACTTATTATCAAAATGAGTTCAAATTGAGTTTTTGCTGAGTGGGAGCTAAATTATCTTATGCATTATGATGAGTACTGCTTGAAGGGTGACCCGTGGAGAAAGAAGAATGAGGGCAAGTACACTGGTGCAGAGCTCTGTAGGTGGCATAGATGCGGGTATCTGTGTCAAGAACTCAGGGAAATGCGGGGGCTTCCTCACCAAAGGCACCCTCCACCCTGTCCCCAATGCGGCTTCAGACGGCTCAAAAAGAGGCTGCATTTTCTGGTTACTTTTCAGCAGGGCAGCAACAGGAGCAGGTTAGAAGTTTTTGGCTTACTCTCTTACTTTTTTTTTTTCTTTTAGTTAAAATCCTTAGTTACCAGTAAGCAGTTTTGAAGACTTCTGAGGAATAATGTGGGGTAAAGATAAAATTTTATGGTAAAAGATAAGTTCAAGTGAAAGGAAGAGTGTGTATTTTTTTTAAAGATTTATTTATTTGAAAGGCACAGTTTTAGAGAGAGAGGAAGAGATAGACACACACACACACACACACACACAATCTTCCAGCCCCTGGATCACTCCCCAGGTCGCAGGAATTGCCAGTGGTGGGCCAGGAGTTTCATCTGGTCTCCCACGTGGGTGCAGGGATCCAAGTACTTGGGTCATCTATTGTTTTCCCAGGTGCATTAACAGGAAGCTGGATCAGAAGTGGAGGAACGAGTATTCAAACTGGTGCCCTTATGGGATGCTGGCATTGCAGACAGTGGCTTAACCTACTAAACCACAATGTGAGCCCCAAGGAGTGTGTAATTTTAATTCTAGCAAATTCACAAGGGTTGCTGTATTATTGTCATCATCTATGCAATTCAAGACATATGGCTGTAATTAATGCATAGTAATATAATAATAAATGTTTATTTTATAAAATAATGTTTATTTTCCCAGTAGAGAAGACGCTGTATACTAATTGCACAGTTCTGTTTAATGCATAGCAGAACACAATCAAGGCTGTTAGAGAAGTACTGAAGAACTCATAGAAGTATCAAGTTCAGTTCCAAGAGGTGGCTTCCTCCATGCTTTTCCCTTGTTGCCAATGCTCACTTCATGAGGTTAACTCAGATCAAAGTCCCTGAATTCCTTCATTTACAGTGGTTAAATAAAAGTATTTTCAGTTGGCATGCAAAAATTGTGCTTTGATAGGTTTAATTAAGTGACATATTTGGCACTCTAAGACAAAATGAAATTGAAGTTCAGTGGTCATGATGTTTTTTAAAGATTTTATTTATTTGAAAGGCAGAATTACAGAGAGAGAAAGACACACACACACACACACACACATCTTCTATCTGCTGGTTCACTCCTCAGATGGCTGTAATGACCAGGGCTGGCCATAGCAACTGAAGCCAGGAGCCAGGAGCTTATTCCAGGGCTGTCATGTGGGTACCAGGGCCCAAGTACTTCGTCCATCCTGTGCTGCTTTCCCTGGCACATTAGCATTGAGCTGGATCTGGAGTGGAGCAGCTACGAGTTGAATTGGTACTTATATGGGATGCTAGTCTCACAGGCAGCCACTCAACTCCTTGTGCCACTATGAAAAGTTAACATTTAGGTGATAAAAATGATTGTTTTGATTCACACTTTTCTATTTGCTTGAAGTTTTCTAATATTTATTGAAATGGTAAAATAAAAAGTAAAAAAATTAGAATTCAGTTTGCTCACTTGTATTTTTCTTCATTTGAGATTTCTTGTCAGTATTAATTTTCTGATTTTCTCTCTCACATTCATTACTAGCTTGCTTAAGATAGTTGTGGCTTGTGCTTTATGTTTATGTCTAATCATCATGTAGGGTTTAGTGTTTGTCCTTGATTTTTCATTATTTAAAATTATATACTCAATTGTTGCACTAACATAAAATGAAGAAGGCAAGCATTTGGTGCAACAGTTAAGACATCATTTGGGACACTGACATCCCATACCAGTGTGCCTGGCTTTGAGTCCCAGTTCCATTCCCAATTCCATCTTTCTGCTGATGCACACCCTGTGGGGGGTGGGGAGGGAGAAGGGGAAGAGCAGGTGATGACTCAAGTGGTTGGGTACCTGACAACCACATGGGTGACCCAAATTGAATTTCAGTCTCCTGACATCAGCCTGACCTAGCCCCAGCTGTGTGGGTATTTGGGGAGTAACCAGTGCAAGGAGATTGATTGATCTCTTATCTGTCTACCTACCTACCTACCCATCTGTCAAATAAACTTAAGAATAAAATAAAATGGATTTCATGAACCTTCATTTTATATTTCTAGCTTCTGCCATGATCTTACCTAATACTGTGTGATTCATGTGATAGTGAACAGACTCAATTTCAACACATGGCTCTTTTTCTTTTCTTTTTTTTAAAGATTTATTTATGTGAAAGAGTTACAGAGAAGGACACACACACACACACACAGCAAGAGTGAGAGATCTTGCATCTGTTGGTGCACCCCTCAGATGGCCACAACAACCAGGGGTTGGGCAGGCTGGAACCAGGAGCTAGGACCTCCATCTGGGTCTCCCATGTAGGTGGCAGGGGCCCAAACACTGATTTTCCCAAGCTATCAGCAGGGAGCTGGATCCAGACACATAGTTATTTCTGAGAAACAATGGGTGACAACTCATCTCGATTTTTCCTATACTTTTTCAAAAGTGAGGAGACATAACCAGCCAGAGACAACTAAATTCCTCTGACTTTTGAGTGATAAGAGGAATTGATGTTCCTAACTGTTGTCTTTTTTGCACCAACCCTCTGCGCTATGTTTTTGCCCATATTGTGATATGTGAGTTATGAAGAGCTGCAAGAACCTACATTGATGGAGTTACGAGGAAATGTGGGAAGTGAAAATGAGTTGTTATGTGAAGCCTGGCTGGAAAGTAGAAGCTGATCATTCCCATCAAGGACTGTAGATGGTAGTCTGAGTGTTCTTGCAAAAAGGTTTTATTTTTTGTATATTCATTTATTTTTTTGACTTGCAACAAAACTCAACAGTAGTAAGCTAAACAGGTTTATATTTAATTAAAATAATTATTTCTGTTACTCAAGAAGATATATTATTAAAATGGACTTGCATAAAACATGTGTCAGCATTTTCCATCTACCGTGGGGTCTGTGGTACTTTTGCTGACCATGTGAAGAAGGGAAGACACAAATGTATGAAAGAAGCCCAGACTGTACTTCAAAAGTGAGTAATTCTGTCATGAAGGCTGTGCAGGGACTGTGATGATCATCATTTCAGACATCAACGAAGAATCTCTGTGATATCATTCCATTAGAGCATGGAAACCATAACAGATTGATTAGAAACCAACTCCAAATGTTGAAATAATTTTTTATACTCCCTGGAGAGTGGCTCAAAGTTCCCTCTGTGTCCTCAAACACCCAGTTATTCTGAGCCCCTCAGGTAGATTCCCACACACAGGCCCTTCCTCGGTCTACTGTTAGCCAATGCGAGTTCACATTTTTGCTTTAGCTGCCATCTCAGCTCATGATTTTGATCCAGACTTCCAGTGTGGCTTTCAACAGGGATTATAGCCAGAACATTGAGTTTAGCTAATCCCATACACTGTGCCTCTAAACCTTTGACCATAATAGTGAATTTTTACATGCATGCTTTTTCAAATTTTTTTTTTAAATTTATTTGACAGGTAGAGTTATAGACAGTGAAAGAGAGAGACAGAGAGAAAGGTCTTCCTTCCATTGGTTCACTCCCCAAATGGCCACTATGGCCGGTGCTGTGCCGATCCAAAGCCAGGAGCCAGGAACCAGGTGCCAGGTGCCCCCTCCTCGTTTCCCATGTGGGTGAAGGCGCCCAAGCACTTGGGCCATCCTCCACTGCACTCCTGGGCCACAGCAGAGAGCTGGACTGGAAGAAGAGCAACTGGGACTAGAACCTAGTGCCCATATAGGATGCCAGCACCACAGGTGGAGGATTAACCAAGTGAGCCAGGGTGCTGGCCCACATGTATGCCTTTTTCAAATTGATGGTACTTTTTTTTTTCTTTTAAAGATTTATTTATTTGAAAGGCAGAGAGAGAGAGAGAGTATCCACTCACTGGTTCACACTCCTAAAGGCCACAATGGCCAAGGCAAGGCAAGGCCAAAGCCAGGAGCTTCTTCCAGGTCTCACCTGTGGGTGACAGGCACCCAAAAACTTGGGCCATCGTCTGCTACTGTCCTAGGATATTAGCAGGGAGCTAGATCAGAAGTAGAGCAGCTGGGACTTGAACCAGCATCCATATGGAATGCTGCCACTACAGGCAGTGGCTTAACCTACTGCAGCACAATGTTGACTCCTGCCATTACTTTTAAAAGAGAAATTGATGGTGTGAAGTAGTCAGTTTTCTCAGTGAGGTATTCCTTAAAAGTAGGAACAATCCCATCAGGCATTTTTAGTTAAATTTCTTGGCACAGAAAGTTTCCTCAGTAATGTAGAATTTGACCTTTAAGTCTCAAAGAAATGAAAGAAATATTTATGTCAATAATTGACATTGAAAATAACAGAACTCCCAAAGCCAGCTTTCCTTCTCCTGTTATAAAATTGCAGAGCATTTAGTTTTTGTAATATTATTTCAAGTAATTGGTATTATAGTGCTGATATTGTAGCCTCAATGTTTATCTTCCCAAAAGACTTCACCTAGTTTGGTGCACTTTTTTTTTTTTTTAATCTTTGTGCTGTTCCCATGGGATTAGAAGTGGAAAAGGTTACTGTTTTCTTTTAGAAATAAACATTCCAGGTTTCACTGGGAATTAATGAGGTAGGGATTAAATGAGATCCTCTGCTTCTCAGGCCAGAGCTTTCGCTTCCAGATGGTTCACATATTTCATGGGTTTCTCATTACAAATGATTAGGAGTAATGAGAAAAATGGTGATAAGGCTATTGTTACTGGAAATTTTCAAGTTGTTCATGAAAGTGCTTTCTTTTTAGCAAAAAACGTACCATGGCATAGTTCCTTGCATGAACTCCTTTGGAGGAATAAAAAAGTTCAGAGGGAATGTCCAGAAGATGACTCTCTGGGATGACAGTGAATTGGCACTTAGTCAACAGGGGATTTCTCACACGCACTTAAAGTTTAACCCACAACCACACTTGTCAGCAATTTCTTTCTTCCCAGTCAGAAACGTTTATATATTATGCTTAGAATATGAAGTATCCACAGCTCCTTGTTAACCACTTTCATCCCTTCAAGAGAACTGAACCTAAAGAATGGGACTTTGTGTGTGTGACCAGTTACTCATTTCTTGCAAATACAAAACCTGAAAGTTACATGAAATGAGGATAGCAACAATCTGTTTTTCAAGGAATTTATTCTCCTCTGAAACATTTCTGTTTTTCCTTTTAAGATTTATTTTACTTATTTGAAAGGGAGAGTGGTCATACACTACACACACACCCACCACACACACACACACACACACACACACACAGAGAGAGAGAGAGAGAGAGAGAGATTGTTTATATGATGGTTCATTCCCCGATTGCCTGCAACAGCCAGGGGCAGAGCTAGGCCAAAGCCAGGAACTGGAAACTTCATCCAGGTCTTCCAAATGGGTGGTGGGAACCCAAACACTGGAGTCATCATCTGTTGCCTCCTAGGAGCCTTAGCAGGGAGTCATAATCTGTTGCCTCCTAGGAGCCTTAGCAGGGAGGTGGATCAGAAGTTGAGGTGAGACTTTATCCCAGGGATTCTGATATGGAATGCTGGCATCCCAAACAATGGCTTAATCCATTGTACCACAATGCCTATCCCAATATTTCTGTTTATCAAAGACCAAAACGAGGTTGGATGTCTTGGAGTCTGTCTCTACTCCAGGCCAATTTCTCTTTGAAAGCAACAATGGACATTTCTTTTTGATATCATTGGTATAAATAAATTATTATTTTTAAGTTATAGTTCCTTCAATAATCAGATGAATTTTGGAGACACATTATTGAAAAGTGTTTTGCCATAAATTTCAGACATTCTTGGGATTACTTTATAGTACTGAGTAGTACTTAAGGCATTTACTTTGTCAACTTTGTATAAAATCATTTGTGAAATATTCTGGAGATAAGAAAACATCTTCCTCATTAAAAGTCTGAGATGTGACTTTATATAATCATCCATAGAAAATCATTATGCATTTAGTAATTTTGATAATTTAAAATTAACCAATGTGAAGTATTTATAGGCAAAATACATTCATTTTTTAATTTTATGATTTATTTATTTATTTGAAGGACAGAGTTACAGAAAGGAAGAGGGAGGGAGGGACGGGGTCACCATCTTCCATCTGCTGGGGTCACTCCCCAGATGGCCACAGTGGCCGGAGCTGCACTGATCCGAAGCCAGGAGCCAAGAGCTTCTTCCCGGTTTACCATGCAGGTGCAGTGCCCAAGGACTTGGGCCATCTTCTGCTGCTCTCCCAGAGAGCTGAATTGGAAGTGGAACAGCCAGGACTCGCACAGGTGCAAATATGGGATGCCAGCATTGCAGCCAGTGGGCTTTACCCACTACGCCACACCACTGGCCCCCAGAATACATTCTTATGATTCAATTGGATATCAGTGGATAGAATAAGAATATAAAAGAATAAAAAGGATAGGCCTTTCTCTTGTCAAAGATGAGCAAAGAGAGTTAAAGCAAGGAAAAGTTTTATTCAGTAACTGTCGGCAACAGTAGAGAGGGCAGAGCTCCAGCCTATTTTGCCTGGAAGGAAGTAAGTGGGCATCTTAAAGGGAAAATGAGGCAGTCGGGTCAGGATAAAGTGCATGCTCAAGTGGAGCAGGGAAGTGAGAAATTATCAAGGCTTCGTCACTACGTGCGAGCAGCTGCCAATGCTCAAAGTTAGGATTCTGTCATCTCAGAGACTGGAAGACAGAGGCCCTGTCCTTCTGATGATTGTGTTTCCAAAGAGTGATTTTCAGACCCTTGGGAAAGTCTCCCTTGGGTTGCAGGAGATGAATCAGACATCAAAGAGATGAGTTTTCCCAGACAGGAACACAAAAGAGAGTTTTAGCCTGCTTAGAAATCCTGCTAGAGTGGATCTCCATGCAGATTTGGGATGGAGTCCGTATGTGCTGGGGATTCTTTGTCACCTGTTTTCTCTCTCCTCTTTCTTTGTCTCCTCTCTTCCTCCTTTGCTGTTCATATTTTATTTATCATGCTACACTATGGGAAATGGAAATCACCACTGTAAGTATTTTAAGCAAGAAAGTTTTTTTTTTTTAAATATTTATTCATTTATTTGAAAGGCCGCATTACAGAGAGAAAGGGAGACAGAGATCTTCCATCCACTGGTTCATGCCCCAGATGGTTACAATGGTCAGGGCTGCACCAGGCTGAAGACAGGAGCCAGGAACTTCCTCCAGGTCTCCTACATGGGTTCCAGGGATCCAAGTGCTTGGGCCATTCTCCACTGCTTTTTTCCCAGGCCATTAGCAGGGAGCTGGATCAGAAGTGGAGAAGCCAAAACACGAACTGGCAACCATATGGGCTACTGACATCACAGGAGGCGGCTTACTCTGCTATGCCACAGTGCTGGCAACTAAACAAGAAGGATTTTAATATTGAGAATTATGTGCTTGAAGAATGACTGAAAGTGGTAAGAGAGAGGATTGTAGGCTGAGCCTCCAGGACTGACCCCAGATTGACTACTGGGAAGTTAACACCTCTGAATTCCTTACTAGAGCTCTTGGTTCAAGAACACACCCTGGAGCTGTTGTGGAGCTGTTAGGATGCTGGAACTGTGAGGCTGGCACTGCCACATTTCAATGATCCACCAACACTGAGCACACTAGAAAGTGGATTCCCACATCTAGTCTTGATACCCAAGAAACTGTAGAATAAATGCAAGAAGTTTACTGCAAAGATAGCTTTGACATTGTCATTTGCTTCCAAATTTTCTAATCAACAGAAACTAGCCACAAAGTTTGCTTTCTCTCTTTTTATTTTCCCTTTTTTTCTTCACCCCTACCTTTTAAATGCATGAGTACAGGCTGGCTATGTGGTGCAGGGGTTTTTGATATTGGCTTCCTATTTTCGAGTGTCATTACGAGTCCTGGCTGCTCCATTTCCAGTTCAGCTCTGCTAATGTACCTTAGAAGGCAGCAGAAGGTGATCCAAGTACCTGAGTCCTTTTTTTTTCCACCTGATTCCTTGTCACCCATGTTTGATACCTGGGTTTGGCCTGGCCCAGTCCCAGCTGTTTCAGCCATTTGGGGAATAAATCAATGGATGGAAGACCTTTATGTCTGTCTGTCTCTCTCTCTCTCTGCCTTTCAAATAAACAAAATAAATTTCTGTTTACAAAAAGTACAAGTAAAAAACTTGGTGCATGAAAAGTGGTAAACATTGCTAAGCTTTAAAAATTATACATGAAATGGGTGAATGCCGCAACCCAGATAGGGAGACAGAGGAAGAAGAGTTGCTGTCCCATGAATTAAATGCTATAATGGAATTTTGCATGAAGGGCTGTGGGAGTGGAAAACAAGGTAACTGGAGAGGGAGTCAGAGGAGTTGTCAGACAGGACTCTGATGTTGTCTGGAAAGATGAATGTAAGCTCATCCAGTAGGGAGTGGGTTGGGGGCAAATCCCCTTAGATATTAAGAACTTTGGCTTTAAGAACATATACAACCCTGGTGCAAAGGTAAGCAGCTTTAACTCTAGAAAGAACATGTTGGAGAGAAGAGCTTTCTTCTAATTAAGAGACTCAGAAACAGTGATATCTAAATAAAGTGCTAGTTGCTCTTTCTCCAGCCTTATTTTATGGTTGCTAAAGAAATTTGATCTGTGCCTGTGATACCCAAGATCTGCTTCCTTGGTATATATTTTCTCTCTAAACTTTGAATTCATATTTATTTCATATGCTAAATGCACACAGAAAGTCTTCTTATTATGAGCATAAACATTTCATTTTATGATTCATTTAACAAGCATTCTGCACCAATTTTGAGTTGGAGTTCTTAGTATGTACTGAGGAATCTTCAGAGAGGAAGCACAGTGCAGACATCAGTCCAGTCCAGTCAGACCTTCCATCTCAGCTGAAGAAGCAGTGTACAGAATGCTGTGGGGACTCAGAAGGTAGCTCTCCCATGTCCCTTGGAGACAGTAGGGGATTTCTGGATGAAGCTGCATTTTAGCTGAGAAGGACAGGCTGAGCAGCAGTGTTCAGGACAGTTTAATAAAAGTGTGGGTGCAAAGGTACTCTAGGAAAAGGAACTAGCTTTTCCTGTATCAACTGTCCTTAGTGAGGAGAAAGCTGTGACCATTGGTTGAAGTGTGATGTGGGAACAAAATGGGACCAGGAAGACAAATATAGTAAAATAAAGCAGGTGATCTCAGGGGTTTTGATTTGTGGAATCGTGTGATGGAAGCTACAAGTCCCCTGACAACTCTGGGAAGATGGGTTGCTTGAAATCCAGAGAAGCCAATAAGAGCTTTGCGGAGGGGGTGAAATTTGCTTAGGGCTTGTAGAGTATTTGGAAACACTGTAGGGACCTTGGGGAGCAATGTGAGTTCCTACCCAGGGTTACATGGGGATGATCTGATTGTTGGTGAGTAAGAAATAAGATGTGTCTTTAGCAAATGCACATCTTTAAAATGGCAGAAACTAAAGTTGGACATGTCACTGGTGCTTCTTCTGAAAAGCTAAAAATGCTGAGACATATTTAAGGCAATAAGACTAAAAAGTGTAGCAGAAAATATAGCAACTGGGAGTTGGTAGGTTCAAGTACTGGTGAGTCTGTAGTGAAATATATAATGCTGGATACATCAGAGAGACCCTTGCCTAAGGAGCTACAGTGTATAAAGTGAGGTCTGTTAAACTTCATTATCTAAAGGCTGTTTTCAGTTCTGTGTGGCTACATGAATTTAGGAAACAGGGACATGTTGAAATTTTTGGTGTATTTTATTGTGGTGTTATTGCTATTTGCCCTTAAGAGCAGTGTTAAGTTTAGGAAGCTGTGATTTGGAACCCAAAGGCTTGAGTTCAAGTTTCCGCAGTAGTACTTGCTGACTTCGTGACTCAAGGCAGTAATTTACTCCTCCTGTAAAGCTAGGATAATGTTTACCTGGCCTGCTACTCAAGGCTATCTTGAGCCTCACACCTGATGACTATCTAAAATATTGTGTGTTCTATAAAATGCTACAGAAAAATTTTAAAAGAAGTATAGTAGCAGACCATGTGGCCATCACGTGTAATGAGATAATAGGTATATAAGTAGTCGCTGTGAGAAGAGAGTAACAAACAGCAAAGCAGACATTTTGCATGAAATGCAGATAGAAAATAGTGACTTACCGCATGAAGCTGATGAAAAAGGGATGAGGTGGAGAGGTGGGGAGAGTGACACTGGTAACTGGAGTGGGATATTATCAAGAACATTCCTCTAAAATCCCTGTGCTGGACACTGTAGCAGGTCTTTTTTAATGCAAAGGGATAGTATAATAAAGTATGTTTTTATAGTCTAGCTCAGAAGCCAAAATGAAAATATGATTTGTGAGCTTCAAGAAGCATAAGGGGAGAAGACAGGACTTAGGAAGATATTTGGCTTTCTGTATTCCCCAATAGCATCTCCATAGCAAACATCTCAGGTGATGAACAAGACTGGAGAGGGAAAAAAAAGGTGGGCTATAAAGCAGTCAACATTTATCAGCCCATTTCTTGTTGCCTTGGGAATAAAGCCAGAAAACTACAAACACAAAGGGGACATTTCTAGAAAGTGCAATGAGCTCTGACTAGAAGATGCTGAGATGTGTCTCTGCTCCAGGTTCCTGCAGTTGCTACCATAAAGGGAGCAGCTGAGACTCGGCGCTCCGTACTGCAGTTTCGTTCCTCAGGAGTTCCTCCTGTCCTGATGCACAGCTGAAGGAATGCAGACCTGGGGAGATTGTATTTTATGGGTTGCTATGGAACTGTCTAAATATTATGAACAATGCAATAGTATATGTCACACAGCGGTAGATTGCCATGAAATTAAGGCAGCTAGAAATCATCTGCACATCCCTGAAATGTAAGCGTAAAGTGTAAAAGAATGGTATGTGTGTTTGTGATAAACGAATTTTCCCCTGTTACACTAAGTGAAATACTACATGGAGATGGGAAGTCAAATTTCCAAGGAACGTTAGTCAGGGAGAGGCCTGTGGACCCTAACAAGGGGATGCACAAGCAGGCTCGGACAGGCCTAATCAGGGGAGGAAGGATGAAGATCTCGGTGGCTTCAGAGATCTGACATGTAACATCAGCACTGCAAAGAGAACTGCTTTAAAATCTCTCCCTGAAGTTGTGGCTCAGGTGAACAAGGTAACAAAGGTCCGGGTTCCAGCAAGTCACCCAGATGGAAACAGGGCCCTCTTGCAATCTCTGCTTTGTGCTGCAAGACTCCTCTCTCAGCTCTTCAGGGTTTGCTGTTCGATCCTTTCTCGGATTCCAGTAATGGTTTAGGAAACTTAGAATTTTACATCAGAAATGGCCCACCAGAAAGTAGGCCTCCCCACTTAGACTAAGGTAAGCTTCATCAGAATAAGAAATACAGCTCTCAGTGCATACCTTTTGAATAACAGTTCTGTGAATGCTGTTTTCTTCTGGGGATCATGCCAAAGCCAGCTTCCTCTCTGAATGAGCGTTTCTGACCTATGAATTCAAAATACAACAAGCCTACGTCACAAGCTGTGCAGAGAGAGCAGGAGCCAAGTGCAGCTGGGGCTTTGTGGCTTTGCTTGTTTCCTTTTCTTTTTTCTCCTCTTCTTCGGACAGCTGTTACTGAATACTTACTTTTTAAAGGGAAAAACATTTCTCAAAAATCTGTTTTGCTTCACCAAACAATTCAAATGTAAAACATAGTAAAACTAAAAGGGGTAGGGTTTTACTCTGAAGAATGTAGGTACAGCCACCTTCTCTGAACATCTGGTAAAGTTCACTGACAGTGGAAAGCACCCACTTCCTGATGCTTCTCTGTCTTATCTCGCCTGGTTGTGAGAGCAAGATTGCCTTCTTTCTTTCCTTTTTGGTTCCTTGTTAAAGCAGCATGAAAATACATTTTTCAAAAACATCTTTCTTACTTACAGCAGTTTCTTTTATATGATGTTCTACAACCTGGATGCTCTTGTGTAGCATATTCCTGTAAGAGGCTGAGAGGTTTAGAAAAAATATCATCAGCAGGGCACCTCCACGTCTCTGCTTGTGAGCCCAGCTTCCTGCTGGCGAGCACTCTCAGAGGCACTGGTGACGGCTCCAGTGGCTCCCTGCCACTCATGTGGGAGGCTTGGACCAGACCCCAGCTTCTGGCATCAGCCTGGCATAGTCACAGTTGTTACAGAAATCTTGGGGAATGAACCAGTGGATGGAGGATTTCTCTCTCTGTCTCTATGCCTTTCAAATTTAAATACGTAAGTATTTATTTGAATAAAATTGAATGGAGCATTGTCTCAGTTCTTATTTTTTTTTTGGTCCCCTACAATGGAAGAAAGTCAGCAAAACAGGGTCAAAGTCCAACTACAGTCAAGAGCTAATGTAACAGAATAAAAGAACTAATCAAATTCCATGACATTCTTGGTGTTATATCAAATATTGTTAGAAATTATTGGCATGTTCATCTAGTGTTGAAAATAAGTTTGTTTTAAATATTTTTATTTTAAGAAGTGCTTTATGTGCATGAAGTCTGTACAATTTTAATTTTTTAAAGCAACAAGCAAGAGATAGGAATATAATAAACAAATATGAAAAACTAAAAGCTTGATTTTATTTATGATCCAGTCAGAAGTTTCTTTTTTTAAAAAATTCACTCATTTATTTATTTTTTTGACAGGCAGAGTTAGACAGTGAGAGAGAGAGAGAAAGAGAGAAAGGTCTTCCTTCCATTGGTTCAACCCCCAAATGGCCGCTACGGCTGGCGTGCTGCACTGATCTGAAGCCAAGAGGCAGGTACTTCCTCCTGGTCTCCCATGTGGGTGCAGGGCCCAAGGACTTGGGCCATCCTCCACTGCCTTCCCGGGCCACAGCAGAGAGCTGGACTGGAAGAGGAGCAACTGGGACAGAATCCGGCGCCCTAACCGGGATTAGAACCCGGGGTGCCGTTGCTGCAGGCAGAGGATTAGCCAAGTGAGCCGTGGCGCTGGCCTCAGTCAGAAGTTTCTAACCATCGCTTTCCCCTTATAAATTAGAAATCTGAGCAAACAAAACAAAGCTTTTTAGTTGTCATGAAAGATAATTTTATTAAAACATGTTAGTGGTATAATTGTTCTCAAAGGTAAGCTGTTATCAGTTAACAGATTAAAAACCAAAAGGACTCTGGGTATAGTTCTGTGGTCTTCCTGCTGCTGCCCAACTGTGAGACACATTCTACTGAGTGGACTAAAATCTCCTGATTCTAGCTATTTCTAGGTTGCTGAATTTCTGAAGAAGGAAGTGGATTAGTCAACTGTATCATCTTTGAGTGTCGTGAATATGACAGAGAGGTAAGTATTTTATATGCCTCGTCAAAGGACAGTGTATCAAAAAGAAAGTGTCATTTGGTCATTTGGGAGAGCTAGGATGTCTCTCATTGTCCTTTCAACAAAGCTGTCAGCCTCCTTTGGCTGAAGACTTCAACATTATTGCTCATAATGAAAGAATAACAAAATATATATGAAGATGAATTTGATTCTGTCATGCCTGTAAAGTAATAGAATATATAACTTTGGTTCTCAAACAGGTGAGATTTTGTCCCCAGGACTGCAATGCCTTCCATGGTTTCGCATTGCAGCCCCAGTGTCAGTAGTACTAATGTAGAGAAACCGTATTTTATGTGAATTAACACAATGTACAGATTACCTAATGTATACATGATATAATCCTCGAATAGCTTTGTTCTTTTAAGATTAGAAAACTAACTGCTTTTTCCATGTGTTTTTAGAATTTTATTATAGAATCAATAACTACTCATGTTGTACTCAGTCTGAAACTGAAATAACTATTTTTGAAAAAGATTATTTGGGAGGCAGAGTTACAGAGAGAGGGAGAGAAAGAGAAAGAGGTCTCCCATCCACAGGTTCACTCTCCAAATGGCCCCAATGGCTAGAGCTGAGCTGATCTGAAGCCAGGAGCTTCCTCCAGGTCTCCCACGTGGGTACAGGGGCCCGAGCACTTGGGCTATCTTCCACTGTCTTTCCAGGCCATAAGCAGAGAGCTGGATAAAAAGAAGAATAACCAGGATACTAACCAAGATACAAATGGGATGCTGGCACTACAGGCAGAGGCTTAACCTACTACACCACAGCTCTAAGCCCCAGTAACTATTTTTAATGACATGGAAAGGAGACGTATTTCTTCTTATGTTTGCATGTGAGGATCAGTTTACCTGTCTGCACCTATTCATAAACCCCAAATGACAACTATTTTCAAACCTGAGGATGAATTAGATGAAAATTGCAGGAAAAAAGTTCTGATTTACATTTAAGCTATCAGAATGCAGATGTTGTTTTTCATGGTATGCTGACTAATTAAATGGTAACATCTTTGGGTTTTGCTCATCTTGTGGGTGTGTGAGGATAGACTGAGGGATACAATGTCATCGCATAGTTGAGTCTCACTGGGATTCTCATTATAATGAGACATGGAAGTCATTATCCATTTTGGGTTCTGATCATGAATATTCTTTCCCCATCTGTCTCTTACTGTGGGAGGGGGCAGGACAAAGGAAACCTGGCAGAAGACTGGAAAGAGATTGGACACAGTTCACTCAGAGAAATGAAGTGGTGCTCGTTATGTAAGCCACAGAGGACCAAATTGGAGGCGGCCTAATTTCAAAGAAATCAGCACTCAATACCCCAATTCCTGATTGGAACTAGTGTCTGTGTACCTGCAGCTTTTCCCAAGCTGGGGATGAAAATGACACCATACCACAATACACTAATTACTGATTATAAATCCTCTTCTGCAGAGCATTCCCAAGTTATTTCTCATGTACATTCACCGCAGCCCCCTCACTTCCTCCTCTGTCCTAGAACACTCTCCCTGGCTGGCATTTGCTGCCTTCCTGCCCCTGGAGGGTACATCTCCTGATGGTGCCCCACAAGTGACAATACTCTCGAGAAAGGGGCTTTGTCTGGATTCTCTCAAACCTACTGCCTCCAGATGTGCCAAAGTCATGGATCTGGTTTTGAACAATCAGGGAAAGTGTACTTCTCTCTGATTCTATGCTTTCTTTTGACATCCAGGCTCTCACTTTGCATTATTTGAATCTAGAGATTCACAATATTGTAAAAGCATCATCTTTCTGTTCTATGTACTTCCCACAAGGAGCTTCTAACTAGCAAAAAACTCAGGACAAGCAAAATTCCAGATACATTGTCAATATTTCTCATCTGTGGATAACTTCTCTTTCTTCCCACCAAAAGGCAAAAATAACAGGCAACTTCAGTTCAGCCTTCTGGTTTCTACTCCTAATCCAGAAGATTTACTATAATCAAGAACGTTCATCTGCACTTAGATGTAGATTATTGATAGCAACATAGGTGTAATAGATGAATTTTTTCTTTACATTGGTGTAACAAAAGGACCATTCTGGAGATTATAAATTATAAATAGTTTGTCCCCAAATCAAATAGTTTACTACTTGTAGTGATACATAGCTGTAATATTTGAGACAATTTTCCCCTATTTTTTCTTAGTCATGTTTCAAACTCCTTGGTGTCAACAGAACACCAAGGCTGTTAAATGAGGGATTTCACTAAGAATGATGGAGTAAGAAGTAGATATTACAGTACAGACATCATTAGCCAAAAGCAGTGTATCATTCTAAGAAAAATTTGTTTGGATTATTTATTTATTTATTTGACAGGTAGAGTTATAGAGAGTGAGAGAGAGAGACAGAGAGAAAGATCTTCCTTCTGTTGGTTCACTCCCCAAATGGCCACAACAGCTGGAGCTGCGGTGATTTGGAGTGAGGAGCCAGGAGCTTCCTCCTGGTCTCCCATGTGGGTGCAGGGGCCCAAACACTTGGGCCATCCTCCACTTCCTTCCCGGGCCACAGCAGAGAGCTGGCCTGGAAGAGGAGCAGCCGAGACTAGAACCGGCTCCTCAGGCGGAGGATTAACCCACTGTGCCACGGCGCCACCCCCCAAGAAGAATTTTGATTAGCCTAGAACTTTTGAAGATGTTACATCAATTGAGACCTTTACCTGTATCTAATTGAAGAATTAAGACTTTTCTGGTTGCTTTCAAATTTCTTTCTCCAGCCTCATACTCCCCTGAACACAAGACTCACCTGTCCAACCACTGTTTCTGCTTGAGTGTGTGAGAGGTATCCTGTGCTCCAGGTGGGAATTGAACTCTTGATTCTCTTCTGCACCACCACCAGCTGTGACCCTCCCCTATATTTCCTTGTCTGAGTTTCTGGCAAGTCCAACCCAGTGGAAATTTCTCTTTTCCCTACAATGAAAGCCACCACCAGTTCTGTGAATTCCAGAGTCAGGCACTTCTCATTATCTGCGCTGACATTACCCTTGGACCAAACTACCATCATCTCTTATGGGACTATTGCAGCAGTCTCCTACCTGTTCTCTTGCTTCCACTTTGGCTTCCAGATTAATTGCAGCACAGATCCTAAAAGTTAAATGGCTTAAAACCTTCCAGTGATGCCCTGCTGTTCTCAGAATAAAAGTTGATATTCTTGTAAGAGCCTAGAAGGCCCTTCATAAATTCTTTGCCACTCCTTTCCTGTTGTCCTGACCATAGCTGCTGCCAAAACCCACTTCATGGTTGTGTAACCTACACAGTGACACAGAGCCTTGTGCTCAGGGGGCACCCAGATAAGGTTGGAGGTTCTTGAAATTCTTAATAATTGTGAACAATAGATCCTCCTTCTTATTTTGCATTGGGTCCTGTAGATTGTAAACTCAGTCCAGTCTTCTACCACCTTCTCACTCCTACCCACTGAGCTGACCTCCTCACCCACTTCAACACTCTGTACACTCTTCCTCCTCCTAGCCTGCATGTTTGTTCTTCCCTGTGCCTGACACTTTCTTCTCTAGAGAACCTAAAGTGACTCAGACCCTCATCTTCTTCATATCCTGCCCTAATGTCATCTTTTCAATGAGATTTTGACCCCACAATCCATATTAAAGACTCTCTAGTTTTACTTGGATATATTTTTTTCTCATTGTATTATGACATTCTTACATATTAAAATTTTTAGACTTACTATGCTAATTTGTGTATTATCTCTATTCCTCCCCCACTAAGTAGAATAAACTTCATAAAGACAAGTATCTTTATCATTTAATTCATGCTGTATGGTGTATATTTAGTATACAGTAGGTACTAAATAAATATTTATTGAATGAATTCATAAGCATTGGAGATTGACATCAGAATCTAAGATAGAGCCAGCGCCATGGCTCACTTGTTAATCCTCCATCTGTGGCGCCGTCTCCAGCTCTCTGCAGTAGCCTGGGAAAGCAGTAGAGGATGGGCCCCTGCACCCACATGGGAGACCAGGAAGTAGCGGTCATTTAGGGAGTGAACCAACGGAAGGAAGACCTTTCTCTCTGTCTCTCTCTCTCACTCTCTATAACTCTACCTGTCAAATAAATTTAAAGAAGAATCTAAGATAGAACCTCTATAGTTAATTGTATAATATGGAATGATATGTTATATGCAGCTTTATTACAGAATGTGACTCATTTCATTTCACTGTCATTCAAAAAGAAACATATGAAGACCCTCTAGGGTTGAACATTTGGCATGGTGGTTAAGACACCACTTGGTATACTGCATCCCAAAGTGGCATTCCGTATTAGAGCTCCTGGTTTGAGTCCTGGCTCAGTCCTGACTCCAATTTCCTGCTAACATTGATTCTGGTAAAGTGCAGGTGGTAACTCAGGTACTTGAGTGCTTGCCACCCATATGGGAGACCCAGACTGAGTTCTTACTTCTTGCTTCAGCCTGACCCAGGTTTTGCTGTTGTAGGCATTTGGGTAGTTAACCAAAATATGAGAACATTCTAGTTTATATAAAAATATTCAACTTACACCAATTTTCAAATATAAAATATTTTGTGTGGAGAGGCACCAGTGTCTCTACAATGTAAAGGAAAAAAAGCGGTGATTTAAATATACAAAGAACTTTTTGGTTAATAAAACTGAAATCTATTGGTGGAAACGGCTGAGTTTGGACAGAACTAGGGGCAGAAGTGATGAGTCAGTTCTGACTTAGTTTTACTGAGTTTCATTTCCTTTAAGTGAGGCTCCACTATGTGGCTCTCCTCATATCTTTATAGGTTTTGCTGTAGATCTAGACTATTTATAATTCATCAGCACATCTGTCCTGTCTTGAGCTTCTGTACAAATATTTGTCTGTAAAGAGCTGGCAGGTGACCAACAGTTCTCAGCCCTTCTGTCTATGCATTATTTTTTCCTTTGAATTATGGTATGCATCTTCTCCTTTGAACTTTGCTATCAGATGGTGATCTTGTTTCTCATTTTATAGAGAAGATAGAAGCAGTTAGAGGAGACTGCCTGCAAACTCTCACCACCTCATCTGTTCAGCCTCTGGCCTTGGTGCCCACATGTTCTGCTTTTGTTCCCAAGGATGAAGTCTCCATGCTGCAGTCCAAGGCCAATTCCTCCCCTTCCAGGACTAAACTGTTCTGGTTCTTTCTAGGGAATTCTACCCTGGTGAACCTGATCCTTTCATCAGCATGTAAATGTGCCATGTCTTCTCCCAGTGTTTTTAAAAAGTGAAACTTCTTGATCATTTTATCTGCCCTCTTTGCTACTGCCCCATTTTTACCCTTTTCTTCATAGTAAATCTTCAAAAATGAGTCCACTATGCCGACGGTCTCCAAAGTAAATAAAATAGAAGCATTTTATCCTGAATCAAGCTTTCACTTTCAACATTCCCCTAGAAGCTGTTGTTTTCTGTGTCATTAAGAACTTGTTTCATTAAAACCAAGATCTCTGTTGAAGGCCCTCTTACCTGACCTGTGTGTAAAATCAGACACATTTATTACGTCTTCCTTGAAACATTTCCCTACATGTCTTCCAGGACAAGCTTGGCTTTCCTTTGAGTTCACCGGCCATTCCTCTTTCATTCTCTGTTCCTGGTTCCTCTTCAACTCCTGACTTAATTTTGGAGTGACCCAAGGTTCTGTTCTCTTCTGATGTCATGGAATTTTTTAGTGGCTTTTCATTCTTATGGTTTTTGTATAATCCACGTGCTGAAAACTTCCTAAATTTGTATATGTATCTGTAGCTCTCCCTTTAACTCAACATATAAATATCTCTACTTGCATGTTTAACTGATCTCCCCAAATTGGGATTTTTATATTTCCCATTGCTTTGAACATGCTGTTGCCAAAATCTGTCCAGTCTTCTCAAATTCAGAACTCCCCTTTTCTGGATTGTGCCTCAGGCTACAATCTTCAGAGTCAATCTTGATTCCTCTCTTATCGAATCTGTAATACATCCTGTTAACTTTGTCTTCAAAATACATTCAGCCTGGTCTATGACATTATTGTACTTTTTGCAGATTATAATATTTACTTCTTATCTAATCTATCTTTTCCTATTTTCCATTCCATTCTGTAGCCTTAGTTTGTTTTCAGTATAGCAGCAAGAGTGATCCTAAAACAAATAAAAAAAGAATTGATCGTTCATTCCCATGCTCAAGATTCTGTACTGACTGACTTTCCATTTTACTCATAGTCCTATAGAACTTTTTGTTATTTATTTGTTTTTTGAAGATTTATTTACGTAATCATTTCAAAGGCAGAGAGACAGAGAGAGAGAGAAGGAGAGAGAGAGAGACAGAGAGAGAGAGTAGAGAGTAGGAGAGGGAAAGAGAAAGAGATCTTCCGTCTGTTGGTTTACTCCCTAATGCTGCAACAGCCAGGTCTGGGCCAGGAGGAAACCAGGAGCCTGGAACTTCATCCAGGTCTCCCATGTGGGTGGCAGAAGCTTGGGCCATCTTCTGCTGCCTGTCCAGGTGCGTTAGTAGTAAGCTGGAACAGAAGCGGAGCAGCTGGCTTGTGAACTGGCACTCTAATTTGGACTTCCGGTGTTGCAAGTAGCAGCTTAAGCCACTGCGCCACAATGGCAGCCCCTCCTTAACATTCTAAGCAGTCTGGCATGCAATTTCTCTGACTTTTTCTTCTTTTTTGAGAGAATCACTCTACTCACATGTCTTCCTTGACTTTGCCAGGTGTCTTTGTTCATTTTCTATTGCTATGACAGATTATCTGAGACTGGATGATTTATAAAGAAAAGAGGTTTATTTAGCTCACAGTTCTGGAGATCTTGAGCATGGTGCTGACTTCCACTTCACTCTTTGTGAGGGCCTTCTGGGTGAGTCATTATGTGTTGGAGGGCATCACGTGGCAAGACAACAAGAGCAAGCCAGAGAGAGCTCACTCTTATAACAAGGCCACTCCTGCAATAACCCTTATTCCACTAATCCATGAGTGGATTAGAACAATAACTTCTTCAAGCATTACCCCCCACCACAATTTAATGCCTCACTGTGAGGATTAAATGTTAATGTGAATTTTTGAAGGGACATTCAAAACATAGCACAGGGCATAGTCCTTGTACACAAATTGTTATCATCATTTGGAGGAATATTCCTTGACTGGATGACATTTTCCATATTTCTTTTAGATTTCACTTAAATTTCAGTTCATCAATGAAATATTCCATGACTACCATATCCATATTATAACCCCTTAAATCACTTTATCCCACTTCCCTACTTCATTCCTATTCACAGCTGCTACCATCATCTAACATTCTATATGTGAATATTTACTACTACTTTTTGGTCTATCCTCTCATATTGCATTAAAACTACCAGAACAGTAGGTATTTTTGTCCATTAGTATTTTCCTGGTGCCTAGAACAGAGAGACAGGGAGAGAGAGAGGGAGATGAAGAGGGAAAGATAAAGGGAGGGAAAAAGGGAGAGGAGACCACTGGTTCACTCTCCAAATGCCTGTAATTGTTGGAACTGAAGCAGGCTAAAGATCTCAATCCAGGTCTTCCAAGCGAGTAGAAGAGACCCAAGTGTTTGAGTCATCACCTGCTGTTTCCCAGGGTGCACATTGTTAAAACTCTAGGCCCAACAGCCATTCCTGTGCCTAGTTTTTAATGCACTAAAAGCTTCTGAGGAAAGATGACTCTCTTGGAGAAATCCCCAGTTATTTTTTTATGGAAGCTGATCGTCTGTTTTTCCTTGGGACTCTCCTGATCATTGGACAGCGGTACATGGCATGGAGCGAGAGTGACTAATGGTGACTACTAACGCCATGTGGTTCCTAGAATTGTAGTTCCTAGAGAAGCCATAATTTGACATGCATGGATAAATTCCTTTAGGACACCTAATACTCTATTTAAAACACATGGGGAGTCTTGGGTTCCCTATGTTATCTTGTGGTGAATTTACTCAAAATGATTCTTCTTGGACGTAGTCACTGAAAGGTATAGTGAGTAGACTTCACTCCAGAAGGAAGGAAGTAAGTGATCCTGGAAGGTCCTGTACTTTCTCTGGAAGCTATATACATCAGTCATAGAGAAGTGAAAGAGTGGTTTGGAACTGGCCTTTTCCTGCCATGGTTTTACCATCTCAGGCTATCACATGTAGAAGTACTAAACATTCGCTTTTTCTTTGTTGGTTTCTTTGTATTATTTGAAGTTTGTAGTATATTTATGCTTCTAAAACAGAATACCACAGACTGGGTGTATTATACACTATAGAAATTTATTTCTGCCACTTCTAGAGTCTAGGAAGTCTAGGATTAATGTGTCAGTGGGTTTGTTGTCTGGTAAGGACTGCCGTCCACTTCCAAGATGGCATGCTTGTTTCTTTTGAGGGGAAGAGCGCTGTATTTCCTCCCATTATAGAAGGTAGAAGGGCAGGAGGGATTAACTTCTGTCAAATATTTCTTATAAGGGCAGCTAGTCCGCCATTCATGAGAGCAAAACCTTCATGACATAATCACCTCTCAAAGGCCACCTCTCCCAATACTGTTGCATCAGAGATTAAATTTGAATATCAATTTTAGAGGGGGCAAAACCTCTAGAACTGTAACAGACTCTTAAGTGCTTTGACACTATATACCTTCAGATCTTTTGTTTTTTATTTATATAAAGGGAACATATTTTATGTATTTCATATATATTTTCAAGAACATAATGATACTTCCTACACTATCCAACTTCCCTCCCTCCCTTGTCCTACCCTTCTTCTTTCTTCCTTTCTTATTTTTCTTTTAAATTTTGTAATGAAATAGTGTGTTTACTTTATAATCACAATCTTAATCCTATACTAAATAAAAAAATTCAACAAGTAGTAATTAGAGAAACCATGCTTCCTCCAGAGTATAGACAATGACTATAAATAATAATAAAATCTTAAAATGTCAATTTCACATTAACATAACATAACTAAGGAAAATCTAGTTGTCATTGTGGT
Organism: Oryctolagus cuniculus; assembly: GCF_051225735.1. Taxonomy (NCBI): domain Eukaryota; kingdom Metazoa; phylum Chordata; class Mammalia; order Lagomorpha; family Leporidae; genus Oryctolagus; species Oryctolagus cuniculus. Next base: position 9,221,031 of record NC_142879.1, on the reverse strand, counting down.
ACTGACTTATTTTACTTTAGTTCAACATGTAATAGTGTTTGTGTTTAGTTGTTGTTCATGTAACTTACACTTGTATTTAGGTGTAAGTGATATGCTTCTCATACAAACAGAAATAATTCCAGAACTTTGTCCATTAGTACCAACTCGATCATTCGAGTCTAATCTGGAGACTATATAAAATCAATAGAACTCAATGAGGTGGACTTAATCCATATTATAAGTCACTTGTAGTTTTCTAAAGAAACAACTTACACATTTGAAATTAGTAACATGTTTTATTCAGTTATGCCTTTCCCTTATGTTTCAGTGATGTTATAGATATTGGCAGTATAGCAGAGAACAAAACAGATCATGTCCATGACCTTGTGGAATTTATATTATAAAGTGACCGGTGATGAAGACAATAAGCTTCTCAGAAAAATAAACACAATTAGACCTCTCAGAACATGTGGCATTAAACAGAGACCTTCCAGAATTCAGAATGTCAGGGAAGCGCTTCTGCAGAGGGAGAGCAGCCAGTGCAAAAGCCCTGTGGCAGGAGATGAAGAAACAATGGATGATTAAAAGCATGATTGTATTAAAGTGTCAACAGTAACTAGAGCCACATAATGGCGAATCTTTTAGACATAAAGAGGTTAGGTTTTATTCTGATTGAGATAGGAAACCACTCAATATTTCTAAGGAAGAAAATGATAGAATTCTATTTATGTTTTAAGGCATTACCCCATTTACTTTAGAAAATATACTTAGGGGCCGGCACTGTGGTACGGTAGGTTAATCCTCCACCTGCAGTGCCGGCATCCCATATAGGCACTGGTTCTAGTCCCGGCTGCTCCACTTCTGATCCAGCTCTCTGCTATGGCCTGGGAAAGCAGTAGAAGATGGCCCAAGTCCTTGGGCCCCAAACCCATGTGGGAGACTAGGAGGAGGAGGCTCCTGGCTTCTGGCTTCAGATTGGCGCAGCTCTGGCTGTTGCAGCCATTTAGGGAGTGAACCAACAGAAGGAAGACCTTTTTCTCTGTCTCTCCCTCTCACTGTCTGTAACTCTACCTCTCAAATAAATAAATAAAATCTTAAAAAGAAAATATACTTAATAGAGAAAGGAATGTAAATATGGAAGCAGCAGCCAGATAGGAGGCTGCTGGGGCCGGCACTATGGCGCAGTGGGTTAATGCCCTAGCCTGAAGTGCCGGCATCTCATATGGGCGCCAGTTCTAGTCCCGGCTGTGCCTCTTCCAATCCATCTCTCTGCTATGGCCTGGGAGAGCAGTGGAAGATTGCCCAGGTCCTTGGACCACTGCACCCACGTGGGAGACCCGGAGGAAGCTCCTGGCTCCTAGCTCCTGGCTCCTGGCTCCTGGTTCCTGGCTTCGGATCGGTGCAGCTCTGGCTGTTGCAGCCAATTGGGGAGTGAACCAGTGGATGGAAGACCTCTTTCTCTCTCTGCCTCTCCTCTCTCTGTGTAATTCTGGCTTTCAAATAAATAAATAAATCTTTAAAAAAAGATAGGAGGTTGCTGCAGGAATCTAGGAGAAAGCTGATGGTGGTTAGGACTATGACTAGGACATTAGACAAAGTGGACATGACAAGAGGCAGTAGAACACCATAGAATCTGGAAATAGAGTGGCTATAATTTGTTGAAGGAGTGGTGTAGTTTTGAAAGAAAGAGAGAAGGCAATGAAGATTGTTAAGTCTTTTGGGCAGAGTAAGGGATAAAAGTGGTACTAGGTAACATGGTGAAGATGATGGGAAGAGGAGTAGATTTGGATGAGTGGATGGGAATCAAGAATTCAGCTTAAGAAATGTTAAATTGGGGCTGGCACTGTGGCACAGCAGGTTAAAGCCCTGGCCTGATGTGCCGGCATCCCCTATGGGCGCTGGTTCTAGTCCTGGCTGCTCGTCTTCCAATCTAGCTCTCTGCTATGGCCTGGGAAAGCAGTAGAAGATGGCCCAAGTCTTTGGTCTGCTGCACCCATGTGGGGGACCTGGAAGAAGCTCCTGGCTCCTGGCTTGGATCGGCTCAGCTCTGGCTGTTGTGGCCATTTGGGGAGTGAACCAGCAGACGGAAGACCTCTGTCTCTGTCTCTACCTCTCTCTGTAACTCTGTCTTTCAAATAAATGAAGTAAATCTTAAAAAAACAGAATTGAATCATAAAAATCACATTATAAAAAAAGAAATGTTAAATTAAGTCCATTAAATATCCAAATGGAAATACTGAATAGAGATGGGTACAGGAGGGTGGATTTTAGGGAAGAAGTGAGGGCTGGGATAGAAGCTTGCAGGACATAGGCATTATACAGGCATACCTGTGAAGAAGGGACAGGTAGAGAGAGGAGAATCTCCGTATTGTGAGGTTGGTAAGGAGGGAAGGATGCAGCCAGGGAGAGGGAGGCAGGAAGGGAGAGAAGGCCTGGAGAGTGAGAGCTCTGGGAGTCAGGTGAAGAAAGTGGAGATTCTCGTAGGAGGGTGATATGTGTTCAGTGAAGCTGATAGACTAAGAAAGGGAAGATAAAGTAATCACTGGAAGTTGAAGTATGAAGGTCCTTTGCTCACTAGCAAGATGTAGTAGCATATTTTATATCGAAAAGATATTTTTACCTTTTCATCTCAATTCTCTATTTTCTATTAGTACTTTCCTGTCTTTCTCAGTAGTCAGCATTCTTCTAACTTGCAGCAATGAATTCTTTGTAGAAAGGCTCTTTTGCTTCATTTTAAATTAAATGTGAGAGTTTTTAATTCTTGAGATTGCCCATGCTGCTCCAGCTATGTACTTTTTATCTGGGTTCTTAGTGTCCCAAAAGTACCAATTTAGCTTGGTCTCTGAGGATATAAAAAATGTTGTAGGGCAATAGTATTTCCTAGGGGAATTTCATTTGCTCTTATCTTCTTTCCCAGTGTTTCCATTAGCAACTTACTTCTGTAGTCACTGTTTACCCAATAGGAAAAATTAAACATTCAAGTTCTCCGAATATTGAAGAGGGAACCACCTTTAGAAAGGTCAGGAGGTCAATGAGGTTGTGTTAGGGGAAACCACAGTTTTTACTATTACTTGCTGCTTGGAAGTAGGAGGAAGAATTTGGAAAATCTGGTATTACTTGGTAGATGGTGGAACTTTTAATGTGGATTTGGGAGTTTATGGATCACATTTTGTTTCTATCAGAGACCTTTAAGGGCATTATGAATGCAGAACAAAAACATCGATATGTTTCTTGACTACAATTTTTGAGAAATGAGAGCTGATTTCAATATGTGATTAAAAATAGACATTGCTGGCTGGCGTTGCAGCTCACTTGGCTAATCCTCCACCTGAGGCTCCAGCACCCTGGGTTCTAGTCCCGGTTGGGGCACCGGATTCTGTCCCGGTTGCTCCTCTTCCAGTCCAGCTCTCTGCTGTGGCCTGGGAAGGCAGTGGAGAATGGCCCAAGTGCTCCCTGCACCCGCATGGGAGACCAGAAGGAAGCACCTGGCTCCTGGCTTCAGATTGGCACAGTGTGCCAGCGTAGCGGCCACTTGGGTGGTGAAACAGCAGAAGGAAGACCTTTTTCTCTGTCTCTCTCTCTCTCTATCACTGTCTAACTCTGCCTGTCCAAAAAAAAAAAAAAAAAAAAAAAGACATTGCTGTGGGCAGGAATTCTGCCAGAAGCTCCCATGACAGAGCATACTGGTCATTTTTTATTTAATCAGTGCATGGGGCATTTTGAGCACTTATTCTGTCCTCAGCACTGTATCTTTCTAATATATTTTATATATTTTCTAATATATAAAATATATTAAATATACTTTCTAATATATAAAAATATATTAAATATATTTTCTAATATATTTTCTCACTTAATATTCCCAGGTGGTTCATTCAATAATATTAAATAGAAGAAACTCTTTTTTTTTATTTTTGACAGGCAGAGTGGACAGTGAGAGAGAGAGACAGAGAGAAAGGTCTTCCTTTTTGCTGTTGGTTCACCCTCCAATGGCCACCACGGCCGGCACACTGCGGCCGGCGAACCACGCTGATCCGAAGCCAGGAGCCAGACACTTATCCTGGTCTCCCATGGGGTGCAGGGCCCAAGCACTTGGGCCATCCTCCACTGCACTCCTGGGCCATAGCAGAGGGCTGGCCTGGAAGAGGGGCAACCGGGACAGAATCCGGCTCCCCGACCGGGACTAGAACCCGGTGTGCCTGCGCCGCAAGGCAGAGGATTAGCCTAGTGAGCCGCGGCGCCGGCCAGAAGAAACTGTTAAAACAGAGAATATTTAAGAAATATTATTAAAGGTACATAGGAAGTAAATGAAAGAACAAAAACTTTCTGAATTCAAAGTCTCTGTTCCTTATACTCTAACGTTCTGACCATCTGAGTGGTAGACACATACACATCTAATCATAATACAGTCTAGTAAACATGACTCTGAACGTGTTGTTACGAGTGAGCTGCAACACAAATAGCTTTCCATGCTGTTGACTAGCAGTTAAGAATGAGTGATGATGGAATTTCTGACTTCTGGGGGTGCAAAAGAAAGGCATAGACTCATGAAAGTGAAGACTTTGTGATCGTATGCGATGTATCTCAATGGATTAATAAATAAGTTGTGAAAACATTTCCAAAGTGGAATTTCAAGACTCTTTCTATTTAAACATCCACTCATACTTGTTTGAATTGGGCATAAGGTGGCAGTGCTGGGGGTTGCCAGTGTCATACAGGCGCAGAAACTTCCTTGACAATCATGAGCAAGGGGACAGTTGAAGATGTACCTTAGGAAAGCTCCTCATCCTAGAGAATGAAGAATCGAAATAGAGGGAGGGGGAAGGCAGTGGGGCAGGTTGTCTGGTTTTTAATTCTGCATTTGTAAATATCCCTTTTTGCCAGTGTGTATTACCCTTAGAATGTGTAACCTTGCGAAGGCCTGACGTCAAGCTCAGCAAGATTAAGCACGTAGGGAAGAGTAAAAGGCATTATAACACTAGAAAAAAAAAACAACATAAAATCAACTCCAAATCAAGTCCAATAGGACTTTGGAGATTCAGACATGTAAGAATGATTTGGCAGCCTGAGTAAATCTGCTTAACCAAGTAGCTCAATTTAGGCATCAATTTGAGAAGCAGGAGTGGATGATGGCAGTTCAGCATGTACATGTTTCCATGCTAAACCAAAGCTTTTCTGGTCCAGGTTGTAATATATCTCCTTTCCAAAGCCAGAATTATCCCAAGGGTAGGCAGTTTTGATTATGTAAGTGAAGGTTTATTTACATTTGACTGGAATGGCAGAACAAGGACTGAAGAGATAGGCAGAATTTCTTGATTGAGTTTGTAGCAATTCAGATCACTCTTTCTGGACAGTTTTCTTAGAGGGTTTTGATGGTCAATTTGGCATTCCTGTGCTCCATTTGTGCTTTGCTCCATTCCTTTCTGTATTTCCCAGGGCATTTATGGTTGAAGATATTGGGCAGAGCTCTGCTATGCAAGTATTTCCTTTAGGTTAGAATTTCTGGAGCATCACTTAATCTCTGATCTGTTTGCTCACTAATGTTCCTGGATGAGTCTCCCAGGGTCCACAGGATTCTCACTCCCACATTATGGTGGATTACAGTGGGTAGCTACAGGCTGATGTGTCCCTTGATCTCTCACATAATGAACTCCCATGTGTAGGTTACATATGCTTTGGCATAAATCCTAACATGGTATTGTGTTACAAGTACATCTATCTTATCACTTGGACTATCTTATGGATTCTTTGTGGTCAGGGAATGAGTGTGTATTATGTGATGCAACACCTAGTCCAACATTTCTCATATCTTATTGACCACTCAGATTGCCCTAGAATCTTGTTATAGAGCATATTTCACAGTTCTTCCCTAAGTGGGAAGGCCCTAGAGTGGGGCCTTGGCACAATCATTTTTTAAAGAAGTGTTATTTATTTATTTGAGTTACAGAGAGAGGGGGGAAAGAAGGGAGGGAGGGAGAGAGAGAGAGATATCTTCCATCCACTGCTTCACTTCCCAGATGGCTGCAGTGACTGAAGCCAAAGCCAAGATCCAGGACTTTCTTCCAGGTCTTCCACCTGAATAGCAGGGCTCAAGCGCTCGGGTCATTTTCTGCTGCTTTTCTCAGGGCGTTAGCAGGGAGCTGGATCAGAAATGGAGCAGCTAGGATATGAGCTGACCCCCATATAGGATGCCAGCATTGCAGGCAGCAGCTTTACCTGCTGTGCCATAACACCAGCCCCCAGAACAATCATTTTTAAAACCTGTTATCTCTAGAGATCATGACTATAATATTTTGAAAAACACTAAAATAAATAACAAAAGTTATTGCTTAGAGAATAAGTAAGGAGCAAAGAAAATTTGGGGTTGTGATTTAATTTTGTTTTATTTCATAATTACTGACACACTTGGTTATTCATTTTTTGTAAAGATTTTTATTTATTTATTTGAGAGGCAGAGTTACAGAGAGAGGGAGGGACAAAAAGGTCTTCCATTCTCTGGTTCGCTCCCCATATGGCTGCAACGGCTGGAGCTGAGCTGATCCAAAGCCAGGAGCCAGGAGCTTCTTCCCGGTTTCCCATGCAGGTGCAGGGGCCCAAGCACTTGAGCCATCTTCTACGGCTTTCCCAGGCCATAGCGGAGAGCTGGATCCAAGAAGAGCAGCTTGGACATGAACTGGTGACCATATAAGATTCTGGCACTGCAGGCAGAGGCTTAGCCCACTATGCCACAGTGCCAGCCTGCTCATGTGGTTGAATATGGCTACTTAAGTTGCAAAATTCAAAATTTCCTCAATGCGAAGCCCCCATTCACACATTAACCCACTTTTCCATCCATACCCACACCAGCTTGATTCATTCTTTCCCATCTTTCACATCTGGGCCTAAATGTCACCCTTCTCTAAGCTCTTTCAGTGGAGCCTCCTCCCACCCAGTGGAGTTGTAAATCTGGTAAACAGATACACACATAGACACACACACACACACACAAACTCACTTATGGTTTTTCTGCTATTCCCATGTAGGCAGACACTTTGTTTAATCTTCAGTGTACATACAGCGTCTGATACCACTCCTAGGATTTAAAAATTTTGACAGATATTTAATAAATAAAGCAGTGAATGGTGTACTTAGAAATCTGTGTGCTTGTATGGAAAGGATTTCTCACATTGATTATGAAACACAACCAAAGCTTTGAAAATTCATGCAGCTTTAAAGTTTATTTTGGTGTATGTTATTTTACACAGGTACTGTATTGGAGAGGCAGACATTACCCTTAAGGTACAGATGAAACTTTTGAGATATATGAAATCAGGTATCTCTTTCCAGGTGTTATGGATAGTAAGTGGTAGAGCCCAAACCTCTCCCCACACGTCTCGCATGTGTTCTTCTATAAATACATTATTATCTAGTTTACATGCTTGCCATGGCCTGGTGGGCTGTTTTTCTGTAGAAATAAGGAGATGATATAATTATCACAAATCTGCACATTTTTAGGGCCATGTATTGGGGAAATCCATCATATACAAGTGTGTTTTTCTTCAGGCTGGCAAGTATTTCTGTGTTCTTGATAGTAGGCTTCACTGTCAAACCTTAGACAGCAGCAGTTGTGGAAGACTCTTGTATAAAATAATTTTTAAAATTTATCAATTTGAGAGGCAGAGAGACAGACATAGAGAGAGAGAGAGAGAGAGAGACAGAGAGAGAGAAAGGAAAGGAGAGGACCCGACCCTCCCATTTGCTGATTCACTCCCCAAATGCCCACAACAATCTGCACTGGGCCATGAAGAAAATCAGCTACCAGGAACTCAGCCCATCTTTCACATGAGTGACAGGGATGCAGCTTTGAGTCATCATTCCGTGTCACCTCCTACAGTCTGCATTTACGGGAAGCTTGATCAGAGCAGGAGGAGCCAGGCATTCAACCCAGGTACTTCCATATGGGATGCAAGTATCTTAATGGCATAATAATTTATTTTTTTAAGATTTATTTTATTCATTTGAAAGAGTTACAGAGAGAGTAGAGACAGAGAGAGAGGTCTTCCATCTGCTGGTTCATTCCCCAGATGGCTGCAATGGCCAGAGCTGTGCCAATCCGAAACCAGGAGCCAGGAGCTTCTTCTGGGTCTCCCATGCAGGTGCAGGGGCCCAAGGACCTGGGCCATCTTCTGCTGCTTTCCCAGGCCATAGCAGAGAGCTGAATCAGAAGAGGAGCAGCTGGGACTCGAACTGGTGTCCATATGGGATGCCAGTGCTCCAGGCCAGGGCTTTAACCTGATGCGCCACAGCGCCAGGCCCCGGCATATTAATTTCTAAGCTAAATGCCTGTTCCTGGAAGTCTCTTTTAAGGAACAATGCCCTCCCCCTTCTGAAATACTCAATATAGTGTGCACATAGTTTAATTTTTGTATTGAAAAGGGTAACAATAAGGGGATATGTTCAATAGAATTAGTATTTCTATCAGCATGCATGCTTTAAGTACTTCCTATTGACACTGCACTAACACCTAGCTAGGTCTATATTTGCAGTGGTGGTGTGGGTTTTTGCATCTTCATCTCTGGTACAGATGAGCAAAACCACCAATTAATTCCCCACATATGAAAAATCATCATTCGGGCAGAATTGCCACATGCTGATCATGGTATTCTATGCATGTAATGTGTATACATGATAGTTTTGAAATTTAGAATAGTCTACTTTCCTGTGCTCCGTCTTTTTTTTTTTTTAATTTTTTTTATTTTTTGACAGGCAGAGTGGACAGTGAGAGAGAGACAGAGAGAAAGAGGTCTTCCATTGCCCTTGGTTCACCCTCCAATGGCACGGCTGGTGTGCTGCGGCCGGCGCACCACGCTGATCCAATGGCAGGAGCCAGGTGCTTCTCCTGGTCTCCCATGGGGTGCAGGGCCCAAGCACTTGGGCCATCCTCCACTGCACTCCCTGGCCACAGCAGAGAGCTGGCCTGGAAGAGGGGCAACCGGGACAGAATCTGGCGCCCCGACCGGGACTAGAACCCGGTGTGCCGGCGCTGCAAGGTGGAGGATTAGCCTAGTGAGCCGCGGCGCCGGCCTGTGCTCTGTCTTCTAAGTCCGATATTTTCTCTTCTGCTTCACTGACTCTGTTTTTAAGGCTCTCTAATGCGTTTGTTCATTTGATCTATTGACTTCTTCATTTCATTTTGATTTCTCTTCACTATCACAATTTCATATTCTACTAGTTTCTTCATTTCAGTTTGATTCCTCCTTAAGATTTCATTTTCACGAGAGTAGTTTTATAGATTTTTTTTTTTTAATTTTTGACAGGCAGAGTGAGGGAGACAGAGAGAAAGGTCTTCCTTCCGTTGGTTCACCCTCCAATGGCCGCTGTGGCTGGCGCGCTGCCCCGATCCGAAGCCAGGAGCCAGGTGCTTCCTCCTGGTCTCCCATGCAGGTGCAGGGCCCAAGCACTCGGGCCTTCCTCCACTGCACTTCCGGGCCACAGCAGAAAGCTGGACTGGAAGAGGAGCAACCAGGACAGAATCCAGCGCCCTGATCGGCACTAGAACCCGGTGTGCCGGCGCCGCAGATGGAGGATTAGCCTAGTGAGCCGCGGCACCAGTCCTAGATTGTTTTTGAAAACTCTCTCAGAGAAATAACGTTTCAATTATAATTTTTTCATATTTTTATGGATTCAAATAAGGATATTTCATTAAAATATTTGATAAAACACAAAACAAAACCTTATTAGTCTCTTTTTTTAGTGTTTTATCTTCTAAATTTTACTTTTTAAAAAATTTTTATTTGGCACGGGGTGTAACTACAGAGGCATCTTTGAGAGCCTTTCAGTTCATTAAAATAGTTGACTTTTTTTTAAAAAAAAGATTGCAAAACAATATCACAATATATGACTCTTTTGTAACAGGAATTTCATTTCTCTTTGGATGGTTTAATGTTAAAGTAGTTCATAGTCTACTAAATGCATTGTGGGGCATGTGATTGATTTAATATTGAAGTAAAAAAAAAAGACTTCTTTTGCCTTCCTGCTTTTTTTTCACAGGTAAGAGTAAGAACTGAAGAAGTAACCTCAGAACTAGATTACTAAATTCAAAACCAAGGTGTACTCGAATTGGGTCTTATCCCTGGGTCACCCAATAGAATACGCTTGTACAAATATGAGTGCTGGTACGTGGTTCCTGACTGGATGTGTGACAGCCATTCCGGAGTTGGTAAATGGACTCTATGACACTGATTTGTTGAGATGGAAGGTTTAACTGGCCCTGAGCGTGTTCAGATTAAGAGGTGAGCTAGCTGACAGCTGCCTTGTCTACCTGTCTGTGTCACAGTACCTATGTAGTAAATCAAAATGAAGTGCCTGTTATTCAAATCCCCAAAGCACCTCTTTCAAAATTGACAAGGTTTTTTTTGCCTTACTCCTTTAGGAGGTAGTGCCCAAGAATAAAAATGGAACAAATCCTCACTGACACTGACCCATTTAGGTTAAGTGGTGACATAGATGTGGATGTCATGCAGTGCACAAAAGGCCAACCCATCAGCTCAGAAAGTCATCAGCTGAGAGTCACTCTCAGGCTGCAAGCTGGTAGATGGGTCAGTGCCCTGAAATTCTGCAGGTGGACAATACATGAGGTAGCAATGTTTACTGGGGAAAGGGCTTCACCATCTGTGTTGTTCAGTACATGCCAAGAAGTTGAATGTTCCAAGAAATTAGTGAGGGAAGCAGAAAGAAAACATGACTTCAGAAAAGTGGGAAATAATTTTGAACTTGAAAACAAGAGGATTTCAAAAGAGTGAACATGTGGTAGTAGACTTAATATAAATATTTTTAATATAAAATGGCAAATAATCTACACAATTAAAAATTGATTTCTTAGAGCCTTGTTAAATCAGTATTGAACAAGATATTTAAAAGAACGTATTCACTTGAAGAAATGGCTAAGTTATGAGCCTAATGATGCTTTTGCATTGCTTCCCTCAGACCTGGTCCTAATACTGACTCCTGGTCTTTGCCCTGAATTCATATCCATGTTTATCACGTGGCTTCACTGATAAAAATATCCGTCTAATAGCTAAGCATTACCTAAGGTAGTTGCTAGTTTCACTGTAAACTGCATTCGCAGCCTTAGTCCTCACTCTTCCCCCTAAGATACCTCTCCTACAGTCAAATGGGCCTGATCCTGTTTCCTCAACTTCCCTAAAGCTCTCCTCCTCTATTGTTTCCATTGCTTCCTCCCATTTCTCCTGTATACATCCCTTATCGTTCCGTTTTATCCAAATTTGACCCTTTTCCAAGGCTCACATCAAGCATAATTTCTCTCAGAATTGCTGTAATTTATAGTTACTGCTACCTGACTGCACACATGTCTCTGATTATCAACACCAGCCATTTGGTAATGTATTGTGGGCAGCCTACTTTTGCTAATTCTTTTTTCACATAATTAAAGGTTAATTTTCCAATTGGACTACATATTCCCTAAGGATCAGAAACATATTTTAACCATGTTTTCATTTCTGCAGCATCTAAAATAATGCCTTGCCAATAAAATACTAAGTATTCAGAAGTAAACATTTAAATAAAAATTAATTTAAATAAAATTACTGAATCATTTTCACCTTTTATATGAGGGACATTCAAAAAGTTCATGGAAAAACAGAATTAAAAGATGCAGTTGTTTTAGTGCAAGGCATTTTGAAATCCATGGATACAAGGGCTCTTCAAAAGTTTCCTGGTAGATGTGTATTATGAAAGAATTATGTGTGGGTTTCAAAAGTTCTTTGTGCCAAAATAAATTAATCTTTTAATTCCATTTTCCTGTGAACTTCCTGAAGTACCCTTGTAACTTTTGTAATCAGATGCTGAGAGAATTCGAGAATTCGTTCATTTAAGCCCAGCTTCTTCCATCTTTGACTGTTTTAAATTTTAACAGATTTGATACTCAAAATAGCTAACAGAAACGTCCTGAATTCATGCGGTTGACCTGCGTTCCTTTTGCTCAAGTATTTTGTGTGAGTTTTGTATTTTGCATCAAGACAAGCAAAAGACTGCTGAAATGAGTAATCCCGAGCTTCACTGGTTAGTCAGTCTTCTTGTTCCGGAAGCAGCGACTTCCACACGGCTCATTTACATCTGCATGCTGCAAAAGGAGTCGTGGGCAAGATGTCTGCAGACTCTGTTCAACATGCATGTCCCACGTAACCGCATGGTCCTTATAAAACCACCTATATCCGTTCTCATACAGCATGTCTAGCCATAGTGTTAATCATTACTGACAGCTGCACTTTTTGAAAAAATAATGCTTCTAACCTCTTTGTGGCAGAGTGAGATGTGGTGGATTGTAAGTAAAGCAAATGCCACTTTAAAGGTAAACATACCCAAGATAACTTTTAAGTACCATCAAAAAGAGTGATTTGGTTAGATAGCCATGTCCTACTCTAGACTTGGAGTTCTCTCCAGGTGGGGTCTGTTTGTTATTTCTTTGTTCATCATCTCCAGCACAGGGCCTGGAAGACTGCAGGTGCACAGTGAATGTTTAGTGGATGGATGTTTAAAAAGAAATAGAGGAATCAAGGGCATCTGTCTGAAAGGTGAAGCAAATTAACAGCAATCCTACAACCAATGAATCAAATGAAAAATGTTCACTAAGCACTTATTTATGAGCCCTGAACTTCAAAGAGTGTGAAGCAAAATCTGATAGAGCAGCCTCATCAAGACTTAGTTTTCATTCAAATTAAAGTGAAAATAAGATAAAAGTGGTGGGAAGCAATGAGTTCCCTCTACTTTTCCCTGACTCCTTTGCTGAGTGCAGACCTTGCATGGATATTCCTGGATTAGGAAATGCTTGTTTCCCACACTCTCTGTGTTGCCACCAAAGGTACAAGCTGTTGATTGGTTTAACCTCTTTCATGTTTAAAAATTGAAAACTTTTACATTAATACCCAGATTTCAGTCTGTTCTTGAAAAATATATAGAGACAGTGAATCAGCATTTCTACATAACAATAATTGTCTGTAACTGAATGGTTGCTGCAACCATTAAACAGGGCCTGTGAGTGATATTTCAGGACTCCACTGTTTACATTTTTTGAGGCACAGAGTGCTAACTATCCAATCATCACTGAGATACTGGGTAATGAATTCTTGATTAAGTTCTGAGTGGGACGGGATATAGGAAGTGGGCAGCACATTAACAGTTTTTAATTTAGCTATACACCTTAGCTTATCTTTGGTGGAAAAGTTGTTAAATTTGAGATATTTTTTTAGTGCCTTTGTCTTTGCTTAGCTGTGTTTATATAACACTTTGTATCTTATTCTCTTCATTTGTTAAATGAGGTCAGTGGATGGTTATGAAAGTCGCTTTGAGCTTTGCCATTTTCTGATTCTTTAGTTAACTATCCAACAGTAGGGGATTGTGAAACAGAAACAGTATCTGTAGGGAGAGGGAAGGGAGAAGAGGGAGGAGAACTTAGAGGAAGCAAACTGACATTGATTTAGTCTCAACTTCCTAGCTATATTTTTATATTGTCATTTTTAACTTTCACCAACACATGAGATAGTTTTATTGTCCTCTTTAATAAGTGAAAAACAAGGGTTTAGAGTTCATCCACACATTGGAGAGTCTTTGATCCTGAATATAGACACTTCTGTCTGTTGATATGTATGCCTTTCCTTCCATAGGAAATTGAAGTAGTGATGCAGTAGCGTTACATAAATACTGAATCATAGGATTCAATTCAGAGTACTGTGGAATTTTAAATTATATCACAAATATAAAGCACCTGGTATGAAACAGTATGTAACAGGTGCTTAATAAATGTACATCTCATTCCTTTTGCATTGCCTTAAAAATCACCGCATTCATATATTGACCAAGTGAATTCACAGCCTTGAAGGCTTAGTAGTTGAAACAGTTAATGACAATAAAATATCAATTCTTTTTAAGTAGACAAATATGTATCTATGTATCTATAATCATACATATGTTTATAGACATATATGCCCTTGAGTTTTAAGATTTAGGTATTATAAAACCACTCACATCTGTTCTTATACTCTATGTTTATCCATTATATTGATAATCATTTAATTCATTCAACTAATATACAGTCATTTGATTCATTCAAGTAATATACAGTCACTGACCAGAATCAATGTAGCACATTATGTGTATCAATAAGAATCACCGTAACAAAGAGAATGTAAGGTAACTCTTGGCATAGAGCTTACTAAATGTATTTATAAAGGGCAATCAAATAAATCTCTGGTTTCCAAGGTGCTAATGTAGGCTGTAATAATAAACTTTTCTGTTTGTGGAAACCAAGAATGTCCTTAAGAATCCTGAAGAAGAAAAAAAAATTGTTTTTGTAAGCTCACCAATTCTAAACTGTTGCCAGATATAATTAAATCCCATAACACTGGCCCAAACCCTTTCATTTGGAACTGTTTTTGAGGTCATAAGCCATATACTTTGCTTTGCACTGTGACTGTGTAGCCAAAGTGAATTCAGTATTGATTTAAAAATAAAGTTTGCTAGTTAGTGTTAATGAGAAATTTGAGTTAATGATGGGTGGGTACTAGGGTGAAATGAGACGGCAAGGACCAGGAAGAGAAGAGGGTTTCTTTGATTAGTGTGATGTAGCGTCTGTGACTCAGTGTTTCCATCCTGAAAGGAGCCTTAAACAGCCCTGATAGTCTTGCTATCTGCTTCCTGTGGAGCCAGTGGCAGGATGGAGACCAGCCAAGGCTCATCTCATACAGACAGCCTATGCAGAGTCAATGCAGAGACAAGAGGCTTCTTGTCTCTATTGCATGACGCTAAACTTCTCTGGAGGTGTGTTCAAATCATGTGAAGAAGGAGTTTTAAGATTTTGAAGAAAAAAGCATCAACAAAATGGATTTCTTCCTAGAATTTGAAGTAATTTAAGTTTAGATAGCAACTATTTGATAATACTTTTCCTGAATGTCTGTGCATTAATATCTAGGGGAAAATACATTTTGTTATTTTTGTGTGTTTCATTTAAGTTGAAACAAAGGTGAAGCTATCCCTCCCTTTCCTCCTCCCTCCATCCCTTTCTCCCTCTTCCTCCTTTCCTCTCTCTCTCTATTTTCTCACTCTCACTTTTGGAGCTCTGTGATCAATGCAAATTGTCTCCTTCCCCTGCCCCTCTACACCTGCACAGACTTCTTTTCTTATCTTTTTTTTTTTTTTGAAAATGTGTATGCTAGATGAACTAGAGAGCTTAGAGTATTTTACTATGCAGACAAAAGTTATTTCTCACATGCTATAAATATCATAAGGCTTTTGAACTAATTCTTTACTCCTATAATTTCTGTAACTTTATTCTGCAAGCCTGATATAGACAAGACATGAAATTGAAGACTTGAAAATTAAAAATTTAAAAGTTTAATGTAAATAATGCCAACAAATTAAAAAATCAGAGAATTTTAATTTTGAATTGTTAGATTCATTCTCCTCCACACCAACAGCTGTGACAAGGTTTGATTGCTGTCGGTTCTGCCATTCAGAAGTGTTCTGGGACAGAGAAAAATGGCATGTTTCTCAAGTTCAGATAAGAGAGTTGATCTTGACCCAGGTAGGCACACTGAATTTGGTGGAGTGAAGGCTATGGTGTCTCTTTGTGGATTAAGCATTAAGAAGTTCTCCCCATCGCCCCCATTCTTACTCAAATAGAATGGAAGTTGAGAAGGTAGGAATGTAGAAGATTAATGTTCTCACTGTGCGAATGATGAGATTTTACTTAAAATAGTGGCTTACAGCCATGTAGTATGGGATAAGGCAGATCCTGGCACACCTCGGGGGCTGTGAGTGTCTTGGCATTGCAAGCATCCAGGTTATGGTGCCTCCCCTGGTCCTCTGCAGCTTGGGAAATGAAGGAAGTACAGGATTTTCCCTCCTTTTCACAGTGGGTGGTTCTTGAGGAGGAGCAGCAGGATACTCAGAATCAGAGACAAGTAAGTATTTTCTTGACGCATCAGTCCATGGGAGAGGCAGGTTTCTATGCTAGGTCAAGAGCTCGAAAAGGGGTGCCGAAGTAATACAGGCAAATCAGACGCAAGAAGGGAACACCGGTCTGTTGAGACGTCATGTGTGTCAGACACTGTGCTATTATCCCAGTGTTTTATTTAATTCTCACATAAGGAATTTGAGGAATGGGATACGGAAACGAAGACCCTGCGAGATATTAAGAATATGTCTGAGGTTACACAGCACCGTCAGGTTTTGGATCAGAGCTTGTCCACCCCTCAGGCCTGCACTTTCCTCTTCCACTGCCCTGAGGAGCAGGCTGCAGGACGAGCTGAAAGGCAAAGTCTTTGCAAGTCCTCAGCTCGCCTTGTTAAAATCAGGCAAGCAAACAGATCTTGTTTGTGTTGTTTCACTTTGTGTGATGGTGTGCTTATAAAGAGAAAAGGGGGAATGGCCTTTTCAGTCTGTCTTTTGCTTTTGCGAGACATTCTTAGAAAAGAGTATCTGGGAATGTTCAGAAAGTTCTGGAATAATATGCTACCGCAGGTATAGCTTTGCTACCTTGGCCTCATGAAGGATGCCTGGGTTCATTCTATACACACACACACACACACACACACACACAAACTTGCATGCATGAACATCAATATATTTTTTGCAAGCTAAACATATAATTCCATTTTCCACAAGCTTTTTGAAGTACTCTGTGTGCATAAGTTATATTATTATGTTATATAAAATTGTTATTTAGTAATCTTACTTTCTAAGTATCTTAATCAAAAACCCTAAATAGAGGATCCTGTTTTGAATAGTAGCTAAACAAGATGATTTTAGGGAGAGTTTATTTAGTTATTTGGTTTTTTTTTTTTAAAGATTTATTTTATTTATTTGAAAGACAGAGTTACAGAGAGGTAGAGACAGAGAGAGAGAGGTCTTCCATCCGCTGGTTCACTCCCCAGATGGCTGCAATGGCTGGAGCTGCGCCGATCTGAAGCCAGGATGAAATTGGAGAAGACCCCCTAAAATTCACACTAAAATGTGGCCCCTTAAAGTTCCCTAGAAATGCTATCCGGGGTGCCACATGGGCTACCAGAATTTGGGGTGCCTTATCATTCCACCACGGGCTTATTACTAAATCCCCGATATTAATAAGCCCAAGAGGGTTCTTGCCTAATATTTAGAGAAGAATTCTAAATACCAGCACAGATAAACAAGGCAGCATGGTACGTTTTAAGCTTTTATTTAGTGAGAAAGATGCATAGGAGAGTGAGAGCTTATTTAGGAGAGAGAGAGGTGAATAGGGGTTCATACCAAGCACTAGGAACCAGCCACGTGGAAGAGCAACTAGGCCTGTATCTGGGCCAGGAAGCCTAGAGCACATGGCCTTTGGGCCTCCTGACAAGAGGCCAGGGAAGAAGAGCGGGCCGGGCAACACTGTGTCCTGGCTTTAAACCCACTTCCAAAGGGGAGTGGTTAATTAACCTGATTAATTAACCCAGGTGTGGCCAAGTAGGGGGATGAGGCCACACAGGGCCGTGGCGAAGGTATCAGGTAGGGGCATGAGGTCACACAGGGGCGTGGCGAAGACGTGATCTTCCAGCTCACAAACCTAATCAATTTTAACCTGTATGCCTGCCTACATCAAGGAGACAGGAGTCTCTTCCAGGTCTCCCACCCAGGTGCAGGGGCCCAAGGAGTTGGGCCATCTTCCACTGCTTTCACAGGCCATAGCAGAGAGCTGGATTGGAAGAGGAGCAGCCGGGACTAGAACTAGCACCCATATGGGATGCCGGAGTTTTAGGCCAGAGCTTTAACCCACTGTGCCACAGTGCCACCCTATTTAGTTATTTGAAAGGCGGAGTTAGAGTAAGGGAGGGAGGGAGAGAGAGATCCAGAGAGAGAGAGAGAGAGGGAGATCGAGAGAGATCTTCTATCCTCTGGTTCACTCCCCAAATGGCTACAGCAGCAGGGACTGGGTGAGCCAGGAGCTTCTTCTGGGTCTCTCATATGGGTGGCAAGGGCTCAAGCAGTTGGGCCATATGGGATGCCAGCATCACAAGAGGTGACTTAATCCACTAAGCCACAACACTAGCCCCTTGAAAATAGTTCAGAGCAAATCTTTTCAAACCCAGTGTTCCTAAGAAACAGGGTTAGGGTTGTTAAAACACAGATTTCTGGGCCCTGCTCCTGAGATCCTGGCTTAGTAAGTCTGGAGTGGCATCAGAGATTCCCACTTCCATCTTGCCTCCATATGTACTGATGAACCAGGAACCACACTTGTGATAGGCATGGCTGAGAAATGGAGCAGGACACGGATGACTAGGGACTGTTTAAGAAAATTTTTTCTCTGGTATCATCCCTTTTCAGCTATAGGCTAATTTCCTGTCTCACTTCAATTCAGTGAGTATTTTTGAGCATCATTTTGTCCTAAACAGTATCACACATTGTGGATGAAATTTAATCTTAATGCCTTGAAGGAAGTGGATTCTAAATATTTTTGATTGTTCTACACTGATGGGTTTTTAAAACTTTTTATCTTATTTTATGTTTTCCAAGATAATTAAAATATTGAAATGTTAAAGTGGATGACTATCTAATTAATAAAAAGAGTAAATATAAACCTAATATGACATGAAAAGGATTTGTCAGGATGTTCGTGCTCTTGCTCAAGTAAGTACCACAAAACAATGTTTTTCTGGAAATGAAAAGCAGTCATTGAAGAATAAGCTACCACTGGTAGGGGAAAAAGAGCCAAACAAAAGAAAAAGGTGACACCAAAATGCAGCTTTACAGGGCTCGTAGCTGACATGCCAATGCTATCAATACAGTTGTTTGACATTTATTTGAATTGACCAGGTCTGTTAGGTTCTTTCTCTGGATAACTCTTTTCAACTACTAAAGTGTTTACAAATGAAAAAAGGCCACTGAAGTAAATGATGCCTTCAGGGCTTCGAAAGAGTTGGGCTAATGTCGCGAGATGCACGATGAGTTCCATGTGAAACTCGATGCTCAAACCTATTATTACTGTGGCTGTTGCTACACTGAGTCTTTAAAAAGTGAGGAAGGTAGACCATGAGAAAAATAGCATGAGCCATACTGTTAGCTAAATGAAAGAAGTATGGTTTGGCTGGATTACCTTTGACTTGAGTAAAACTCCACTTGACCCCACACAAAGAAGATAGCAACTGGCTCCATAAGGCACCTGTGTAAATGTAAATATAGGGATATGTCTTTGTCATCATTGGGACCGATGGCAGAGCAAGGAAGCAGACTTGTCCTGCTAGTGTCATGTGTGGTGCTGGCTTAGGGTCATCAGACAGGTAGCTGATAGTGCTTAGGGGCCTTTGTGGAATTACTGCTGCTTCTTAAAGCTGTGTGGGGATGGATGATAGCATGGTGCTTTGCTAATATACACTGCAAATGATGAAACAAAACAAGGCCTTGGAAACAAAGAGGGTTAAGTTCTATTGAAGAGATGATTTGAGAGAAAGTTATTCTCCTGCCGGTTCCTACTCTCATTGTGAAAGGGTACGTTAGCATCTGAATGCATCAGAACAGGATTTTTGTCTGTTTTAGTGCTATTGCCCAGCTAGGGCAGTTCTTGCAGCAAAAAGCAGTCAAATATTTGGGGAATAACCAACCTTTGAAGATGCTTGAGAAAGCTTCTGGATGAAGTGAAGCACCCTGGGTGCTGTCGAAGGTCTCGTTCTGGAGGATGCCAGGCAGTTCTTATCAATATATTTTTACAGCTAAGTGGAAAGGCTGAATCAAAAGCACGTTGCTGCCATCTTCACACATGATGTGGAACAGCCATAGAGAGTTGTAAAACAAGCACATCTTGACCATAGCATAAAAGAAGGCCCAAATATTGAAAGATAATCTAGTACAACTGTCGCTCCCCCTCTTCGCGGAGGAACGACACTAAACCCTGCCTAGGCTTCATATCCGAGTCACGGCACCATTATGTCGCTCCCCCTCTTCGTGGAGGAACGACACAGGACCCTGCGCTGTTCTTTTGTCTGCTCGGCCCTCCCCGGGTTTGCTGCTGGTTCTTCCCGGGTTGGCTACCGTCCCTTCCACCTCCGTGGAAGGGCGGTTCCCCCTAGCCACTTTCGCGGGAGAGCGGCACACCGCCGGCCGGCTCTCTCGGGGGCTGCACAGGTGTTATTCAGATAGATGTTCCTGGTGCATGTTGTCTCTCTCCTCCTTTATAGTCCTCTTCCACCAATCCCAACTCTGCTACCCACACGCCGAGTACGCTGCTCTCCTCCAATCAGGAGTAGGTCCTACAGTTTATTGGTTGAACTGGAGGCAGCTGTGTAGAAGCTGTTTCTCCCTTCTCAGCGCCATATTGTGGGAGAGCAGATGCATAGAATAAATCTTAATTCCAGTAACTTAGTCTAGTCCGAGTTGCTCCCCACATACAACTTTATTTATGGATGAAGCAACATCCCAAAGAAATAACCTGTCCAGGTTCACGCAAGTAATTGTGGACATGGCCTGGATTCTAATTCTGTATTTGTTGTAAACAACTCAGAAGAAAATATGTGCTGGATTAAAAATAATGCTTTTTTCCCCTGGGAAACACTGCTGAGGCTTACCTTTTCCTGTCCCTCCTTTTAGAAGCTCTGGTTCTCTCACATATGAATCATCACATTAGTTTCTGACTGTTCCTCTTACCGGGTCTCTCCTGACTGAAGCTCATCCTGTGCTGGGTGCCGAGAATAACCTTGAATTACTTTCTTCCTGCCGAGCTCATCTTAGTTCCCCACTCCCTCCTGATTATAATTGAAGCATTTTTGTCTATCTCTTGAGGACTTCTGAAGTCTGCTTCCAGTTTGCAGTCTCTGCTATTTCTCTTTCTGAACCTGACATGAACCTTCAGTTCCAGATGAGCCATTCTCACTTGCTCACCAAAACCTGCAAATTCCTGCCCTTCATTCCTGTGGATTCACTCACTGGGGATGTCTTCTCTGTCCCCCTCTATATAGGCAGTCAGAACAGAGTGCTGGGTTAGAGAGTGGGCTCTAATGAAAGGCAGGTCATAATGAATTCTCAGCTATGGCCCTTGGACTTACTGAGCTTTTCCAGTCTTTCTTTGGTGTTCTCCTATGGGAAATGGGCAGGAACAGCAGTTTACCACGGGTGTGTGGTAGCGATTAAATTAGACAATGCACACGAAGTACCTTGCCTTGTACCTGGCACATAATGAAAACAATGAATGCCAGCAATTACTGTTTTTATCCAAATGCTATTATCATTCACAATAATCTCACCTTGCTTGATTTGCTTCTTCCAAATTTCTCCTAAAAAAAAGTTTTTTTTTTTTTTTATTTGAAAGGCAGAGTTACAGAGAGAGAAAGGGAGAGACAGAGAGAGCTTTCATTCAGTGGTTCACTTTCCAAATGGCTGCAATGGCTGTGACTGGTCCGGGCCAAAGCCAGGAGCCAGGGCGCTCATCTGGCTCTCCCATGTGGGTGGCAGGGCCCCAAACACATGGCCTATCTTCCACTGCTTTTCTGGGCGCATTAGCAGGGAGCTGGATTGGAAGTGGAAGAGCCAGAACTCAAATTGACTCCCATAAGGGATGCTGGTGCTGCAGGCATCCACTTAACCTGCTCTGCCGTAGTGCCAATCCCCCAAATGCCTCTTAGCTTTATAACCTCAATATTATTTAGTACGTAAAGATTTATTTTTCTTTTTAGAAAATATTTTTAAAATTCTTCCGGACTTTTTCTCCTAACTGGACAGTAAAAAAAAAAAAAAATGACAATTGAGTCAAGAATTCAAATACTTCCTGCAACATTCTTTTGTACCACCCTGGTCCAGGCCACCATCATCTCTCACCTGTTGTAATGATGGTGTCACCAAGGACCTTGCAGCCCACCAAGTAGGATTATCTTTCATCATAAGCAGACAGTTTCACTTCTGTGGTCACAACTTCTAGACTTCTCACCTCATTAAGGGTAAAGACAAAGCCATTACCAGGGCTTGCAGGATTATGCACCTGTGCCACCTTACCTCTGTGAGCTTGACCCCCTCACTTTGCTCTCTCCCTCCTGTAGGCCCAGTGCTTACATTCTGTTTCCCAAGGTTCTGTTTCCCAAGGCACTTTCGCCTCTGAGCTGCTACTTATGTTGCTCCTGCTGCCTGGAATGCTGTTTCTCCAAATATTTACATGGCTTCTTTCCCCAGCTTTCAGGTCTTTGTTCAAATGCCACCCTGCCTTTCACTGTGTAACTAGAAATTATCTCTTAACTCCTGCTACTCCAGAATGTGCTATATTTGAAGATAATAATTAAAAAGGTAATTAAGTTAAATTGATCATTAGAGTGTATGCTAATTCCATACTGATTGCTGCCCTTATAAGAAGAAGAAATTTGGAGAACACACCCACGTAAAGAACACCATGTGCATGCACACGACCGTTTGCACACGCAGTTCTCTAAAGCAGTTACAGCAGTCCTTCCTCATCTATGGCTTTGTGTTTTGCAGTTTTGGTTAACCATGATCAGTTCTGGTCTGAAAGTATTCAATAGAAAATTCTTGAGGTAAACAATTCATGAGTTTTAAGTTGCACACTATTCTCAATACTGTGAAAAAAAAATCATATGCTGTCCTTCTCTGCCTCACCCAGGACATAAATCTTCCTTTTGTCCAGTGTATCTGCATTGCATGCACTACCCGCCTGTGGTCACTTTGTAATCAGACTGACTATTGGGTTGCAACAGTGCTTCTGTTCAAATAGCCCTTATTTCACTTCTAGATGACCCCAAATCTTTTTGTTTTGTTTTGTTTTAAAGAATTATTTATTTTATTTGAAAGTCAGAGTACCCAGAGAGAGAAGGAGAGGGAGAGAGAGAGAGAAAGAGAAAGAGGGAGGGAGAGAGGGAGAGAGGGAGAGAGGGGGAGAGGGGGGAAAGAGGGAGGGAGAGAGAGAGAGAGAGAGAGCGAGCGAGCTTCTTTTGGGTCTCCCATGTGCATGTAGGGGCCCAAGAACTTGGGCCATCTTCTGCTGCTTTCCCAGGCCATAGCGGAGAGCTGTATCAGAATTGGAATAGCCGTGACTCGAATCGGCACCCATGTGGGATGCCGGCACTGCAGGCGGCAGCTTTACCTGCTGTGCCACAGTGCCAGCTGACCCCAAATCTGAAAAGTAGCTAACATGCCTGTGTAATTTATAAAAGTTTACATGTAGATAATATTGTACCGCTTTATATGGAATGTTAAAACTTTTGTTCAAAAGTATTTTTTGTTTTATAATCATAGTAAATATTTTGATTGCATTTCTATGTTCTTATGCTCTCTGAAATGCCAAAAGTTGAAAAAAATCTAAATATCCAAAACAACTGGGCTAAATTTTTGACAATCTGTTAACAGCCCATCCATTCCCTAGGTAAAAATTATCAATAGAACTTATGCAGATATTCACATAGTTTTCCATGATGAACTGAAATGAAAATATTTTTAAAATAAGTATTTTTGGATAAAATTATTCTAGTAGCATTGTCTAAGTAATCAACTTGCTCTGGGCAAATTTTTAAATTTTTTTGTATTTGAAGACAGAGGCAGAGAGAGAGAGAGAGAGAATTACTCCATCCTTTAATACTCACAATATCCAGGGCTGGGTAGGCCAAAGCCAGGAGACTGCAACTCAGTCTGGATCTCCCACATGGGTGGCAGGGACTCAGATACATGAACCCTAGCCTGCGACCTCCCAGAGTTCATCGTAGCAGTGGCTGAAATTGGAAGCATTGCTGGGACTCAAACCCAGGCACTTCGATACGGGATGCAGGAGTCTCTAGTGGCATCTTAATCACTGTGATAAATGTCCAACTTTGCTTTTGGTAAATTTTCATTCAGATAAAATTATGCCAGTACTTTTGTAAAGGAAATTAAGAATTTTTATTGAAAATGGGGCCGGCGCTGTGGCGTAGCAGGTAAAGCTGCCGTCTGCAGTGCCAGCATCCCATATGGGAGCCAGTTCAAGATCTGGCTGCCCCACTTCCAATCCAGCTCTCTGCTGTGGCCTGGGAAAGCAATGGAGGATGGCCCAGGTCCTTGGGCTCCTGCACCCGCTTGGGGAGACTCAGAGGAGGCTCTTGGCTCCTGACTTCCGATTGGCACAGCTCCGGCCGTTGTGACCAACTAGGGAGTAAACCAGAGGATGGAAGACCTCTCTCTCTGTCTCTGCCTCTCCTTCTCTCTCTCTCTGCGTAACACTGACTTTCAAATAAATAAATAAATCTTAAAAAAAAAAAAAGAAAATGGTGAAGCAGAAATTTTATGATTAATCTGATATATGCTAATACTAACAACTGTTAATTATTAATGTTTAATATGTATTTATTTGTTACACTTAATATGATCATTAAAATTCTTCTCAAGAACGTTATTTTTTTTTTTTGACAGGCAGAGTGGACAGTGAGAGAGAGAGAGAGAGAGAGAGAAGGGTCTTCCTTTTGCCGTTGGTTCACCCTCCAATGGCTGCCATGGCTGGCTGGCGCACTGCAGCCGGCGCACCGCACTGATCTGAAGGCAGGAGCCAGGTACTTATCCTGGTCTCCCATGGGGTGCAGGGCCCAAGCACTTGGGCCATCCTCCACTGCACTCCCGGGCCACAGCAGAGAGCTGTCCTGGAAGAGGGGCAACCGGGACAGAATCCGGCGCCCCAACCGGGACTAGAACCTGGTGTGCCGGCGCCGCTAGGTGGAGGATTAGCCTATTGAGCCGTGGTGCCGGCCAAATTCCAACATTTTTTAAAGTCAATTACTTCATAAGTTGCTACTCACATGATGTAACATTAAGTATGTAGGTAACTGGGGCTGGTGCTGTGACATAGCTGGTTAAGCCGCTCTCTGCAGTGCCAGCATCCCAAATGGGCACTGGTTCAAGTCCCACACCCAAGTGGGAGACCTAGAAGAAGCTCCTGGCTTTGATCAGGCCCATCTCTGGCCGTTGCAGCCATCTAGGGAGTGAACCAGTGGATGGAAGATCTGTTTCTCTTTCTCTGTAACTTTGACTTTCAAATAAATAAATAAATAAATCTTTTTTAAAAAAGGATGTAAGTAATGCTTAAAAGCTTTTATTTTTGATATTTTACACATATACTAAAATTGACATATTAGCATAATGAATATCTATCTACTTTTCACCCAGTTCAGCAATTTTAACTGTTCTCCTCTCTGACCTATATATTTTCCCTATATTGTTATAAAGCGACTATCAGATATTATATTGTTTCACCCAAAAATACTTCAACATGAATCTCTAATAAATGGCAGTTTAGGAAAACTTAGTAGTATTTCATCAAAGATAACATTTTACAAATAGTGTAACATCATCTAGCTACCAGGTCCATATTTTATTTTCCTTATGTGTCTAAACAAGAGTATTTCCATTTATTTAAATCAGTATCCCAACAAGGGTTGCACACTGCACTTGGTTAATGTATCTCTAAATGCTCTTTTATAATGCCGTATATCTGTTAAACATGTTTGTTCATTTGTCCTGAAGAATTTTCCACATTCTAGATATAGCCAATTGTAATCACTTATTCCTTTCTTTGCCACATTGCCTATAAGTTGATAGTTTACAGACATGATTTAAATTCAGGTTCAACTTCTAGAAAAAAATACTTCATAAGTGGTGGCCTATGTAATAACTTTCATCATATTCCTGGCAAGTACATAAATTAGTTTGTCTCACTTGTAATGTGAAGAGTTTTTAGTGGGTTAATGTTTGTGGCTTGTTTGATAAAAAGACCCTTAATAAATATTGACCCAATGATATTAATCACAAATCATGGTGGTGTGTGTTCTGGATCAATATATTATATCATTCAGTCTCTAAATAGTGATTTGCTAATTTTTAGTGTAATTTTTCTGCATTTATTATCTAGAATTCTTTCATAAAGAAGATTCTTATGCTCCTCAGGTATTTGGTTACTACTGCAGGCTGATTTCTCTGGGAGGCAGACAGTGAAATGGAGGTTAATATGCAGGTTCTGTATTAGGCCTTGCTCTTGGGATCCATATATTCAGGAAGGGAAACCGAGACTTTCAGTTACATTAACCTAGGTCTCCCTATCCTGTGTGCCAGGACGCTTTCCCAAACAGAAACCTGACACTGGGTCTGCAGATCTGCCTGGGTTGGATGTTTATCTTTTTTGGGTTTGGGCTAATTTTATTATGGGCCTTGTCATCATCAGCTTTTTCTAAACACTGCCTTCCAGCTGCAGAAGATGAAAGGTTACCCCCTCCCCCATTTGTGAGTCTATCCACCTGTCTATCTATCTGTCTAATACAAAGGAGGCCTATAACACTTACACTTAGTTTTCAGTTGCAGATTAATCAGTCTTGGTTTTTCCTTTTTTCCAGTCACTATACTGCTTAAATTTACTATTATCTGAAGTGTCTGACACATTGCAGCAGCCACTGCATTTGACTTCGCCTGGGTACCAGTATGGTGAGAATATCACTGGTTGCATTACAGGATTGTGCCATAGTCTGTGTGTGAGCCGTCTGTTCTCAGGGGCAGGGTCCCCATGGCAGGAGCAGGTGATTCAGCTTTAAAAGCCTTAGACTGCTCTCTTAAGTCACACATGACAACAAATGTTTCCAACAGGTTGAATTTCTTGGGGCGAGCCTGTTGGAGAGGGTGGCATCCAGAATATTTATTAGGAGACTCCTGTGAGGGGAAGGGCTCGGGGGCAGAGGGAGAACCTCCTGGGAGCAGTCTCAGCGATAGCATCAGCCAGTGCACGGCACGCTGGGCGATTTCATGGACGTCTGCGTTGGCTCAAATTGAGGACTGAATTTTGCACTGAACAATGCTGTTGGAAAAGTACCACATTTTTCTTGGAACTTTTTAGGAGCTCTTAAAATTGACCAATGTATATTGTATGTGTGTGATTACTTGTGGTTTTACAAATGTATATGAGAACAGTGTATTCGGTCCTTTAAACTCATTTTATTGATGCCCAAGTGGTTCTGTTCCACAATTGAACCTGGAGGATCTTCTCAATCTTTTCTGTTTCTCTTTGACATGACCTTGTAGTCCTTGATAGTGTTCTAGCTTTTCAGTACCACAAGATGCTACAGGCTTGTTGGACATGTTTTGCACCCAGACATAGAAACAATCAGTTCTCTAAGGAGGGAAGTGAAGTTCAGAGACCAGAATCTGGGACCCAGAGAGTCACACTACTGCTTTGTCATAGATTTTGGAGCATTTCAGTGCAGAGATATTTATGCTGTATGTATTTTTTTAAGATTTATTATTTTTATTTATTTGAAAGACAGAGTTACAGAGAGAGGTAGAGACAGAGAGAGAGGTCTTTCATCTGCTGGTTCACTCCCCAGATGGCCACAACAGCCAGAGCTGCACTGATCAGAAGCCAGGAGCCAGGAGCTTCTTCCGAGACTCCTACATGGGTGCAAGGGCCCAGAGACTTAGGCCACCTTCTACTGCTTTTCCAGGCCATTGCAGAGAGCTGAATCAGACGAGGAGCAGACGAGAGTAGAACCGATGCCCATATGGGATGCCTGCACTTCAGGCCAGGGCTTTAACCTGATGTGCCACAGCATCGGCCCCATCTGTATGTATTTTAAAAAATATTGTATTTATTTATTTATTTGAAAGGCAAAATTACACATAAGGAGGGAGGAACATACTGAGAGAGAGAGAGAGAGAGATCTTTCATCCACTGGTTCACTCTTCAAATGGCTATGATGATTGGGGCTGGGCCAGGAGCCAGGAGCTTCTTCTGAGTCTCCCACATGGGTACAGGGACTTAAACATTTGGGCTATCTTCCACTGCTTTCCCAGACATATTAACAGGGAGCTGGATCAGAAGTAGAGCATCTGGGACTAGAATGGGTGCCCATATGGGATGCTGGCATCACTGGTGGCTTGACCCATTATACCACAATGCTGGCCTCATATGTATTTTTTAAAGGGAAATAAGTTCAAGCAATCTGTATTTTTATAAAACAAATTACCACTGGTATTTATATTAACTATACAAGTGTACCTTTTAAGTTTATATCTGTAGTATATATTTTTGGATTTAAAATATTTCCCCCAAATTTTCTTATATTAAAAGTTTTCTTTCCTAATTACATGTAAATATTTATTTGGTTTATCCTAACTGTAACCATACACTAATTTCAAAATAACTGCAAATATTATCATAAGAAATGCTACTTGATATAGATTGTGATTTCTTTGTGGTGATTTTGACCCTTAGGATTTATCTTCCTAGATATAAACAGTTAAAAAATCTGCATTTTAAAAATTACCCCAAATAATTCTTATTTGTGTGGTTTAATAACAATATGATATGCAGTTATATTTTTACTTCAATTTTTGGGAGGACTATGTAGTTTTATTTCTACATTTTGATTATATAACATGTAAAGCACTGACAGAGTTCTAAATTTTATGCGTATGTGTATATATATGTATATATTATATATATGTTACTGCAAAAAGTTAACGAGAAAAATGTAATTGAAAGACAAGTTTAGTTTGGTGTACTGACAGTTCTAAATTTTATGTGTGTGTGTGTGTGTGTGTTACTACAAAAAGTTAATGGGGAAAATGGAATTGAAAGACAGTTTGGTGCAAAAAACTAAAATCCGTGTGTAGTTTTTTTTTATGCATTTGTATGAACTTTTTGAAAGCCACTTTTGTGTATGAATTTCATCATTTTTGCACCAAGTAAACATCTTTTAAGTCCATCCTCTAGAGGTTTTGTAGCTCTTTATATGTACACACAACACACACACATACACATATTCACACACACAGTGGGAGATACTCAGTTTCTACTCCTGTGTCTTTACCATAACTTTTTTTTTAAACTTTTGTACCCAAAAACCTTTTATTTAAGGTATACAGGTATACAGAAATACAGTTGTATTTCGTAAATACAACTTTAAGAACAATAATTCTTCCCACTTTACCTGCCCTCCCACTCATACTCCTACCCTTCCTCCTCCCTCTCCTATTCCCATTCCAATTTTTTACTAAAATCTATTTTCAATTAACTTTATACACAGAAGATTAACTCTATGCTAAGTAAAGAGTTCAACAAATAGTATGGAAAAAAGAAAACTTCCCCAACAGTTTTTTGATTTCTCTTTGATTTCTTCTAAGACCCACTGTTCATTGGGGAGCATGTTGTTCAATCTCTGTGTGTTTCCATATTGTTCTAGAGATTTTTGAGTTGTTGATTTGCAGCTTCATTCCATTGTCAGAGAAAATGTATAGTATCATTTCTATTTGTCTAAATTTTCTCAGACTTGATTTATGGTCTAGCCTGTGGTCTATCCTAGAGAAAGTTCTATGCAGTGGTGAGAAGAATCTGCATTTTTTTTTAAGATTGACTTGTTTAGGGGCCTGTGCTGTGGCACAGCATGTTAAAGCCTTAGCCTGAAGCGCTGGCATCCCATATGGGCGCTGGTTCAAGACCCAGCTGCTCCACTTCCAATCCAGCTCTCTGCTGTGGCCTGGGAAAGCAGTAGAAGACGGCCCAAGTCCCTGGGCCCCTGCACCCACATGTGAGACCCAGAAAAAGCTCCTGGCTCCTGGTTTCGGATCGGCACAGCTCTGGCCACTTGTATATAATGTGACACTCACGTGTTTTAAGCCATGTTTTCAGTAGTTGCTCCATAAGTTACTCCAAACAAGTTTTTGAACTAGAAAAATTCTCTATACCCTTGTAGGAAATTCACAATACAATTAACATTAAAAGTCTATGAAAATGTCTATATTATTAAAATGCTCAATTTTGTATATTTTAATGTTTTGTAATTTTAAAGGACCATGGTTTATTTTCTTCCCTGTACTAAGCCTGAGAAGTTATCACAGCAGCAAAACTTGGTGTTGTTCTAAGTGTGGGCTAATCTGCTTACTAGTGGCTTCGATTAGCAGTTATTGTGTTAACATAAACCATGAGAATTATATTCATTTGAGTTAGGAATATATAACATGTCAGAGCCAAGTTTTCAAGACCATTTATGTTATAATTGGATTCAGCCAGTCCTTTAATGACTTAACAATCAGGCTCTAATGTTAAAAAGTACAAGTATTTAATGACAGCATTTTGCTCATGGAGAAATTCACCCATATTTAGTTAAGAGACGAGCAGAAGCACTGGCAGCAGCTGGCAGTGCTTCTGTGTGTTGCTAGCAACGAGAAACCATGACAAAGCAGTGCTCAAAACAGCAGCCTCTGCATCTTCTCATCCGTGAGGAGATGCTTTAATGCTGCAGATTAATGGCTCTGAGGCAAAAAAGTATTCGCCATTGGAAAATATGTTCCACACTAAGAACAGAGGTAAGTATGCACGCAAACATGGTAGAACTGTAAGGCTCTGAGTTTTCTGGGAATTTGTGTTCAAAGTATGAAAAATTTCATATTATGGTTACTTGGAATAACTAATGGTATTCTCATTGTCTCAATTTTTGTCATGTTTATTATGCTTCTTTTAAGCCAACTTGACATATTTTTCAGAAAATAATTATCTTGAAGGAAAAAGAACTAAGTACATTGGGTTTTTTCTTCAATCATAAATTCTGAAAAGTTTTAAAATTAAAAATTTTTGAAAATTATAGTTACATATAAAGGCAGAGAAAATATCTGAGGATTTCTTTGGCCCTCAGAATGTGGGAGATACATTGAAAACATTGTTTTCTTGGATAAGTTCCTAAAAACAATGGGCAATTAATTACTGGACTGATTTTTTTTCCCTAAGGTATTTAAATTCATTCATGCATTAAGGACCACAAAATTGGTGTTTACTAAGTGCTCAGGATTCTAATAAGTTCTGTGCAAAATAAACTTCAATGTGGAGAATTCAAAGTCCATCACCACTGCCCTGACTGGTATGGCAGCCAAGCAGCATGACCTGACCTATGGCTTGGTAAAATTATGATAGAGCGCTGAGTGCATGTAGTAGTGGGCTAGGGCTGCCAGAATGAAGTTTACCAGTGCCTCTGTGGCTTAAGCAGTAGAAATATATTTTGTCACAATTCTGGGGGCCGGAAGACCGAGATCAGGGTGTTGCCATGGTTGGTATTTTCTGAGGCCTTTCTCCTGTGTCTTTCCCTTGTGTCTTTACATGGTCTTCTACCTGTCTGGCTCTAGTTTACTCCTTTCAAAGGGACATCCATCATTAAATTAGGGCTTACTCCTATCACTTTTTTAAAAAATTTTATTTAATTAATATAAATTTCTAAAGTACAGCTTTTGGATTACAGTGGCTCCCCCCCCTCATAACTTCCCTCCCACCTGCAACCCTCCCATCTCCCGCTCCCTCTATCACATTTTTTAAAAAAGATTTATTTATTTGAAAGAGTTACAGAGAGAAAGGGAGAGACACAGACAGAGATCTTCCATCTACTGGTTCATTCCCCAGATGGCTGCAATGGCCAAGGCTAAGCCAGGCCAAAGCCAGGAGCCAGGAGCTTCATTCAGGTCTCCCACGTGGGTGGCAGGGACCCAAGTACTAGGGTCATCCTGCTCTGCTTTTCCCAGGCCATTAGCAGGAAGCTGGATTGGAAGTGGAGCAGCTGGAACTCCAACTAGCACCCATAGGGTATGCCAGTGTTGCAGGTGGTGGCTTTAACCTCCATGTCACCACACTGGCCCCTCCAATAACATTTTAACTTAACCATCTCTTTGAAGATCCTATCTACAAATGCAGTCATCTTTTGAGGTATTGAGAGTTAGGATTTTAACCATTTCAGAGAGATATAACTCAATCCATAATAATATTTTCAAAAGTGTAAGACTTTTGAAGAGGGAGATATGATAAAGTGTAATATAGAACATTGTGTTAAAAGGAATGATCTTTTGTATTGAGCAGTTGCCAAAAGGAAGCCATGAGAAATTGAAGGAAACCTGAGAGAGTTTTCTGTACAGGCATTACCCAAGGCCTGGAAGAAATAAAGCCCTGATCAGTTCAGGAGATGGCTAACCACGTGGTTTTACCACAGGGCACCGAGGGGAAGTTCAAGGAGGGAAACAGACATCAGCTGCAGAACACAGTTCCATCTTTAGGATAGTCCCGTTTAAATTGGGAAAATTTGAATTGAACTGTATATTATTATTCATATTGAATTAATGCAAAATTTCATGAGTGAGAACATTGTATTGTGCTACAGGAAAATGCCTTTGTTCTTAGAAGATTATACACTGAGGTATGCATTATAATATGTGCAAGTAATTGTCAATCATCCAGTGTGTACACTGACAGATACACAGTAAGAGTAAGAAATATGATAATCAGTTAGCATGACAAATCCAGACAAAGGGTATGAGTATGTTTATTTTACTATTTTTGATACTTTTCTATAGATTTCAGAACTTTTAAAACAAAAACACAGAAGAACATAACTTTTTTTAATAGAAAACTTTTATTTAATAAATATAAATTTTGAAAGTACAAC
This sequence comes from Oryctolagus cuniculus, assembly GCF_051225735.1. NCBI lineage: Eukaryota > Metazoa > Chordata > Mammalia > Lagomorpha > Leporidae > Oryctolagus > Oryctolagus cuniculus. Next base: position 9,188,629 of record NC_142879.1, on the reverse strand, counting down.
TTTTGGATTATAGTGGTCTTTCCCCCCATAACCACCCTCCCTCTTGCAAACCATCCCATCTCCTACTCCCTCTCCCATCCCATTCTTCGTTAAGATTCACTTTTAATTATCTTTATATACAGAAGATAACTCTATACTAAGTAGAGATTTCAACAGTTTGCACCCACACAGAAACACAAAGTATAAAGTACTGTTTGAAGACTAGTTTTACCATTAATTCTCATAGTACAGCACATTAATGACAGAGGTCCTACATGGGGAATAAGTGCACAGTGACTCCTGTTGTTGATTTAACAATTGACACTCTTATTTATGACATCAGTAATCACCTGAGGCTCTTGTCATGAACTGACAAGGCTATGGAAGCCTCTTGAGTTCACAAACTCTGACCTTATTTAGACAAGGCCATAGTCAAAGTGGAAGTTCTCTCTTCCCTTCAGAGAAAGATTCCTCCTTCTTTGATGGCCCGTTCTTTCTTTTTTTGCCACAGTGCCTTGGCTTAGAAGAATGTAACTTTTCTGTTAACATTCGCATGCTCCCAATTTTTTCTTTCAAAACTTCTTTTATTTAATTGAGCCTCCCTGAATATCTGTTAGTAAATGAGTTCATGTCCATTTCATTTATTTTTGCGAAAATATTTGCTTTATGGGGGCTGGTGCCATGGCACGGTAGGTTAATCCTCTGCCTGCGGCACTCACATCCCATACAGGCACTGGTTCTAGTCCCAGCTAGCTCTCTTCTGTGGCCTGGAAAAGCAGTAGAAGATGGCTCAAGTCTTTGGGCCCCTGTACCCACATAAGAGACCAGGAAGAAGCACCTGGCTCCCGGCTTTGGTTCGGCTCAGCTCCAGCCATTGGCAGCCAGTTGGGGAGTAAACCAATGGACAGAAGACCTTTCTCTCTGTTTCTCCCTCTCACTGTCTGTAACTCTGCCTCTCAAACAAATAAATACAATCTTTAAAAAATATATTTGCTTTATGATCATCATTAACATTGTGTTAATTTAGTGTGATTTCATTATAACCCTGAAAATTATTATCAAGTTTGGGTAACTGCTACTTTAAGTAGCTGCCTTGCATAGCACAATGATCTTCTAAAATGGTCCTATCATTTACCATTATTATAATACAGTTTGTCATAAACATTTAGCTATTCATGAAAGAGTGAAAATTGATTTTTCACGAGACGAAATTGAATAAGTATTTATTAAATATGTACAAGCATACTTAGCTTATAATTGAGCCAGGCCTGGTTCCCTTCCTCAGGGAACATATGCAATTACTGATACATGACTGGCCAGTTCACCCTAGGAAAGAAATGTCAATCAATAATGGGATGAAGATTTTTATCTGTCTCAGGGATGATGAGAAAGATGATATGGTTCTCTAATAACACTGAAATTGGAGCCAGAAACTGTTGTGAACTGAATTGAGGCAAAGATTTAGGTTCAAAAGGAATTCTATCCCAAGAAACTTTTAGCACTGAATAATTCTCTTTATTTAGAGTTGTACAAAGCACTTTCCTCTTTATTCACTCTATCATGAATGTTTTGGCCATCTTGACTCTTTGGTAACCCCCTCTCTACTGCCATCTGGAAGGAGTTACTTTTTAATGTGCTTTCGCCTACCAAAATGATTAATACTTTCTCAGACCTTAGTTATTTTTCCTACAAGATTTTGTGGATGTGTGCTGACTCACTTACCCTAACATATCAGATCCCTGTTGCAATTTTGAGTGTGTATTTTCAGAAGGTTTGTTAGCTCCATGCCAAGTTATAACTCTGGAACAAAATTAAGTAAAATGTCATGCAAGTACAAGAACTTGGCTGGGAAAACACCATGCTCCAGGTAATACATGTTCTATTTTTAATAGAATTGTCATCTTGTTTGACTCTTCCAAGGAGGAGAAGTTAGCACTACTAGAAATATCATCTCCATTATCAAAACAGCCTAAATGACGTAGCCACAAAAATAAAACAAAATTATTATTAATATAATTTCAAATCACAGTATAACTTACTATGTAAACTTGATAACCAAATAAGATTGCTCAGAAAGTATACATGGTACAGTTTATTTAAAACCTTTAGAACATTGATCATCCCTAAAATAAGAGACAGAAATATAAAGGTTACTTACAATTTTGAGGCGAAGCTTCATAGATAGGACGGTTTCTCAGAAGCAGAATAACTGAAGGACCAAGTGTGTTTTGTTGACTGCAGAGCATGGGGGAGATTAGACCAGCCTGTTACAGAGTCCCAAAGCCATTTTAGGTGCATCAAATGTATTTTGAGGCAGAACATTACATACCAAAGAAGAGAATAGACATGAGAAATTAGGAAGGTGGGGTCTAAGCAAAGGAACCATCAAATTCAAAACTGCTGAGTTTAAAATATTAATAAAAATTATAAATTTGTACCAAATAACTACTTATAATGAAGCAAGATTGAAAAGTTCTCCATTCATATCAGGACTAAGGCTGGGGTACTACTCTAACTACTTTATTTCCTAGCATTCTGGAGGATACAGAAGCAGTGTAATAAAGAGATAAAAACTCAAACATAGCAAAGTAAGAAAATTGACATTATTTGCAAAAAGATAAATACACAGAAAATGTTAGATATTCTTCACTTGAGAGAGTTTAGCAAGTTAGCTGACTATAACCATGTATTCAAATAATTGCACTTATAAATCCCAGTAAGAGAGTTAGAAATTAAAATTAAGAGATAAGTTACTACTTAAAACACAGTAAAAGAATATCCACATACTCAATTCCATGTGCAGGAACTCTGTAGGAAACGTAAAATATCATTTAGTGGAATTAAATCGGACCTAAATAAACAGAGGACTATATTATGTTCATCGAATGTAAGACTCAGTATGTAAAAATGGCAGTTCTAAGAAAATCCGTTAATTCCATTCAATCAAAATTGCAATAGGGTTTTATTGTTTTGATGGATGTTTTTATAGATTTATTTTATTTATTTGAAAGACAGAGTTACAGAAAGGTAGAGACAGAGAGAGAGGTCTTCCATCCGCTGGTTCACTCCCCAGATAGCCTCAACGGCCAGAGCTGTGCCGATCTGAAACCAGGAGCTTCTTCCAGGTCTCCCACATGGGTGTAGGGGCCCAAGCACTTGGGCCATCTTCTACTGCTGTCCCAGGCCACAGCAGAGAGCTGGATTGGAAGAGGAGCAGCCGGGACTAGAACTGGTGCCCATATAGGATGCCAGCACTTTAGGCCAGGGCTTTAACCTGCTGTGCCACAGTGCTGGCCCCTGATGAATTTTGTTTGTTATCTTGGGTGTGTATATATGTGTACAAATTGAACACAGTTCTTTCAGATTTCTGAGGAATCTCCATGCTGAGTTCTACAGTGGCTGTACCACTTTACACTCCCATCAACAGTATATTAGGGTACCTTTTCCCCCACATCCTTGTTAGCATTTATTGTTTTTGATTTGGGGATTTTTTTTTTATTCTGACTGGAGTGAAGTGAAACCTCATTGTGGTTTTATTTGTATTTCCCTGATGGCTAGTGATCCTGAGCATTTTTTCATGTGTCTGTTAGCCATTTGTATTTCATCCTTTGAAAATAATGTTCATATCCTTTGCCCATTTCTTAACTGGACTGTTTGTTTTTTGTTGTTGAGCTTTTTGAGACCATTATAAATCCTAGATATCAATCCTTTATCAGTCATATAGTTTGCAAATATTTTCTTCCATTCTGTTGATTGCCTCGTCACTTTGTTGAATGTTGCCTTGATGACTAATAAAGACAATATTGTATATATACACTATGGAGTACTACTTAGCAATAAAAATTAATAAAATCCTGTCTTTTGCAACAAAATGCATGCAACTATAATCCATTATGCTTAGTGAAATAATCCAGTTCCCAAAAGACAAATATCATATGTTTTCTCTGATGTGTGGCCATTAGTATAGAATTAAAAAAATGTATAGGAATGAAATGGATGTTTTGTGATGACTGCTGCTTTTAGCCCTTGTTTATACTCCTGTGGAACTGTGATCTTCCTACTTTTTACCTGTAGAATATTATAGCTAGTGGTTAATTAAGCCTGTGACTATGGAATGTATTAAAATTATGTGTTTGCAACACTGCTGGGATAAAGAGATGGGAGGGACGGGGGGAGGGAGTTTGGAGAGAAGGGAGAGTGAGGGAAGTGTGGTTGTCTTCTTGGAACCATACCTATGGAATATATGAAACATGTTCTCTTTATATTAATAAAAATTCAACACTTTTATTTCAAAGTTTAGAGTCTAGTTAATTTTTATAAGTTTCAAACATTTTTTCTAGCACATTAAAAAGTTCATAGGCCCTCTAGAGCACTTCATGGACGATGTCCCCTCTGTAATCTAGGTCTTTGTATCCTGAGATTTGCAACTTCTTACTGTGATTCTTTATGCCTCTGTTCTAATAATTCATATATTTAATTGTCTTATAAATTAAAAATAGCACAGGTCATCAAAGAAGGAGGTACCTTTCTCTGAAGGGAGGAGAGAACTTCCACTTTGACTATGACCTGGTCTAAATATGATCAGAGTCGGCAAACTCAAAAGGCTTCCATAGCCTTGGCAACTCATGACAAGAGCCTAGGGTGATTACTGATGCCATAAACAAGAGTGTCAGTTTGTTAAGTCAACAACAGGAGTCACTGTGCACTTACTCCTCATGTAGGATCTCTGTCCTTAATGTGCTGGACATTGTGATTTAATGCTATAACTAGTACTCTAACAGTATTTTTCACTTTGTGTTTCTGTGTGGGTGCAAACTGTTGAAATCTTTAACTTAATATATACTAAACTGATCTTCTGTATATAAAGAGAATTGAAAATGAATCTTGGCCGGCGCCGCGGCTCACTAGGCTAATCCTCCGCCTAGCGGCGCCGGCACACCGGGTTCTAGTCCCGGTCGGGGCGCCGGATTCTGTCCCGGTTGCCCCTCTTCCAGGCCAGCCCTCTGCTGTGGCCAGGGAGTGCAGTGGAGGATGGCCCAGGTGCTTGGGCCCTGCACCCCATGGGAGACCAGGAAAAGCACCTGGCTCCTGGCTCCTGCCATCGGATCAGCGCGGTGCGCCGGCCGCAGCGCGCCGACCGCGGCGGCCATTGGAGGGTGAACCAACGGCAAAAGGAAGACCTTTCTCTCTGTCTCTCTCTCTCACTGTCCACTCTGCCTGTCCAAAAAAAAAAAAAAAATAAATAAATAAATAAATAAATAAATAAAAAAAAAAAGAAAATGAATCTTGATGTGAATGGAAGGGGAGAGAGACCGGGGGGTGGAGGGAAGTTATGGGGGAGGCATTGTAATCCATAAGCTGTACTTTGGAAATTATATTCATTAAATAAAAGTTAAAAAAATTAAAAAAAGAAAATAAATAAATTAAAAATATCCATAAGTATGCTATTGAATGCCTTTGCTTCAAAATGTATACAGGCATGTGCTGGAAAATTGTGCTTATTAAATTTAGAAAATTGTGATGTAAAAATGCAAATAAGTATGCAATCCTTTAACTGAAATTTGTATCCTTACATAGTAAGCATCTTTATTCTACTATTTTCATCGATTATTGCAGCAGAGAAATTCATTGTAAGCTTGTTTGTACCCATATTCAGAAAGTCTACCGAGTTTACTACTTTGGTTTGTGCAGATTTTCCACTGTACTTGTCTGCCCTCCAGTGGTTCTAGAGGAAAAGTCCAATAGAAAAATTAGGTAGATGAGAGCCAACTGAATAATTTTTGAAAATTATATTAAAGCTTGGCTCAGTTCAACAAATTAATAATTTTAGAAATCTACAACATATCAAGAGCATATGTTGCTGTTAAAAATGCTGTACTATGTGTAAATTAAGCTAAAATTTTAATATCAAAATAATTTACATATACAAAAAAGATAAATATTTTTTATGAAACCTACTGAGTACCTGTTCTAAGTTAGCACTCTGCACACATGTCTGATTCTGTTCCTATGACAGCTACTGAAGCAGGTCTGTGTTTTATAGATAGGAAAGTGTCACTGGGCTGATCCTGGAGTGAGGTCGAGGCAATGAAGAAAGGACCAGTGAGGCAGGTTCTCAGTGGACCTGCTGGGATGCACAAAACAGCCTAGAACTTCTAACTATGGGCTTCCACCTCTGAGGTCATCACTTCAGTGACACCACAAGTCTCACAGCACTGAAAACTCCGGAATGTAGATACAAACTCTGCTGCAAGAATCCCCACCCCCACCCCGCCACACACACACACACACACACACACACACGTGCCTATCATCAGAAACAGCCCCATGTTGAAGGAACAGGCCTCCAGCTCAAGTCTAGTTCTCCCTCTGATTGCAAGGCAGCCTGGGAAATGTAGTTTTCATCTTCCTTGCAGACCAGGATAGAACATAGAGAGGAATGGGGGCAGATGCTGGGGCAATGGACACCTAGCACAACAGATTGTCCCAATTAATCCTCATAGGGATCCTTAGGGTGTTGCTTATCAATGCTGCTGGAAGGTGAGCTGAGCGGGTAGGAAATCAATAACAATCTGTACCCCTCTGTTTAACCACAGCACACCCCACTGTTTCTGTGACTGAACAATGTCGTCATTAATTCTGTTAATGTGGACCCCCCACAACACACACACACACACACACACATTTTCCCACATGCTTTTATCAGGATGAGATCCAAGATTCAAAAGGAAGCAAGTTGGAGATGGTGCTGTTTAGTTGTCTATGGAGTGAGCTGGCCTCCGAGACTGCTGCTAATATTCTTGCAAGAAAAACACATACACCCACCAATGTGTATGAATTTCCTAGGCAAATGGAGTGAATGTATGGTATTACTGGCATCAGAGTGTTAACGAAGTTGGTCTGTTTGGAGAAATGAAGTATGAACCACTTGGAACAGAGGACCACTGCGTGGTGGTAGGAGAAGATAGCAAAGCTGCAGATGTTGTTCCTGTCTGTGTGGCTGCTTTCTCACCACATCTCCCAGCATGCACACACCTGTTCCCCAGCCACCTGCTCACTGTGCTAACCTCCTGCTTCAGAGTGGAATACATGGCCTACATCAGGTCATTCTGACTTTGCACCTCTGGAATGAGAACCTTGGAGGATGCCTAGAACTGAAGAGTCAGAGAGAAACATTTTTGGGGTCAGTCTTCCCAGATGCAGTTATGGGAGGCTCAGCTTTGAGGAAATGCCCTGATTCCTGCAGAGAATCAGGTGTTTGGCTTTTCATCTCTTCTGGTCTCAGTTGTTTACAATGCTATCTTCTATCTTGGTCGTCCTCAAAATTCTTCCAAGAAAGCACATCTTGTTTGAATAAAATCAGTTTTTTGTGCTTCTTACTGAAGGCAAGAAACAAGCTTGTAAAGTAGGTGAGGCAATGGAAGAGTTCTTTGTCCTTTCTTTCTTTTTAAAGATTTATTTATTTGGAAGAGTCACAGGGAGATAGATGGGGTGGAGTGGAGAGAGAGAGCGAGCGAGAGGGAGAAAGAGAGAGGGAGAAAGAGAGGGAGAGATCGATCTTCCATCCATTGGTTCGCTCTCTAGTTAGTTGCAATGACCAGGGTTAGGCCAGGCTGAAGCCACGAGCCAGAATCTTCATCCAGATCTCCCACGTGGGTAGCAGGGACCCAAGCACTTGGCTCATGTTCTGCTGCTTTCCTCAGGCATATTAGCAGGGGGCCAGATTGGAATTGGAGCATCCGGGACACGAACCAGCCCCCATATGGGATCCCGGCATCACAGAAGGCAGCTTTGTCTGCTACACCACAGTGCCAACCACTGGAGGGGTTAGTTTTTTTTTTTCCTGATAGGCCTCAGATGTGCTTTCCTCAGGAGTCAAGAGGAAGCCAAGCGGTTTTATCATTGCACCTTTGAAGAATTCACCCTCAGAGTGCTGGAATAACATTATGAAGATTGCAGAGGTATCATAACCATTTTTGTAATATTCTCCAGCTGCATGTGACAAGATTTAGGCCACCTTCTTTCTCTGTGTTGCCACAGTTGAGCTTATTACTCTAGGAAGTGAGTGTGAGCAGAGCAGAGGTGGAGGGGGCCGGGATTGTGATGCTTTCCTTAGCGTGGTGTTGGAGCAGACATAGGCAGTCAGGACTCTGTCCAGATGAGAACCAGGATGCAATGCTCAGACTCTGTGCATGCACCCATTACTCATGTGCATTTTGGGTTTACTTGCTTGTTTGTTTTGTAAGACTGGTTGAGTTGCATTGACCCTTGTCCTCATCTAAGTGTGTCAGAAGCATTTGGGGAATTTTTTTAAGAACTCAGGAATTAATGCTACATTGTGTTTTAGTGCATCTGAGTGGATCACTGTGGGGTACAAGAAATGCCTATTCTGAAAATTTTCCTACATGATTTTCATGCTCATTCTAGTGTGGCCAATAGTGTAAAATGGACAGTGCTGTGATCGTCTCAGGAGAAGGCAGACAGAGGCAGAGTTGTAATAAGCAAGTTGAAGGATTGTGTCCTGTGTTGGTAATGTCAGTTTCTTGCATTAAAAACAGCTGCTTTGAGTTTTAAGTGTATGAGATTTATAAGTTTCAGAATCAAGGGTGTAATATTCTTAGGGACATTGATTCTTGCCTCTTTTTTCTTTAATATTTTATAAAAATCGATTTGAGGGTAAAATGGAGAGAGCTCCCATCTGTTGATTCACTCCCAAGTGCCCCCAGCAGGTTGGGCCTGAGATGAAATCCAAGCAGGAAGCTGGGAACTCAGTCTGGGTCTTCCACGTGGGTGGCAGGAACCCAGTTGTTAAGAGTCATCACTGTTGCCTCCTGGGGTTGCAGTCAGGAGAGGAGGCAAGTACGGAATGCTGGCACTCCAAGATACAGCGTCTCCACAGATGTCTTAATGACTTGCCCTTGATTCATGCCTCTTTGAAGGGTGCTTTTTTGTTAAAAGAAAAAAAAAAAAGGAAGTATATTGTAAAGGAACTAAAGTGCCCTCAAGTGGCCAAACTCTAAATCATATTTTACTGAAAATAAATGAAAACGATGAGCAGAGAGGAAAACATTCTTTGAAGTACAAAATTTTTAATTTAAGTTATTTGATAGTATGACATGAAAAGGGATGTGGATACAATGAAGTTTGACTTGTATCTGAAATTACCTGCAAAAATTGGTGGCAAATTAATCTCATATGCATATTTCAGGTTGCTAAGGGTAAGTATAACCTTAGGAGATTCACATTCATTTTCAGTTAGGTTCTTACTGGAGTTGGATATTATCATTATCTTGACCCACCTCCTTAGAGTCACTTCCCATCAGAAGGCATAAGGATTTTATTTTCCGGGTTCAGACTGAAAACTAGTTTTAATTAGTTTTTAATGAGGATCTTTCATTAATGTATTCAACAATTATCAAGTCAACAGATAATTTTGTGCTAACACTCCTGTAGGCACTGGAAAACAGTGGTTAACTACAAAGATAGTATCCTGGACCTCAGGGATGAGTGCGGGTATGTATGGGGTATTTTTAGAGAGAAAACAAACAGCGCCTGAGTAATACCCATCCTAACTCATGAGGTCTTGTTAATGAATTAGATGTCAGGGATGAAGAACGTCGGCACGAGGCTGACTTCTCAGTATCTGAGTGGAGGGTGATAACATTTATTGCCATGGGTAATACAGGGGCAAAAGTTGGGGTGAGGTGAGGAAGCAAGAGTTCTGTCCTGGGCTTGTTACTTTTGAAATGCATGTGGCAGACACATTATGGTGTCAATAGGCAACTAGCTATAGAGTCTGGACCTCTGAATAGAATTTAGAAGCTGGGCTATAAATTTGGCAAAGATGATTACTTAAAGTTAGTGGAATGAAAGAGAAAATTTTGAGAAGAAAAAAAATGTAAACTGAACTAAGCCTAGAAATTCTAATTTTGAGATCTGGTGGATACAGTGAAGCCATCACAGGAGACTAAAGTGAGACACATTGAAAAGCAGAAATGTGATGTTGCAGAAATAAAGGCTGTTGTTTCAAAATAGGAGTGGCTGACTATTGGAATGCCATTGAATGTGAAGTAATATACAAATTTAAAAATGCCCACTGAGTACAGAGCGTGGAGTTTTTTGAGATCTTGATAGGAATAGTTTCAAGGGAGTGGTGTCCATGAAGCTGGTTTGGAATGTGTTGAAGAGTGATGCTGTAACATGGTCAAGAAAAGATACCAAGTATAGCTTTCAAGAATTTGGGGGACTGGCCCTTTTGCGTAGTGAGTAAAGCTGCCACCTGCAGTGCCAGCATCCCATGTGGGTACCTGTTCAAGTCACTGCTGCTCTACTTCTGATCCAGCTCTCTGCTATGGCCTGGGAAAGCAATGGAGAATGGCCCAAGTCTTTGGGTCCCTGAACCTGCCTGGGAGACCTGTAAGAAACTTCTGGCTTCGGATCGGCGCAGTTCCGGCTGTTGGTGGTCATCTGGGAAATGAACCAGTGGATGGAAGACCTCTCTCTCTGTCTTCTCTCTGTCTCTCAGTAACCCTGACTTTCAGATAAATGAATAAATCTTTAAAAATAAAGAAGTAAATAAAAAAAGAATGCATAGATTTTTAAAAAAAGTTTTGCTCTGTGGGGAAATGAAGAGATAGGTGGAAACTTGACATATTTCAAGTATTTTTCCCAAATAGGAGTTTATATAATGCAGAATTCCTCAAATTGATTTGACCACATTAACCTTTTCTTTTTTAAAACTAATTAATTGGGGCTGGTGTTGTGGCATAGTGGCCTAAGCCTCTGCCTGCAGTGCCAGCATCCCATGTGAGTGCCAGTTCATATCCTGGCTGCTCCCCTTCCAATCCAGCTCTCTGCTGTGGCCTGGGAGAGCAGTGAAAGATGGCCCAAGTGCTTGCGCCCCTGCATCCATGTGGGAGACCTGGAAGAAGCTCCTGCCTCCTGGCTTTGGAAAGGCCCAGCTCTGGCCATTGTGGCCATTAGGAGAGTGAACTGGTGGATGGAAAACCTTTCTCTCTGTCTGTCTCTCTACCAGTAACTCTACTCAAATAAAAGTAAAATTTTTAAAAAACTAATTAATTGAGAGGCAGAGACAGAGAGAGTGAGTACTTTCATCCACTGATTCGCTCTAACAGCTAGGGCTGAACCAGGCAGATGCCTGGGACTGGAACCAATCCAGGTCTCGTATATGGTTGTTGATAGCCCAGATGTTTGCTGCCTTCCAGGGAGTGCACTCAGGAAGCTGGAATTGGTAGCAAAATTGGGAGTTGAGCCCACAATCCAATATGGGACGGGGCATCTTAAGCACTGGGCTAAACAGAAGCCCCAAATTAATCTTTTTTCATGAACTTCACTTTATATGTATGGGGAGTTTTCCAAGCAACAGGCTTTAAGAGAATAATATGGGATTACTATTTCTTTTATTAAATTTGATATTAAAAGAATTTTTTCTATATTCTTTTTCATAAATCTTATTTTTCTAGTATTCAAAATAGATATGAAATTATGTTATAAATATGTGGTCATTTGTTATTTATAGCCATTTACTGATCTTTCTTTAGTAAACCAAACACTAATACTTTTTATCTGATATTAATATGTGAGTAAAATTTATTAGAAATGGAAATAGAAAAAATGTATCACAATTATATGTTACCTATGCTTTCACTGTAGGAAGATTTTGGAACTTCCATCACCTAATGTACTATAGCATCTTCTAAAAATAAGGCATTTCACAAATGCTTGTTGAATGAGTAAATAAACATATGTATTGCCATTTACTAAAAATGTAAATGGAGAGGATTAAGATGGTGAAATAGGGAGGGATCTTACTGCTCTAGTCTAGGAGAAGAGTTTTAAAAAATAGAGTGCAGTCTCAGAGAAGAGTTTGGAAAAAAATTAAAAAGGAAAGCAACACAAATTAGAGGAGCACTGTGGACCTACATGGATGATGTGGACACACACAACTCAGAACCCTAGCATCTGAGAACACAGCTCCAGCTCTGGAGCGAGGTGAGACCAGTCTACAGCAGCCTAAGCCACTGCGATAAAGCTGTGGGAAGAGCTTGGTAGAAACATGGAATCTGACTTGGAGCCCTGTGGGGGAAGTGTACCTGCCAGACTAGAGGAGAAAAAAGGGGGGGCTCAATTTTCTCTCCCCAACTACCCTACATTTGGTGTCCTATAACAAGCCAATAGAGGGAGAGTGTGATTTTGGACATACATAGCGGCTATGCCAACTTGCGTCTGTGCACCCAGCAACCAGACAAGAGGAGACACCTGAGTCTAGGGGAGAGGCCTGACAGGGGGCTGCGTGCTTGTGACTGTAGGAGTCCTGTGTGTTGGGACTATGGAAACACTGTGGCTGTGTGGAAGGGCTCAAGGTGTGGCTGGAACTTTGGGCAGTCACTGTGAGAGGCTCCACGTGCTCAGGGCTCGCTGGTTCCTTGATGACGGTCATTGCTGTGGAATCTGTGCTTGTATTGAGGACTGCACAGATCCTTAGTGTGGTTCTGGTGGCAATATGGACAAACCCGCTGGAGCTAGCACCAGCCACTGGGCTCCTTTGAGGACAGGAGGTGATCTGAGACTATGCCATCAGAGCAGAACAAACCTCTCCCCTGATACAAAATAAATGAATAAATAAGTAAGAGATTTACAGTGCCGAACATGGGTATCACCTTGGACACTCCCTTCACTCTGGAGTACCGAAAAGAGCTCCCTGTCCACACCCAACACACACATCTAGGTATTCACAGAAAAAGCATACACTCCACTAATCCACAGAAGCATAGTCCAAAGATAAAAACCATCGCAGGGAAAAAACAAAATGCCAAGTAATAAATGCAGCAATTCAAGAAACAAGAATAAGGAAGACAACATGACACCCCCAAAAGAACACAACACTTTAATACTAGAATATAAAGATGAAGAGATTGAAGAAATGCCAGAAATGTAATTCAAAAAATTGATTGTAGAATTATTCTGAAGTAATCGGAAGCAAATGCATGAACTAATGCAATCCTTATGTGACATGAAGGAAATTTCTTCGACAAAATTGAGATCTTAAAGAGAAATCAACATGAAATCTTAAAAATGAAGAATTCAATAGAACAAATTAAAAAAAAATGCAGTTGAAAGCCTTAACAACAGAATTGGTGAAGCAGAAGAAAGAATATCTGAATTAGAAGACAAATCACAGGAATTTTTAGAGTCAGACCAAAAACAACAAGAAGAAATTAGAAGACTAAAAAAATACTGTTAGAGAGTTACAGGATACCATCAAATGATCCAACATACAGGTCTTAGGAGTTTCTAAAGGCGTGGAAAGAGAGGAAGGCCTTTTTAGTGAAATAAAAAAAGAAAGCTGCCCTAATTTGGAAAAAGAATGACATCCAAGTACAGGAAGCATGTAGAACTCCTAATAGACAAGACCAGAAAAGATCTTCACCATGTCACATTGTAGTCAAACTCTCCAAAGTAAAACATAAAGAAAAGATTCTAAAATTATGCACCAGAGAAACATCAGATTACTTTCAGAGGATGTCCAATTAGATTCACACCAGACTTACCAGAACACTACAGGCTAGGAGAGAATGGTGAGATATATTCTAAGTCTTAAGAAAAAAAAAACTATCAACCAAGAATACTGTACCCTGTAAAGCTTTCATTTATGAATGAGAGTGAAATAAAGACCTTCTTTGACAAACAAATTGAAAGAATTTGTCATCACCCATGAGCACTGCAGAAGATGCTTAAGGGTGTGCTACACACAGAGACATGGAAACATGGTCATCACTTTGGAAGAAGGTAAAGGAAGGAAATCTCCCAGTAAAAGTACAAAGGAAATCCAAAGTACAAAATAGGAATATTTATAGAAAAATGGTAGGGCAAAATCATTATCAATAGTCACCTTGAATGTAAATGACCTCAACTCTCTAGTTAAAAAGACACAGATTGGCTGATTAAAAAAAAAAAATCATTTGCTGCCTACAAGAAATACATCTCACCGAGAAAGATACCCACAGACTGAAAGTGAAAGGATGGAAAAAGATACTCTATGCCAACAACAACCAAAAGAGCTGGTGTAGGGGCTGGCACTGCTCCACTTCTGATCCAGCTCTCTGATATATCCTGTGAAAGCTGTAGAAGATGGCCCAAGTGTTTGGGCTCCTGCATCTGCATGGAAGATCTGGAAGAATCTCCAGGCTCCTGGCTTTGCTTTGGCCCAGCTCTAACCATTGTGACCATTTGGAGAATGAACCAGCAAATGGAAGACCTCTCTCTATGTCTGCCTCTGCCTCTCTGTAACTCTGCCTTTCAAATAAATAAACCTAAAAAAAAAGAGCTGCTGTAGCCATCCTAATATCAGACAAAATAGACTTTCATGCAAAAACTGTTAAAAGAGGCAAAGAAAGGCACTAAGTAATCATTAAGGGATCAATGCAACAGGAAGTTGTGATTATTATAAACATATTTGCACCTAATTACAGGGAATTTAGCTATCTAAAAAATGTAATGGATCTAAAGGGAGGTATAGACTCCAATGCAATAGTAATGGGGGACTTCAGTACCCCAGTTTCAACAATGGACAGATCAACCAGATAGAAAATCAGCAAGCAAACAACAGAGTTTAATCAACACTATAGACCAAATTGATATCTACAGATATCTACAGAATTTTCCATCCTATAGTTGCAGAATACACATTCTGCTCACCAGTGTGTGGAACTTTCTCTAGGATTGCCCACATTCATAAAGCAAGTCTCAGCAAATTAAAAAAAAAATCAAAATAATATCGTGCATCTTCTCTGACCACAATGGAATGAAGTTGGAAATCAACAACTTAGGAATCTCTAGAACATATGCAAACACATAGAGACTGAACAATATGCTCCTGAATGAACAGTGGGTCATTGAAGAAATCAAAAACAAAACCAAAAAATTTCTGGAAGCAAATGAAGACGACAATACCACATATCAAAACTATGGGATACAGCAAAAACAGTGTTAAGAGGAAAGTTTATAGCAATTAATGCCTACATCAAGAAATTGGAAAGGCATCAAATAAATGAGCTATCAATGCATCTCAAGGACCTAGAAAAACAACTGCAAACCACAACCAAAACTAATGAGATAAAAAATTAAAATTAGAGAATAAACAAAATTGAAATTAAAACAATACGAAAGATCAGCAAAATGAACAGTTTTTTTTAAAAAAATAGACAAAATTGACACACCATTGGCCCAACTAACCAAAAAGGAGAGAGAAGACCAAATTAATAAAATTTGAGGTGAAAATGGAAACAACAGAAAACACAGAAATAAAAAGAGTCATCAGAAATTACTAGAAAGAGCTGTATGCCAACAAACCAGGAACCTGGAAAAAATGGATAGATTCCTCTACACATACAACCCACCTAAATTGAGCCATAAAGACATAGAAAACCTAAACAGACCCATAAACAAGACAGAAATTGAATCAGTAATAAAGACCCTCCCAACAAAGAAAAGCCCAGGACTGGATGGTTTCACTGCTGAATTTTACCAGACATTTAAAAAACTAACTCCAATTCTTTTCAAGCTATTCAAAACAATTGAAAGGGAGGAAATGCTCCCAAATTTTGTCTATGAAACCAGCATCACCTTAATTCCTAAACCCAAAAATGATACAACAGAGAAATAGAACTACAGACCAATTTCCCCATTTCCCTGATGAACAGAGATGCAAAAACCCTCAACAAAATACTAGCCAGTTGAATCCAACAACACATCAGAAAGGTCATTAACCCAGACCAAGTGGGATATATCCCTCGTATGCAGGGATGGTTCAATATTCACAAATCAATCAATGTGATAACACCACATTAACAAACTGCTGAAGAAAAACCATATGATTATTTCAATAGATGCAGGGAAAGCATTGATAAAATACAACACCCTTTCATGAAGAAAACTCTAAGCAAATTGGGTATAGAAGGAACATTCCTCAACACAATCAAGGCAAGGAACATTCCTCAACACAATCAAGGCAATTTATGATAAACACATATGGAATATGTATACCAAAGAATACTACACAGTGGTAAAAAAAAAAAAAAGTGAAATCCAGTCATTTGCAACAAAATGGATGAATCTGGAAAACATCATACTTAGTGAAATAAGCCAGTCCCAAAGGGATAAATACCATATATTCTCCCTGATCTGTGAGAACTAATAGAGCACCTAAAAAGCAATCTTTAGAAGTGAAATTGATACTTTGAGGACCAGTGACTTTGAACAGCCCTTGTCTTGACTGTTGAGGAGCAGTTTTGTTTTCATACTATTTGTTGAACTCTTTACTTAACATAGAGTTAATTATATGTGTATAAAGTTAATTGAATATAGATCTTAGAAAAAAATAAGAGTGGGAATAAAAGAGGGAGGAGGAAGAAGGGTGGGAGTGTGAGTGGAAGGGTGGACACAGTGGGAAGAATCACCATTTTTCTAAAGTTGTAATTATGTACTGTATGAAGTTTGTAACTGTAAAGTTGTTTAGGTCTCCATAAATTCCTATGGACTTGCTTCTAAGGGCACAATTTAAAAACTTGTCATGGCACCCCAAATCCTGTATCTGGTGGTAACAATAGCATTTTAAATGTTAAAGTGATCATATAGATAGGATTAAGTGTCAAAGTGATCATAAATAGGATTAAGTGTCTGGTAATAATAATAGATAGAATTAAAATGGAGTTAATGCTCCAACAAGGGAAGCAGTCCATAGAGCAGATTTGTAGAATGACAACTGCTTTAAGTAGCATGCTGACCTCAGAATCGGCCCTTAAGGCATTCTGGTCTGGCTGAAAAGCCCACAAGAGCATTTAAGGCATGGAAAGCCAAGCCACTGTGGCAAAAAGTGTGCTACGTGAAGGAGCTCTGTGAATGAGACCCCAGTGGAAAGAAGTGGCCATCAAAGGATGTACTTTTCTCTGAAGGGAGGAGAGAACACTTCTACTTTGCTTATGGCCTTGTTTGAACATTGAAGGAATTTGTGGATTCAAAAGGCTTCCACAGCCTAGGCAGCTCATGTCAAGAGCTTTGGGTGATCACTGGTGTCATACCTAAGAGTGTTAATTGTTAAATTAACAACAGGAGTCATTGTGCACTAACTTCCTATGCAGGACCTCTATCCTCAAAGTGTTGTATTCTGAGAGATAATAGTAAAACTTGTTCTCAAAGATTTACTTTATTTTAGTGTATTAAGTAGAGGATATTCTTATGTCTCATAAGTTTTAATTGTGTCTAAGTGCTCACAAAAAATATATCATTCTTTTTTCTTCATTAAAGTTAATTTTCTTAAAAAGAATGCTTTAAAAAAGTGAAATTAAATGTGAGATGCAATGACTTTGAACAGCCCTTATCTCAGCTGTTGAGGAACAGTTTTTTCTTTTTTTAATTTTTATTTAATAAATATAAATTTCCAAAGTACAGCTTTTGGATTACAGTGGCTTTTTCACCCTATAACTTCCTTCCCACCCACAACCCTCCCATCTCCCATTCCCTCTCCCATTCCATTCACATCAAGATTCATTTTCAATTATCTTTATATGCAGAAGATCCATTCAGTATATATTAAGTAAAGATTTCAACAGTTTGCACCCACACAGAAACATAAAGTGTAAAATATCGTTTGAGTACTAGTTATAGCATTAATTCACATTGTACAACACATTAAGGACAGACATCTTACATGGGGAGTAGTTGCACAGTGACTCCTGTTGTTGACTTAACAATTGACACTCTTGTTTATGGCCTCAGTAATCACCCTAGGCTCTTGTCATGAGTTGCCAAAGCTATGGAAGCCTTTTGAGTTTGCCAACTCCGATCTTATTTCAACAAGGTCATAGTCAAAGTGGAAGTTCTCTCCTCCCTTCAGAGAAAGGTACCTCTTTCTTTGATGGTCCATTCTTTCCACTGGGATCTCATTCACAGAGATCTTTCATTTGTGTGTGGTTGTTTGGTTGTTCTTTTTTTTTTTTTTTTTTTTTTTTTTTTTTTTTTTTTTTGCCAGAGTGTCTTGGCTTTCCATGCCTAAAATACTCTCATGGGCTCTTCAGCCCGTTCCGAATGCCTTAAGGGCTGATTCTGAGGACAGAGTGCTGGAGTAACAGTTTTTTCATACAATTTGTTGAACTCTTTACTTAGTATAGAGTTAATCTTCTGTGTATAAAGTTAATTCAAAATAGATCTTTGCAAAAAATAAGATCTTTGTAAAAAATGGGAATAGGAGAGGGAGGAGGAAGAGGGGTGCAAGTTTGAGTAGAAGGGTAAATGTGGTGAGAAGAACCACTATGTTCCTGAAGTTGTATTTATGAAATGCATAAAGTGTTCCTGAAATAAAAGGTTTCTTTGAGGGAAAAATGTATAGATGGAATGTAGGTCACTTGGCAGTATTTATGAGTTTCAAACATCTTCCTGCTGTATTCCTATATTGGAAGAGTGGTCAGTTTCTTGTTATAATAGCCTTGAGAATAGGGCAGTGGGGAGAAAAATAGAATTTTCTCTACTCTAGACAAACTAAGAAGATTAGATTTTTAAAGATAAGAACTTAATTAAATAGTAGGTGAGACTCAAAAATAAAAATGACTTTATTTGGGGTCTTAGGAATAATAGGTTGTGAAACAAATTCACATAGCTTCAACAGCATTCTGAAGAATGCAGGGTGAGTAGGAGCTTTTATAATCAGTGTTGTTTTATTAGAAAGTAATAATTCTAGGAGGAGGAGTGGAGGAGGGAGGGGAAGGAAGAGGGAAGAGGAGGGGAGGAGGGAGAGGAGGGGGAGAGGAGGGAGAGGAAGGGAAGGGAAGAGGAAGGGGAAGGGGAAGGAAGAGGAGAGAGAGGGAGGAGGAAGAAGAAGGAAAAGAGGAAGAGGAAGAAGGAGGAGGAGGAGAGGAGGAGAATCAGAAGGAGGAGGAGGAGGCTGAGTAATATTGCATAGCAATACTGGAAACGGGCTCAGTGGAAACAAACTGTTTACAGTAAATAAAATCCTGGCTGCAGGTCAGGTCTGCACAGTGTCAGCATGGTGCTGTGCACACCGTGACCACCCCATGCAGTCAGCTTCTGGCACCAAGACCCCTGAGTCACACATTTGCCACGTGAGAGGAAAGCGGGGAGTGGAGAGGAGGAAGTGGTGGTGGTGGTGGGGAGGTGATTCTTATGTGCTATGCCATTGCTCTCCACTACAAAGGTCAAGCCTTGGGTGTTCTGAAAGGAGTGGTGCACCCATGTCCCACATGGTGAAGCAGCTGTTCTTGTATTCAGCACTCTCCAGGTTGAAACCTATGGTGGGGACGGTGGTCAGGACTTCACTGAGCTTCAGCTTGTACAAAATCATCGTCTTCCCGGCAGCATCCAGGCCCAACATGAGGATGTCTGTTTGCTTTTTGCCAAAAAGGCCCTTGAAGAGCTTTGCAAAGATACTTCCATGCTGTGGCAGGTGGAAACTACAGCTGTTGGAGACCTCAGCAGAGGCCGCCTGGAGTCCGACATCGGTTGTGCCCCCACAAGATGGTGGTGCTATGTTGTGTTTCCTTTTTGACAGATGGTGTTCCTCTGCCTTTTGTTTAGTGCATCCTCTCCTCATGCTTTCCATTCTCTCTCTTTTCTTTTCTTGTTGTTCTTCGATTGCTCACCTTGGATAGGCAGACAGTTCTGAGAAGAGTTAGGAGGAGTCATCAGAGAGAAGGTATATTAAAATTCAGACAGCCTTCTCAAGTTTTTCCCACATTCTCCTGTATTCTGGGTGCTAAGAGAATCCAGTGTGCCACAGGCTTTCATCTGGGAATGCTGTGGTGTGGATTTGTCCTCATGTGCACATGCGTGGGAATGCTGGTCGCTTTCTTCTTTTCCAGTTGGACAAGATCAGCAGACGCACATGTGTTTGTTTTTCATATTGTGGTCTGGGCTGCCTCTGTTATGGCAAGGATATCATTTCTATGTATTTTTCAGTCCTGCCTTCCAGGTCACTTTTTTGTGACACAAAGGCACCAGGAGGCTCCCGATGCTCACCTGCTCCCTGGAAAATTACTATTCCAACAGGGAACCGGCTTGTGCCTTTATGGTGTGATGCAATGACGACATCCTCCGATCTGAACACAGCGTACCTCTCCTGAGGTCTCTTCCAAGCTTTCCAGGCTCTTTGTCTGATTTTCTTTGTACTTCACAGCTAATCTGTCTATCTTTTCATTCAAGCATATGAGTTTCCCTTAATTTTACTGAAGATGAAGTCTTTCCATTTTTATCTTTGTAAATTTTGGATAGTTTCTAAGAAGGAAAGGGACAGAGACTCTTTTGCTCCGTCTCCTTTTCTCAGAATCTTCTCAAAAATTTTCTTATATAATTTCAGTAGGAATAAAGGAGACAGAAATGGAATACAAAAAAATTGTTAGTGATAGAAAACGAGAGCTTGAAATTTAAGAGGTGAGGGCATTTTAAATGGTGACAACCTGAATATGTTTGTGGAACCAGAGATGGCGTGAAGGTGAAAAGTCATGGAGGTGAAGCGGCAAAGAAGCTGTAAAGCTGAGGTCTTGATGCAGCTGTCCAGGTGCAAACTGAAGGCTGACTTCAGTGACTGAGATTGAAGGGGAGACTGAATTATGTAACAGTGCACAGAAGACGTGTGCTGGTTGGGAACTACAGGGTGATAAAACCAAAAATGCAGACATGTTATGCTGCGCTTCCAAGAGAAACTGCACGCAAGGCCTTGTAAGCGGTGAGTCACGTAGCAGGTGCACAAGCAAGCACAGGCCTGGGGAGGTGGTTGCAGGCCTCGCTGGCAAAGCTTACTGGAAGCCGGGTTCAGCACAAAGAGCAGGAAGCACGCCTCTGTCCGGAGAGATGGCGTCTGCTTTTGCCTTAGTCACATGAGCATCAGTAGTTCTGGCAATTTTGCAATACACAGAAGCTCTGATAATATCTGTGTAGGACTTCCTGATTGCATTAAATTTTCAGTTTATATTTGCTGCTGCTCAAAAAGTAAGAATAGAATAAAAACCTGATTGTGGATGTTTCTACCTTCTAATTTAATTGCTTAACTTGTCTCTGTGGAAAATAATTCTTTATTGATGAAAGTGCCAGGGCAGGCTCTGAAGGCATTTCTGCTTGAGTGAAGGAAGGAGGGGACTTAGGGCTGCCTGTGATGACGATTACGAGGATTTCTGTGGCCGAGAAGTGGTAGCAAATACCTAGAAACACTGATATCCTCCACTGAGTTTTCCATACTTGCTTTTCATTCAATATGTTTTCATCTGTTACCATCTAGTTTCCGTTGAAAGTCTTCTGTTTAACATAACACGTGTTACTTATAGTTTGGGGAATAGTAAAAGATAGTGCATAAGTGACCCCGTGTGGCAGATAGCTTGAAGGAGCACAGCTTACATGTGATGGGAAGTTTGCTCATTTGCTTTTTTTTAATAAGGAAAAGCAAACCATGGCAGGTGCAGTGGCTCCAGGATCGTCAGGGACCCGTGCTCCTTCCAGGACTCCCCTCTGCCATCCCGTGCAGTCCCTAGAGCAGAGCATTTCATCTGTGTTTGGTGTCAGGTGGAGGACGGGAGAAAGAAGAGTATGCTCCCTCTTTCCTGAAGAGGTATTGCATTTCCATTTCACAGAACTTCATGTGCATCTTATGACCAGAACAGTGACAAGGAGGACGGGGAAGCATTGGCTTGTAGCTGACTGTGATTTGTCTAGGTAAAAATTAGGCTTCCATTATTCTGAGAAATAAGGGAGAATGTGAACCTGGAAGCCTGCATCTTTCTCTGCCACAGAAAGATGAATTCAGCATGGAGGATGCACGGTGGTGTCAGTGGGAACTGCAGCTGTTTGAGCCGAGCCAGGCAGTGAAGCGAACTGACCCAAAGAATAAATACCTCCGCCTTGCTGTCCCCTCAGCTCCCTTGGAGAGAGTTCAGGAATTTTGGAATTGCTGCAGTGTGCACTACTGGAGCTGAAGCCACTCTTCTTGAACATTCTGCTTGATCCCACTCTGACGCTCTGTACCCAAGGGACAGACACACGAATGATCACGGCAGAGAAGCTCCACTGCCCACTGTTTAGGCTTCAGCAGCTCAGATCTTACTGCACGCCTTTGCCCTCTCAACCCTCACACTGATCCCTCTCTATTCCCTTATCTGAAACATCTGTGTTGGTAAAAATATTTGGCTGGGTACTTGTTTCCTTTTTTTTAAAAAAAATTATTTTGAAAGAGAGAGAGAGAGAGAGAGAGAGAGAGAATATCTTCCATCCACTGGTTCACTTTCCAAATGGTTGCAACAGACATGTCTGAGGCTGAAGCCAGGAGTCAGGAACTTCATCCAGGTCTCCCATGTGGGTGGCAGGGGCCCACACCCTTGGACCATCTTCCACTACTTTTCTCAAACCATTATCAGGGAGCTGGATTGGACGTGGAACAGCCAGGATGCTGGCATCACAGGTGGTGGCTTTACCTATTACATCACAATGCTAGCCCCTGTTGGGTACCTTTTAAATATGTTCTTAACAAACATTATTTTTTATCCATTTTTTTAAAAAAGCTAAATATACGCGCCGGCCGCGGCGGCCATTGGAGGGTGAACCAACGGCAAAGGAAGACCTTTCTCTCTGTCTCTCTCTCTCTCACTGTCCACTCTGCCTGTCAAAAAAAAAAAAAAAAAAAAGCTAAATATATGTTATATGAATTCAGGATCATTGCCAAGATACCACCCAGGTACAGAAACCTTTATTAGTGGATCCACAGTCTGAGTCGTTGTGGATGTCCTATTTGCTGGCTTCCCTTGGGCTCTCTGGAAAGCTAGGAAGGAGCCTCCATAGGTAGCAGGCCTCTGTAGGATTCAAATTCTCAAAGCAGAGGGTAAAATAAAATAAAAAAAACTCTCGTCTGAGCTTCCTACTCTGTGCTCCAGGAAAGCAAAAATCTCTCTGAGGAGGGGAAGAGTCAAAAAACATCTTTTCCAACTTGAGGCATGGAATAAAGACTGGTATATGTGAGTGCCAGTCTGTTTGGGTGTCATTGCAAATCTAATTCCAGGATATTGTTCATTTACAGTCTTGACAGAAATAGTGGGAAAGGAGAGGGAGCAATGGGTATGCAATTTTATTATAGTAGGATGTTTCAAACCTTTTGATATAAACCCTGAGCTCTGGATTTCTTCGCGTGATATAATTTGTGCTTTAAGAAAAATAGAACATTTAATATTCAGTAATAGGACTGTAAATATGAGTGAAATTACAACGAGAAGTGAGTTTTGCTCAACAAAAGCAGGAGTTAAAACTTTCAGTTTTAGGTCTGCTTTATACTGTGAAATACTGATGAAGACAACAAAGAAATTTTGTTTACATATTGAATTTATTTTTTTGTCAGGCAGAGTTAGACAGTGAGAGAGAGAGAGAGAAAGGTCTTCCTTCCTTTGGTTCACCCTCCAAATGGCGGCTACTCCCCGCCCCCCGCCCCCGCCCCGGTCTCCCATGCGTGTGCAGGACCCAAGCACTTGGGCCATCCTCCACTGCCTTCCCGGGCCACAGCAGAGAGATGGACTGGAAGAGGAGCAACCAGGACAGAATCTGGTGCCCGACCAGGACTAGAACCTGGGGTGCCAGCGCCGCAGGCAGAGGATCAGCCAAGTGAGCTGCGGCGCCGACCACATATTGACTTTTAAAATAGTAGAAATTAAAATTTAAAAATTGTCTAATTCATTTACTTTTTATTTTTTTAAAAAAGATCTATTTATTTATTTGAAAGTCAGAGTTACAGAAAGAGAGGAAGAGACATAGAGAGTTAGGTATTCCATTTGCTGGTTCACTCCCCAAATGGCTGCAATAGCCAGGACTGGCCAAGTGGAAGTCAGGAGCTTTATCCAAGTGTCCCACATGGGTGGCAGGGGCCCAAGCACTTAGGCTGTCTTCTCTTTCTTTTCCCAGGTAATTAGCAGGAAGCTGGATCAGAAGTGGGGCAGCCAGTACAGGAACTTGTGCTTATATGGGGTGCTGGCACTGCAAGGGGCGGCTTTGCCTACCATTCCACAATGCTGGCCCATCTAATTCATTTAAAAGCCAGTAATGAACGTATTACACAAATTCACTTACGTGATGTGTTTTAAGGAAATAACTATATTTTCCAAATAAAAATTTAGTTAGAATAATGGCAGTATCTTACATTTTTTGAGGATCTCATTGATTTTTGAGCCTAATAGAGAATTGATTGGTGGATGATCATATCTAATTCTGCATTCAGAAGTATGTTCTGATATGTTTCTCTGATTGAAGTAAATGAAGAAAATTCAGCCTTTAACGTGTGTGTGTAATTTCAAAGGAAGTAGTATTTTAATATCCTTTAGAGATGTCATTAGTCTCAAATTTGGCAAGTAGTTTCTTAAAGAATTATATGTAGAACCAAAAAGTATATCAGTTAACTTTTCATTAAAAGCCACTGATCTATCATTTAATTTGAATTTAGTTTTTACCCTTGTATAATTTAAAATACATGTTAAATATTTAGAAATGATCTTGAATTATGCAGATCTTCCAAATGTTGATGAATTTCATTGTACAATGTCAAGAAATTTCACTCATTAATATCACTATCAAATTCACGAAGAGTGTTTCAGTATTGGAAAGCTGTCAGGCTAATGGAAGTTTTCACTTGAAGCTTAAATTGTGTTACTGGCAATAAATACTGCCATTTGTTTTCCTTAAGTGACAGTCTCACTTTGCTCATTTTTGGGAAAATGTCTGCCAAATATCCAAGACTGAATAACCATATTTGTCTGCCAGTTGTTCTTTTCAGTAAAATCTATGTTTCGTGAAAATAGTAACTAATTCAGCTCTCAACTTAAACATTACACAATTTTCCCCCTCCTGACAGCCATCAGTTTGGCATAAAATAGAAGCATCTTATGTATACTTCCAAGTTCATTATACAGACTATTAAAAAAGACATATACACAAGAGCCCAGATCTAAAAACATTACATTTTTTTGTTCCTTCATCAAGGACATTCATAAGTAAAAGTGGACATATGGCAGTGAAAATAATAGTGACCACTGGTAGTTTTGTACAGTTGCCTTGATTCATTGTAAAGCACCAGCTGTTTAATTCATCATTGTTTTGCACATTCAGAACAGATGTCACCACAGTGAAATATGATCTTAATTTTGTGATTAAATGGCTGTGAATTTGCTGACCCTCTGAAATGGTGGTGGGGAATCCAATGGATCTGCAGATACTGTTTTGAGACCTGCTAAACAAAAGTATGTATCCAACAGTGCCTTTCAACATAACCAGCACCCACTAGGTTTTAGTGTTCTATTATATGGTGAGGTAGACTATTTCCATGCAGTGTGTATAACTTACATATTATAGGAATTTAATTTTGTTTTTACTGGTCACCTGTGTTTCCCTTTTGCTAGCTCTAGGTCTCAGTTCTGCTGGGCTGTCCGTGGAGAACTCTTTGTCTCCCTTCATTGGCCTTTTCCTCTCTCCTGGAAACCTCATTCTCCATTCGTTCTTTCAAGTTGCCAGCTTCTTTCTGACTGTTCAGTTTTCTCCTTCCTCCAGTGTGTTCGTGTGGTACACCCCAAGCTCTCTCATTCCTTTCTGCCTGTACAAAAATAAGCATGCAGACCTTTATTTGCTCTTAGATATTAACTGAAAATCAATATGGGAGATATGTAATATTAAAAAGTCAATTCAATCATATATCCCTTCCCTCCTATTCAAGCTAATTGCTCCCATTCAGAATTTTTTTTTTTTTAAAAGGGATTAGGGTCAGCATTGTGGCATAGCAGGTTAAGCTACTGTTTGCAAGTGATAGAATCCCATATGGGACTCATTTCCAGTCCCAACTGCTCCTCTTCCAATCCAGTTCCCTGCTAGTCTGTCTGGAAAAGCTGCAGAGAATGGCCCAAGGGCCCCTATATCCATATGGGAGACTTGGAGGAAGCTCCTGGCTCTTGGCATTAGCCTGGACCAGCTCTAGCCATTATGGCCATCTGGGAAATGAACCGCTTTCTCCTGTGGCTTCCACAGTTGAGAGACCAAGAACAAGCTCTCTGCTCTTTCTGCAAGGGCACTATCCCCTCATGAGGCTACTACTCACAGGACCTCATTGAAACCTAATCACAGTGGATGGATGATCTCTTTCTCTCTCAGTCTTTCTCTCTCTCTCTGACACTCTGCATTTCAAACAGATTTTTTTAAAAAGATTGTTTATTTTGATGCAATTTGGTTTTGAAATCCTTGCATAGTTTTTTTTTTTTTTTTTTAATGATAAGTATTTCCCATGAACTGTTTGAAGGTTCTTTTTTTTTTTTTTTTTTTTTTTTTTTTTTTTTTTTGACAGGCAGAGTGGACAGTGAGAGAGAGAGACAGAGAGAGAAAGGTCTTCCTTTGCCGTTGGTTCACCCTCCAATGGCCGCCGCTGCAGCCGGCACACCGCGCTGATCCTGGCAGGAGCCAGGAGCCAGGTGCTTTTTCCTGGTCTCCCATGGGGTGCAGGGCCCAAGCACCTGGGCCATCCTCCACTGCACTCCCTGGCCATAGCAGAGAGCTGGCCTGGAAGAGGGGCAACCGGGACAGAATCCGGCGCCCCGACCGGGACTAGAACCCGGTGTGCCGGCGCCGCAAGGTGGAGGATTAGCCTATTGAGCCACGGCGCCGGCCTGTTTGAAGGTTCTTGATGTTATTCTACCTCATCAGGTTTTCTCCCTTGCAGTCAGCCTTGCTGGTCCTAACTTCCTTTCTCATTCAATGGGAACTCCCCAGCTAACCCAGCCATTGAGTTTTTCCTTTTTAATCACATATTTAAAAATACACAGGCTGAATTTTCTCCTCCATCTCCAAATCCATATGTGGATACCTAGCCCCAACATGATAGTATTTGGCGATGGGGTCTTTGGTGTAGGGGGGTGATTAGGTTTCGACGTGAGGGGATAGTGCCCTTGCAGAAAGAGCAGAGAGCTTGTTCTTGGTCTCTCAGCTGTGGGAAGCCACAGGAGAAAGCGGCTGTCTCTGCAGCCTAAGGAGAGATGCCTCACCAGGCAGTGCTTCTGCTGGAGTCTCATTCAGATGTCCAGCTTGCAGAACTATGCGAAATCAATGTCTGTGGATTAATGGATCCAAGCCATGGTATCCGTCCTGGCAACCAGAGCTGACACAGCATTAACTATCTGGAAAATTTTCTATCCTCAACCAATACAACCGTGCACTTCTTCCACAAATACATTTGATTGTGCTGCTGAACAAGCCTGGGATATCTAAACAACTGGTGACCTGGTCTGTTTGCATTCATCTTCAGCCTTATCTAGCAGCATTGTCTCTAGAATGGGAGAGATTTGTGATAACTCTGATCCTTTGCAACTGTCTTCAAACTTTGGTTTATGGTACCTGCGCTCTTAGAACAGAGAACTATTCCACTGACTTCACTGGAGAAGCACATAGCATGACAGCTGTTCTCTTAGGCTCTGACACATTCAGGTTGTGTGAGTTTGGACAGACTGTATTCTGTGGGGTCCTTTTTTGCATCTGCAAACTGGGAAGATATCAGTCTTATGTCACAGGACATTCTGAGAATTAGATGAACTCTAAAAACTGAGACATAATATCAATTTCAGTCATATACATTACAGACATTTTGAGATTTGATCGTTGTTTACAGCCTACAGCCCTTGTCTCCACTGTTACAAAACAGTGCTATTTTCTTCTATTTGTTGAATTCTTTACTTAGTAGAGGGCTAAGCTTATGATTATAAAATAAACTGTAAGTGTGTTATTGTAAAAATTAAAAGAAAGAATAAGAAAAGAAAGAGGAGGGAAGGTGAGAGTGTGGGCGGGAGGGAGGGGAAGGGTGGGAAGTATCACTATATTCCTAAATCTGTATATATGAAATATATGCAATTTGTTCATATTATATAAATAAAACTGGAACATAAAATATAGTCAGTTGCCAGATTTATATGAAGAAATTGAAACTACTCTGGGAGAATTCTCTCAAATCTTGTTGCTGCAATGTTACTTTGTCTATACTTTTGTTTCTTTTTTAAAAAATATTTATTGACTTATTTGAAAAGCAGAGTGACAGTGAGAAAGACACAGAGAGAAACAAAGAGAAAGATCTTCCATCCACGGGGTCTCTCTCCATGTGACTGTAATAGCCAGGATTGGGCCAGACCAAAATCAGGAGCTAGGAACTCAATACTGGTCTTCTGTATTGGTGACACGGGCCCAAGTACTTGAGCCATCTCCTGCTGTCTTCCCAGGTGTATTAGCAGGAAGTTGGTTCAAAAGTAGCATAACCAGGACTTGAACCACCACTTGGATATGGGATACTGGAGTCACAAGCAGTGACTTAACCCGCTGTTCCACAATGCTGATCTCATGTGTTTAATTATCTATTGCTTCCTTATAGTGCAATAAGTGGTCCTTCCTCAATTTAAAACTCATTCCTTATTTGTCCCTTTGGGACTGGCTTAATTCACTCAGCATGATGTTTTCCAAATTCCTCCATCTTGTTGCAAATGACCGGGTTTCGTTGTTTTTGACTGCTGTATAGTATTCGATAGAGTACATGTCCCATAATTTCTTTATCCAGTCTACTGTTGATGGGCATTTGGGTTGGTTCCAGGTCTTAGCTATTGTGAATTGAGCTGCAATAAACATTAATGTGCAGACAGCTTGTTTGTTTGCCAATTTCATTTCCTTTGGGTAAATTCCAAGGAGTGGGATGGCTGGGTTGAATGGTAGGGTTATATTCAGGTTTCTGCGGAATCTCCAGACTGACTTCCATAGTGGCTTAACCAGTTTGCATTCCCACCAACAGTGGGTTAGTGTTCCTTTTTCCCCACATCCTCTCCAGCATCTGTTGTTGGTAGATTTCTGAATGTGAGCCATTCTAACTGGGGTGAGGTGAAACCTCATTGTGGTTTTGATTTGCATTTCCCTGATTGCTAGTGATCTTGAACATTTTTTCATGTGTCTGTTGGCCATTTGGATTTCCTCTTTTGCAAAATGTCTATTGAGGTCCTTGGCCCATCTCTTAAGTGGGTTGTTTGTTTTGATGTTGTGGAGTTTCTTGATTTCTTTGCAGATTCTGGTTATCAACCCTTTATCAGTTGCATAGTTTGCAAATATATTTTCCCATTCTATTGGTTGCCTCTTCACTTTCCTGACTGTTTCTTTTGCAGTACAGAAACTTCTCAATTTGATGCAATCCCAA
Organism: Oryctolagus cuniculus; assembly: GCF_051225735.1. NCBI lineage: Eukaryota > Metazoa > Chordata > Mammalia > Lagomorpha > Leporidae > Oryctolagus > Oryctolagus cuniculus. The sequence continues at coordinate 9,159,399 of NC_142879.1, read as the reverse complement.
ATGTTAATTTTGGCTTTGACTGCCTGTGCTTCTGGGGTGTTTTCCAAGAAGTCATTGCCGGTACCTATATCTTTCAGGGTTTTTCCAATGCTCTCTAATAATTTGATGGTCGTAGATTTAATCATAAGCTTAGCCCTCTACTAAGTAAAGAATTCAACAAATAGAAGAAAATAGCACTGTTTTATAACAGTAGAGACAAGGGCTGTAGGCTGTAAACAACGATCAAATCTCAAAATGTCTGTAATGTATATGACTGAAATTGATATTATGTCTCAGTTTTTAGAGTTCATCTAATTCTCAGAATGTCCTGTGACATAAGACTGGAAAAAATGATGCTGAAATTCATATGGAGACACAAGAGACCTCGAATAGCTAAAGCAATCTTGTACAACAAAAACAAAGCTGGAGGCATCACAATACCAGATTTCAGGACATACTACAGGGCACTTGTAATCAAAACAGCATGATACTGGTACAGAAACAGATGGATAGACCAATGGAACAGAATTGAAACACCAGAAATCAATCCAAACATCTACAGCCAACTCATATTTGATCAAGGATCCAAAACCAATCCCTGGATTAAGGACAGTCTATTCAATAAATGGTGCTGGGAAAATTGGATTTCCATGTGCAGAATCATGAAGCAAGACCCCTACCTTACACCTTACACAAAAATTCACTCAACATGGATTAAAGACTTAAATCTACGACACAAAGCCCATGAGAGTATTCCAGGCATGGAAAGCCAAGACACTCTGGGGGGGGGGGGGACCTAAATGAAAGATCTCTGCGAGTGAGATCCCAGTGGAACGAATGGGTCATCAAAGAAGGAGGTACCTTACTCTGAAGGGAGGAGAGAACTTCCACTTTGACCATGGCCTTGTCTAAATATGATCAGAGTCAGTGAACTCAGGGGGCTTCCATAGCCTTGGCAGTTCATGACAAGAGCCTAGGGTGATTACTGATGCCATAAACAAGAGTGTCAATTTGTTAAGTCAACAACAGGAGTCACTGTGCATTTACTCCTCATGTAGGATCTTTGTCCTTAGTGTGCTGTACATTGAGATTTAATGCTATAACTAGTACTCAAACGGTATTTTTCACTTTATGTTTCTGTGTGGGAGCAAACTGTTGAAATCTTTACTTAATGTATGCTAAACTGATCTTCTGTATATAAAGAGAATCGAAAATGAATCTTGATGTGAATGGAAGGGGAGAGGGAGTGGAAAAGGGGAGGGTTGCGGGTGGGAGGGACGTTATGGGGGGGAAGCCATTGTAATCCATAAGCTGTACTTTGGAAATTTATATTCATTAAATAAAAGTTAAAAAAAATTTTAAAAAACCTCATTCCTAAGTGATGTTATGCCTTCAACAGGCCCTCATTCTATTATACTCACTAACTGCATTTTTTCCTCTTTTGCATTCTTCACAGTAATCTTTAGACCTAGATAGGATACTCTCACATTTTAAAGTAAACTCACTTGCCTCTGTCTCTCCTTGCTCTATCTTGCTCCTTTTCTTCACACCGTCCATTTTCTTCTGCCTAATGACTATAACTAAAGATTCAGCTTAAATGTCTCTTCATCTAGGAATCCTGTCGTGATTCCTGCCTTGTGGCCCAAGTGCTGTTTTTTAATGTGGTGCTTTAGAAACTGCTCTTTTCCATCAAAATTCGTATCACAATGAAACTACGTCATTGCTTGTCTCTGTCTCAGGCCAGGGAATCTGTATTTACTTATTTATCATAACATCTTCAATTCTGTGCACAGTGCTTGGGATATGGTAGACATTCAATAACCATTCATTAACCACATAAAGAGGAACAGATTAAGGTTAAGAAAAATAAAAAAGAGAAGTTGAGCATGTTGGCAATATTTTAAAATTATTGTCTTGACTACTTGATGACTTACATATTATTCTGAAGGTCTGTTAGAATTTGCAAGATTTATTTTAAGAGGGAGCAAAGCAGAGACCTGATTATGCAGAGGCCTATTGTTAATCTTGTATCAAGTATAATTTACAAGCAATTAAATGGTCAGTGCAATTTTTAACTTGCTGAATTGCTTCCTCATTTTCTGCCTGGAGTCAGACTTAATTTTTCCCAGGAGTATTAGGTGAAAGGCCAGAAATTTGTGCAAAGCCTTTCTCCCTTCTTTTTATTCCCAAATGATCCTTAATAATATCCTTAAGATTTTCCACGTATGTTCTGTACCTCATATAGAGTATATTGATGGTGTTATAATTCTTAAACTATTGAAAGAGAGAATAAGCTTCCTAGATAAAGATGCCCAACTCTCCCACCTTTTTGTTCTGTCGTGGAAATATGACGGTGTCCCAGGTGGGAGCCTCCTGGAGAACACTGGGTATTGCTTTGACTCGTAAGATGTAATGAAAGTTGTGCTCTGAGTTAAATTATATTGCCTGACTTCTAGGGCTCAGAGGATACTTGTGGCCAATAAAATGTGTTAACGTTCTTTCAGTCGTGGTCTTTGCTTCCTTTCTGAAATTATGCCAGCCACAAAGACCTGGTGACTACCATAAAAAACGTGACAGGGTTGATATTTGTAGGTAGCCACAAACAAAGGGCTGTTTCTATTTTTATGTCTGGGGATGGACTTACTAAGAACTTTCCATCATGTAAATCTTCAGCAACCTCAGAGTTAAGCAAAGTCTCTCTTCCGGGAAATAGCATAGAAACAGACTTAGAGCAAAAGGAAAGAAGTGCTAGGTGGCTCTGTTAGTACCTATGAAATGCTTTCTTATTCAGGAGAGTAATTTGCAATTCAGTGATGCACATTCCAGTGTCGCAATCTCCGCTCCTGCCAGATATTCTGATAATTCCACCCTCCAGGGCCGCATGTCCTTTCTCCCCTTCTCCTGGAGAATGACAGAAGGAAATAGAGATTCAGTTCCCTTCATTGTGCACTGTATGTGAAAGTCCCAGAGCAAAACACACAAACAGACTATGAAAAAGCTGAACTGATGACCATTTTCTTAGTGCACATCCTTATTTCACGGTTCTTTGGCCTGACAAAATCAGAGAAATATTCATATCCTCTATTCCATTTATTACAGTATATGAAATAATGCAATATTTTTAATAACTCTCTAACACTTTGTCTAAACTTAATACTTCACCAATTAATGTACATTTAGCTAAATTTCCTAATTTTCCAATCTACAGACTTGTATGCAAATATATGCCTTGTAGGTAACATTGGTTTCTTATGTGTGCAGAGGTACATTTTCTTTAGATTTTATTGGATTGTCTAAGGAGTTCAAGATCTGGAAAACAATGAGATAGTTTATATACATATACACACCCATACACATACATATATGTTGATACTGCTTTAAAGATAGGCTATCAATTGTATCTTATTTAGAGTACTTGTAGTACCTATCAACTATATGTTGTACATATATTTATGTATATACATATCATCTACATATATACATGCTTATAATATCTATACAGCATGCATATATAATCTCTACCAGTATATAAAGTTGTTGACATTTAGGAATGATGAAGGATTTTATTTCAAAATGATTCTAAGTATATTCAACATTTGTCTTGTCTTGAAGGGAAACATAGACCAGAATAAGTTTATACAGGAGTCACTAGGGAACTAAATTTCTTGGAGAATGAAAAAGATAAAAAAGAAATGTCTTACAGTAAAGTCAAAGCAAATGAAAGGCTAAAATGAAGACCCTTTGTGTAATTTCAATTTTCTTATTTTCATTTTCTTTCCTGGTTTTCTTTTACTAAAATGTCTGTCAGTGAATGTCCATGCCAATACTAGCAGTGAATTAATTATATGTATAATTAATATCATTAATGTCTTCCCATAACTCCATGTCCATGGAGATGTGTGTGTTAAAACTTGAGATTAATTTAGGACTAAAAAAACCCTCAAATTTATGCAATTTCTAGACTTAAGGCCTCCTTCCCACAGATGCCCAGAGACAACCTTGTGACTATGTTCTCTTTTAGAACAGGACAGAGAAAAATACAGCCTCTTTTTAAAATGAAAACTTGACTGATGAGAATGAAAAACATGATTTTCTTGGCCCAGAGTGACCATGGCGTCAACTCTTTCACAGATCCCGCAGAGTCCTTTTTGGCTAAGCTTTGGATTTATGATCTCTGTGGCCAGACAAGAGAGGAGAAGTACTGAGTACTCCCCAGTTTTACCTGATATTTAGTTGAGAAGAGATTGTGTTGAACAATCCAGAGAATATGTAGTTTAAAAGGGTCTCCAGGCACAGTTTGTTCACAGTCAGTGGTGCATGTTCGATAGCAAGTGTTTAATTTCTAACTTAATAAAATTTACCAAATGCGGATCTTAAAATAGAGAGGTATTTAAGAAATGTCTCTTTGGGGAGTGATCGCTATCAACTGCACATAAAGCACAACTGGATATTGCAGAAGGACTTACTGTAAAAAAGCACCTGTTCCTGGACCTGTGAATCCTTTCACGTAGCAAAGCCTCCCACTCTGAGCACCACGTGGAAGTGAGGGGCAGAACATGGCGCTGGAAGCCTCAGGTCGAGAGGGGCCAGGCCATTGGTAACACCCCTGAAAGCTACTTTAAGGTACCACAGTCCATCATCTGTTTGCTAATATTGTTCATCACTCTGCTAGGCCATGTTGAGTTTATTTATTCTAATGTAGATAATGAACATGAAGTCTTTAGGGTAGTTAAGGACATTTTTTAATTAATATGAGAACCTTAGAAAGGGGAATGATAATAATGGAGGGAACAGTGTTCTTTGAGTCACTGGACCAAATAAATCGGACATGACATAATAGCTTCTTGTTTTTACCAGAGACTCACTCTGGCTCCTTAGAGAGAAATTCAGTCATTTCTGTTTCAGTCAACTCACTATCAGCTATTTAAATTATCTTATGAATAGCTCCAGTGAATAACCTGGGGCCTGGAATTTTTATGAATAGCTTAGGGGGCTTGTCTATGTAACAGAAGAATTTAGAGTATTTTGGCTAAGCATATTTTCCTTGCCAAATCTTGTCTTTAAAATTAACTGTAATGAACTGATGTGCCTAATTGGTATCTTTTGAGAGCTGCTTTCATTTTCATCTTTGTATTTCAGTGGAATAATACCAACGAAAACACATTGGGAGTGAAGCACACCAGCAATTTCCACTGAAATTAATCACCCCTTTCCAAGTAGAGGATGCTGTTTTAAAATTGAAATTCAATCTTCTAGTCTGTGAATTAGTTCCTTATTTAAATAATAGTAAAGATGATAACTAGTTCTTATGTAGCACTGATTGTTAAAAACTGAAGTTCTAAGTGTCTTACATTTGCTAATTCATGTAATCTTCACAACTCTAAATATAGGTAGCTGTTTTTAATATACGGCTTTACAGATAAGGGAATTGAGATCCAGAGATTTAGAAAAATACTCAAGACCACACAGCTGTTAGGTAGTGGAGTTGAGATTTGAACCAGTGCCTCAGAGTCTACTCTTCACCACTGTGCTATACTGCCCAGTGAATACTTGCAACACCAGTTAGGATTATTTAGGTTTTCTGATTAACTACTTAGTAATTTAGAACATGATCTAAAAAATATTCATGCCATTACTAAACAGAGCAACTAGCACTGAACCTGGTGATATCTGACCCTATTGGTCAAGTCCAAGGAAAGGAGTCTAGTGGCCATGCCTTTGCTTTGTGGCAGCTGCGAGGAGCAGAGGTGTGTTCTGTCACAGTAAGCAGCTGGGGTCCTGATTCAGGAAGACAGAAGCAGCCTGAAAAGCTGCATGAGCAGGCCCCGCAGCAGGTATTAAATTGTAACTGTTGTGATGTCCTGGGGAGATGTGGAACTCTAGGCTTTACCTTCTCTCTGGCCATCACCAGGTTACCTCATGCTACCCGCAGGAAGGTGGGCCTGCAGGTCTCTCCCCTTGATGCCCCTCTCAGTGTCAGTGGCTTTTCCTTGTGCTGCTGCTTACACATTTGTATTCATCAAGAGGGTGTTTGTTTGGGGTGGGCCGGCGTACTCCGTGTAGGGGCATTTCTTGTGCACAGACTCCCGTTACAGTCACCTACAGAACGCTACTTTGTGGTCCAGCATCCATCCTTGCTCTACACATCATGACCACGGTTGACAACTATTCCTAAGAAATTCCTGGGACCAGTTCCCTCAGAAGAGAGAAAAGATCAGTTAGACATTCAACATGTTATGTCCAAATCATATCTTTACTGCATTTCCTCCTAAATTATGTAAATATCAGCCAACCCAATAGCTTTTCTCAGTTAAGCTTGATATCAATTATACTTCATAAGATTCGTGTTTAAAATTAAAGTTATGCTTTATGTATAAACATTAAGGTAAAATTATTAGCCAAGTATTGAATCTGAAGAAACATTATATGTATGATTTAAATAGGCATGGCCAACTTCTTAATATTCACACTTCTTTTCTTATGGAGATTTAAAAATTGAGTACAGATGTGTCTTTCAGTGAAGTATTTGAAATTTAATATTGAAGTCTTTCACATAAGCCTTGGGTTATTCAATCTTGATCCTATTGATTCTTTTTATTTGCTACTAGAAAAATGGAATTACTGTGTAATTTCTAGGTCATTACATGCCTTGTAGAATTTAAAGGTTGTTGTCGCAAGTAAGATGATATTTTAGACTGGAAGAAGTCAGGGTCTTTGAATGGGTTTGCGTCCTCCTGTGTGTGATTGCCTTGAATCAATGACGACACCCTGGCAGAGCAGAGCATTCACCCACACTCCTCTCGGTAAGTATCTCTTGTGATGACTTAGTGTGTCAGACTTCTGAGCCGATCCTCATGTAGTGAGTAAAATGATCTGTTAGGAAAACAGAATAAAGCTAGGATAGGGATAAAAATGCTTGTGGTTAGCGGAGTTTTCTCAGAAAACTGAAACACTCATGTCAAAATTTTAAAAATTTGCTTGCTTTTGCTAATGTTTGATTTGGCTTGAAAAAGAGTTTTCTTTGCTGAATTATTTCGTAACACTTTACTTGATAGTGAGATTCCATGCTCAATATATCACTTCATTTTGGTTACAAATATTTTTATATTTGGGGCCAGTACTGTGGCATAGTAGGCTAAGCCTCTACCTGCAGCACTGGTATCCCATATGGGTGCCAGTTCTTGTCCTGTCTGCTCCTCTTCCAGTCCAGCTCTCTGTTTATGGCCTGTGTAAGCAGTGAAGAATGGCCTAAGTTCTTGGGCACCCACATGGGAGGCCCAGAAGAAGCTCCTGGCTCCTGGCTTCAGGTTGGCCTAGCTCCAGCCATTTGGGGAGTGAACCAACAGATGGAAGACCTTTTTCTCTGTCTCTCCCTCTCTTTGTCTGTAGCTCTACCTCTCAAATAAAGGAATAAAATCTTTAATTTTTTTTACATTCGTTATTTTTAAAAATGTCCATATGTCACTTTTTTGTGAATGCAAAACTCCATTGTGTATTTTTTTTCACCTGCTGATCTGGAAATACGTTGAGAATTGTCTATTATACTAAATTCTGGCAGAAGTTTGGGTTCAAGTAGCATAGAGACAGCTCTGTGCTGCTCATTAGTGGAATGTTTCTAAGCCCTTGGTGGCAGGTAAAGGGAAGGCTCATAAATTATTTGCAAGAAATAGAATATAGTAGATTAGGAATTGGGAGTTTGCTGCTAACCTGCACCACAATTTGGGATGAGTCACTTAATCCCTTAACCCTTAATGTCTTCACTGGCAGAAGGGGTAGACTAGTGTTTGTCCTCAGAAGTGCTTATGAGTTTAAAATATTAATACCACTTATTTGGTACATGATTCACTTTTTAGGACATTGGAAAGTGATATTTTTTTCTTAGTTGACTACGATTATTTCAGAAATAGAAAATCTGTTGCTAGATAATTCATTGTTGGAGGAGAAATAATCCAGTGATACAGATAACATATAAACACTCCATGCTGAATATTCCATGATATCCTGGAGAATCAGACTGCCACAGACAGAAGGCACTCCCATAACTCAGTGTGTGTAGGCGTTGACTGTAGGTGTCCTGGAGTTTTCATGCACTTCCTTGAGAGGCCCCGGGGATGCAGTGGGGGAGTGGGATTTGATGTTTCCCACTCACATTTTCTTGAATAAAAGTCATTTATTTTTTAAAAAATTTCTGTGCCTCCAAAAGATTTATATGTAATATTTTACAAAAAATCATATTCAACATCCCTGTGTACAGAAAAAATAGCTCTTTTCCAAATCTCTGCCAAAATCATGCCAGTTTGTGATTCTAATTGCCAAAGGGACTGTAGTGTTTAAAAACAAATAAAAGAAAAACCTGCTTAAGATCTTAGAGCAGTGTTTTCAACTTTGGCTGACATTGGAATCACCTTGAGAGATTTGAAAAAAAATCTTGATGCCCAGGTGGCTTTCAGACCAATTATATACAGTCTCTACAGGTGATTCCAATGTGCAGCCAAAGTTGGAACCACTGGCTTAGTGGGAGGGAGAGGTGACTTTGACATAAGTTGGTAGGGAAATGTTTACAGAGGAGGTGGGCTCTGAGCAGAGTTTGACAGATGGGCTGAATTTGGATGGAAGAAAAAAAATGAAGGATTTAAGGCAATAGAATAATACAGAGATTATAGAGATATTATCAAGGGTGGGGGAGAGAAAGTGAATAAATCAGAAGTGCAGCATGACATTAAGAATCAGAAATAACTTCAAATTTTTAAATTCTGAACCTGTCATCTGCTACCATATGTGAAAATATGGGTAGGTTATTTGATCTCTAAATCTCTAATTCTTCATCTGAAAAGTGGGAAACAGAAGTGCCCTTGGGTGGACTTTAACCAGGGGTAGACGAGAAAATTCCTTCAAAGCGTCTCTCTCACTGCCACATCGTAGAGGGGACCCAGGATTTGGATACTTTAACCAGCTGATTATCATGAAAGTTAAAGTCAATTGTTAGATGGAATCAAGGAGTTAATTTAGGGCCAGATTGTGGGGGTCTTGAAAGCCAAGATAAACAGGTTGATTTCTTTCTTTCCTGCTGTCACTGGAACCTGTTCTGGGGCACAAGATCAAAGCAACCAGTATTGAATGTTGGATCTGTGAAGTGGCCACACATAGAAATAGCAGAGGACAGCAGAAAGCAGGGGCTGGGAAACGACTCAGGGTACAGACGGTGCAGGTTCAGTAGCCCGGAAGTCAGGGTCCTGGATTAGAGTAGGTGGAAACGATGATGAAAGCTCATAAAACAGACTGGGAACGTTATGGTAGAGAAGAGAAACTGATTTGATTTCTATGGCAGGAAGGGAATCTAAAAGAAAACAAGCCAGAGTGGCTTTGAGACTGAAATTGTGACAGAGGAACAAGTACATAGTTTGGGAGAAAAGGTGAGGCTTCACTGTGGACCTCTGGAGTCTGTGGTCTGGGCAGAACTGGTGAGACAGTTGGTAGCAGATTGCTGGAAGTGCAGTTGAGGGAGGGGGAATGATGAGAGAATGATGGTTACGTGAGTAGAAGTCGTGGCTGATGGTGTGCAGTCCTCCAGGTCTGGGAAGTCAGAGCAGCATAACATTGTTCAGATCCCCCAGGTGACTCAAACTTGGGCTTTACAGCCCTTTTTTTTTTTTTTTACAGTCTTTTTTTTTTAAACTTTTATTTAATGAATATAAATTTCCAAAGTACAGCTTATGGATTACAATGGCTTCCCCCCCCCATAACGTCCCTCCCACCTGCAATCCTCCCCTTTCCCACTCCCTCTCCCCTTCCATTCATGTCAAGATTCATTTTCGTTTCTCTTTATATACAGAAGATCAGTTTAGCATACATTAAGTAAAGATTTCATCAGCTTGCTCCCACACAGAAACATAAAGTGAAAAATATTGTTTGAGTACGAGTTATAGCATTAAATCTCAATGTACAGCACGCTAAGGACAAAGATCCTACATGAGGAGTAAGTGCTCAGTGACTCCTGTTGTTGACTTAACAAATTGACACTTTTGTTTGTGGCATCAGTAATCACCCTAGGCTCTTGTCATGAGCTGCCAAGGCTATGGAAGCGTAACAACAGACACCACAGAAATAAAAAGAATCATCAGAAATTACTACAAAGACTTGTATGCCAGCAAACAGGCAAATCTATCAGAAATGGATAGATTCCTGGACACATGCAACCTACCTAAATTGAACCAGGAAGACATCGAAAACCTAAACAGACCCATAACTGAGACAGAAATTGAAACAGTAATAAAGGCCCTCCCAACAAAGAAAAGCCCAGGACCAGATGGATTCACTGTTGAATTCTACCAGACATTTAAAGAAGAACTGACTCCAATTCTTCTTAAACTATTCAGAACAATCGAAAAAGAGGGCATCCTCCCAAATTCTTTCTGTGAAGCCAGCATCACCTTAATTCCTAAGCCGGAAATGGATGCAGCATTGAGAGAAAATTACAGACCAATATCCCTGATGAACATAGATGCAAAAATCCTCAATAAAATTCTGGCCAATAGAATGCAACAACACATCAGAAAGATCATCCACCCAGACCAAGTGGGATTTATCCCTGGTATGCAGGGTGGTTTAATGTGTGCAAAACAATCAATGTGATACACCACATTAACAGACTGCAGAAGAAAAACCATATGATTATCTTAATAGATGCAGAGAAAGCATTTGATAAAATACAACACCCTTTCAGGATGAAAACTCTAAGCAAACTGGGTTTGGAAGGAACATTCCTCAATACAATCAAAGCAATCTATGAAAAACCCACAGCCAACATCCTATTGAATGGGGAAAAGTTGGAAGCATTTCCACTGAGATCTGGTACCAGACAGGGATGCCCACTCTCACCACTGCTATTCAATATAGTTCTGGAAGTTTTAGCCAGAGGTATTAGGCAAGAAAAAGAAATTAAAGGGATACAAATTGGGAAGGAAGAACTCAAACTATCCCTCTTTGCAGATGATATGATTCTTTACTTAGGGGACCCAAAGAACTCTACTAAGAGACTATTGGAACTCATAGAAGATTTTGGCAAAGTAGCAGGGTATAAAATCAATGCACAAAAATCAACAGCCTTTGTATACACAGACAATGCCATGGCTGAGGAAGAACTGCTAAGGTCAATCCCATTCACAATAGCTACAAAAACAAATACCTTGGAATAAACTTAACCAAGGACGTTAAAGATCTCTACGATGAAAATTACAAAACCTTAAAGAAAGAAATAGAAGAGGATACCAAGAAATGGAAAAATCTTCCATGCTCATGGATTGGAAGAATCAATATCATCAAAATTCCATTCTCCCAAAAGCAATTTATAGATTCAATGCAATCCCAATCAAGATACCAAAGACCTTCTTCTCAGATCTGGAAAAAATGATGCTGAAATTTATATGGAGACACAAGAGACCTCGAATAGCTAAAGCAATCTTGAACAACAAAAACAAAGCTGGAGGCATCACAATACCAGATTTCAGGACATACTACAGGGCAGTTGTAATCAAAACAGCATGATACTGGTACAGAAACAGATGGATAGACCAATGGAATAGAATTGAAACACCAGAAATCAATCCAAACAGCTACAGCCAACTCATATTTGATCAAGGATCCAAAACCAATCCCTGGAGTAAGGAGAGTCTGTTCAATAAATGGTGCTGGGAACATTGGATTTCCACATGCAGAAGCATGAAGCAAGACCCCTACCTTTCACCTTACACAAAAATCCACTCAACATGGATTAAAGACCTAAATCTACGACCTGACACCATCAAATTATTAGAGATCCTTGGAAAAACCCTGCAAGATATAGGTACCGGCAATGACTTCTTGGAAAACACCCCAGAAGCACAGGCAGTCAAAGCCAAAATCAACTATTGGGATTGCATCAAATTGAGAAGTTTCTGTACTGCAAAAGAAACAGTCAGGAAAGTGAAGAGACAACCGACAGAATGGGAAAATATATTTGCAAACTATGCAACTGATAAAGGGTTGATAACCAGAATCTGCAAAGAAATCAAGAAACTCCACAACATCAAAACAAACAACCCACTTAAGAGATGGGCCAAGGACCTCAATAGACATTTTGCAAAAGAGGAAATCCAAATGGCCAACAGACACATGAAAAAATGTTCAAGATCACTAGCAATCAGGGAAATGCAAATCAAAACCACAATGAGGTTTCACCTCACCCCAGTTAGAATGGCTCACATTCAGAAATCTACCAACAACAGATGCTGGAGAGGATGTGGGGAAAAAGGAACACTAACCCACTGTTGGTGGGAATGCAAACTGGTTAAGCCACTATGGAAGTCAGTCTGGAGATTCCGCAGAAACCTGAATATAACCCTACCATTCAACCCAGCCATCCCACTCCTTGGAATTTACCCAAAGGAAATGAAATTGGCAAACAAACAAGCTGTCTGCACATTAATGTTTATTGCAGCTCAATTCACAATAGCTAAGACCTGGAACCAACCCAAATGCCCATCAACAGTAGACTGGATAAAGAAATTATGGGACATGTACTCTATCGAATACTATACAGCAGTCAAAAACAACGAAATCTGGTCATTTGCAACAAGATGGAGGAATTTGGAAAACATTATGCTGAGTGAATTAAGCCAGTCTCAAAGGGACAGATACCATATGTTCTCCCTGATCAGCGACAACTAACTGAGCACCAAAGGGGAAACTTGTTGAAATGAAATGGACACTATGAGAAACAGTGACTTGATCAGCTCTTGTCCTGACGGTTGATGTACAATGTAATACTTTATCCATTTTAGTATTTTTTTTTCTAGTACCGTTGGTTGAACTCTGTAATTAACACACAATTATTCTTAGGTGTTTAAATTTTAACTGAAAAGTGATCCCTGTTAGGAATTTGGAAAACATTATGTTGAGTGAAATAAGCCAATCCCAAAGGGACAAATACTACTTGTTCTCCTTGATAGGTGACAACTAACTGAGCACCAAAAAGGAAACCTGTTAAAGTGAAATGAACACTATGAGAAACGGTGACTTGATCAGCCCTCACCCTGCCTGTTGATGAGCAACTTGATATGTTATCCCTCTTAGTATTTTTTTTGTTTGTTCTACTTAATACTTTTGGTTGAATACTGTAATCAATACACAATTCTTCTTAAGTTTACAGCCCTCTTTAGCCTTCTTACTTTTCTTTTCCTACCACTTCTCCTCCACTCTTGCAATCCGATTTTCTTAAAAGCATTGTTTTGCCCATATGGGATTGGCACGCACTGTTCCTCATTCCCTTCTGTAAGGTGGGTGGAGGTTTGCAGATTCTGTTCCCACTCACTGCGCTGGTCTTCCACTCTTCTTTTCCTGGACTATTCTTATGCTGCGCACAGAACCAGGTCATTTTTTGTCTTGAAGTTGTAGTCTTCAGTTTCACAGTCATTTCCTTCTTTGGTTCTCAGTGGACACTGTATTCATTTTTATAGTCGCATAAGTTGTGATTTTATGTTTATCCTTAACTAGGTGGTATTTTCCTTTAAATGTTGCATGATTTGTAATTGCAGAAACTAATCCTTGTTGAATAAATAAATATATATTCCTCTCGTAACTTTTTATTTGACATCCGTATACTCTAAAAATCTAGGAGTCATTTGAAAATGCATCATGTTTTGGTTTTTAATAAAAGGTTGGTTAATCTGATGGTATTTGATGCCTAAGGCCAAAGAATGCTAGGTACTGTGCCATGTGTCAGGGTGACACCACGTGTCACTGATGTACAGTGATGACGGTTTCTTCCAAACGTTGCTAGAAACAACACGGTCTGTGAGTATGGGACTCCTGCCCGAGGGGCAGCATCAGGTGGGCAGCCATTTTCAATGCTGGGAGAGAGCTAGAAAGGGATTTCCCAGAGAAATGGGTTCTGCTTTTGATACCAGATTATTTATTAAATGACCTCAGTGGGCTCTTTCTTCTCCTAAAATGTAAATTATACAGTTTGATCAAACACTGGAAAAGAGTGTTCTGTAGATCTCTAAAATAATCAGTTACTGGGGCTGATGTGGCATAGTGGGTAAAGCCACTGCCTGCAATGCTGGCCTCCAATGTGGTAACCAGTTGGTGTCCCAGCTTCTCCACCTCCAATCCAGGTCCCTGTTAATGGCCTGGAAAAAGCAGCAGACAATGGCCCAAGTTCTTGGGGTCTTGCTACCCCTGTGGGAGTCCTGGAAGAAGCTCATGGCTCCAGCTTTGGGCTGGCCCAGCCATAGCTGTTGTAGCCATCTGGGGAGTGAAGCAGTGGGTGGAAGAACTCTTTGTGTCTCCTCTCCCTCTGTAACTCTGACTTTCAAATAAATAAATTAATCTTTAAAAATAAATTAATATAATCATTTACTTATTTAAAATCTTAACCTCTGGACAGTTGTGTGAAGAGGTGGTCAATATATTTTTTAACATCCTCAAAATAGTGGAACATCCCCAAGAAGTGTTTTCTAATTAAAATAGTTTTGTTTCCTTCTGAAATATAATTAATTTACTTTTGCTGTGATAAAATTGAGTTGAATCAATGTCAGATTATCCTAAGGAGCCAAAGCAAAACTAAAAAAAAGAAAAAGTGTTTCATGGATTGCCTTAATCTGGATGGGGTCATGCACATTATTTAACATTCATTGTTTTTTTAAACTTTTCTTTAATAAATATAAATTTCCAAAGTACAATTTTTGGATTAGAGCGGCTTTTCCACCTATAACCTCCCTCCCACCCACAAGCATCCCATCTCCCGTTCCCTCTCCCATCCCATTCTTCATCAAAATTCATTTTCAATTATCTTTATATACAGAAGATCAACATAGTATATATTAAGTAAAGATTTCAAAAGACTGCACCTATACAGAAATGCAAAGTATATAGTACTGTTTGAGTAGTAGTTTTACCATTAATTCACATAGTACAACACATTAAGGACAGAGATCCTACATGGGGAGTAGCTGCACAGTGACTCCTGTTGTTGATTTAACAATTGACACTCTTATTTATGACGTCAGTAATCACCCAAGGCTTTTCTCATGAGCTGCGCAGGCTATGGAAGCCTCTTGAATTCACCAACTCCAATCTTATTTAGACAAGGCCATAGTCAAAGTGGAAGTTCTCTCCTCCCTTCAGAGAAAGGTACCTCCTTTTTTGATGGCCCGTTCTTTCTGCTGGGATCTCACTCACAGAGATTTTTTTTTTTTTTTTTTTTTTTTTTTTTTTGCCACAGTATCTTGGCTTTCCATGCCTGAAATATACTCATGGGCTTTTTAGCCAGATCTGAATGCCTTAAGGACTGATTCTGAGGCCAGAGTGCTGTTTAGAACATCTGCCATTCTATGAGTCTGCTGTGTATCCCACTCCCCATGTTGGATCATTCTCTCCCTTTTTTATTCTATCAGCTAGTATTTGCAGACACTAGTCTTGTTTATGTGATCCCTTTGACACTTAATCCTATCATTATGATCAATTATGAACTGAAACTGATCACTTTGACTAGTAAGATGGCATTGGTACATGCCACCTTGACGGGACTGAATTGGAATTCCCTGGCACATTTCTAGCTGTACCATTAGGGGTAAGTCCAAGTGAGCATGTGCCGAACTGTACATTTCCTCCCTCTCTTATTCCCACTTTTATATTTAACAGTATTATTAAAACTCTGTATACTGCACTTTACTAAGTGGGGCTATTTCCTCTCCATTCCTTATAAATCTTTCCAAGTTCAAAGCAACTGGTTTCCTCCACAGTGAAATCATTTAGTAGTACAAACACACCAAAGCAGCCTGTTTCAGAGTTTCTTGTTTGGCCTCCTATAGAAGCAGGGAACTTGCTCTTGTGAGCTTTTTGAGGAGTGGCATGGGCAGCCTGCAGACTACTCTGTGTGTCCTGAAACTTCTGAGGTCTGAGTACAGACAGCAGGTCTGCCTCACTACAGTGTGTGAGGGGCTCCAGAATGTTCACATTTCACGTACAAATTAGTCAAGGAAGGGTTCTTGTTCTGATTATAATCCTTTCTTCACAGTATCACTCTATAGCTTTCCAAAGATGGATCATTCAGCTGGTCACCAAAAGGAGACTTTTCCAGTCTGACACAAAGGCGGTAAAGATACAAGGGTATTGTAGCACTGTAGCATTCTTTTGTTTACATCTCATTCTCAGTCCCTCCCACAAAATATATAGTAGAAATTAAGCCTGTTTTTAAAAAAGCCCATTTATTTGTTTTGGAGAATCTAATGATAAAAAATATTTCTGGTCCCAATATACTGTTTAATAACCAGTGGTTGGACTGAAGTGTGAGTATTTTAACTTTTCTACTACAAAATGAAAGTGTAATCATGGGGCTGGCACTGTGGCACAATAGGTTAATTCTCTGCCTGTGGTGCCAGCTTCCCACATGGGCGCCAGTTCTAGTCCCGGCTGCTCCACTTGCAATCCAGCTCTCTGCTATGTCCTGGGAGAGCAGTAGAAGATGGCCCAAATTCCTTGGGCCCCTGCACCCACCTGGGAGACCAGGAAGAAGCGCCTGGCTCCTGGCTTCAGATCCGTGCAGTTCTGGTCGTTGCGGCCATTTGGAGAGTGAGCCAACAGAAGGAAGACCTTTCTCTGTCTCTCCCTCTCACTGTCTGTAACTCTACCTCTCAAATAAAATATTTTAAAAAAAGAAAAGTGTAATCAATTTATCAGCAGGCTGTCGTATCTAATAGAACCACATGGTGGCACCAGAAAGCTTGAAGTTACTGCATTTAAATCTACTTCACAAAAGTATAATGCTCTTTAAAAAATATTTTTAGGTTTACATGTAAATAACTAAAACTAATTAAAAATTTAAAACTTCAGATATTTTCTAGATGCTTTTTTTGCCATTAACTGTGAGGACACAATGAATGGATGATTTAAAAAGCAAAATTGGAGAAATAGGACCCAAAGAAGGGCTGAGTAACACAGAAGCCTTCTGTTCGTTTCCATGAACTTCTTGAAGTGCCCTCATATCGTTTGTCACATATGTCATATAGAAATATGCTTTGCATGTGAGTGTGTAGTACGTTTGATGTATGAATCATGATGCATAACATACAGTGTCATATCTCACATACACATGTGCTGGCACACACATGTGTACTCACATGGAACATTTTCTTCAATGAAAGCCAGTTTTGGGGTGTTCTGTGCTTTGGCTCCTTTTCTGAAACTGCTTCCTTTATCATCCCCCTGTCCAGACTCTGTTCAAAAACTCTTTTATTTGTGAAGCCTTTCCTCACATCTCCCAGAGAAAGTCATTTCTGCTCTATTGCTCAAGGCTTATTATTTTTACATAGTTTTATGCCAACAGCTATGCCTTCTCAGTGCAGTTATTTTTCCTGCCTGCCATATTTTGTTTAATTATAAGTAATTTGAAAAGGAACTGTATTTCATTTGGTGTTAACCTGGAACCTAAGAAATGCTTTACAAATGCATGTTGGGAATTCCATGCTGAGAGAACAGTATGAGACACACACATACAGCAGAGAACCTACTTGGGATTATGGTACAAAAGTTAACACATTTCAGCTAGTGTTGATATCAGTCATATTTAATCAGTAGCAGTGATCATGAACTCATCATTAATCTACTAATGTTACCATTACATGATTACTTATCTTCCTTTTTGTTGTGGCATGGATGGAAGAAGCCGATCTTAGAAAGTAACACTGGTAATGGGTATTTGACATAGAAGCTAAGAAACTGAGATGCTGCTTGGGATGCTTGCATTGGAGCCTGGGGTTTGAATTTCAGCTCCCCTCTCCATTCCGGCTACTGCTAATGCACACCCTGGTAAGTAGTAGGTGATGGCTCCAGTGGTTGGGTAGGGACCCACCCTCCTTGCAAGTGGGTGGCCTGGATTGAGTTCCTGCTCCCAGGCAGTTGAGAACTGACTTGGCAGATAGGAACTCTCTCTGCACCTCTGTTTGTGTGTGTCTCTATCTCTCAAGTGAGTAAAATAAATGAATAAAAATTTTATAAAGAAATGAAGATTAGATAACTTCTTTCTTAACAATTTTGCATGTTAACTTGTGAAACTCTCCCACCTCCCCACTCACTGCATCTATAAACTGGATCAAATAAATCTAGACTCAGCACTGATCTCTCCATATGCTGGCTGGCATTCTCTCATCAGCTAGGAATTTAGATTTTTATTTTTTAACCCTCCTGTTTACAGACCTTCTGCTTATTTTCAAATACTACAGCAGTGCTAAAATCTGAGCCAACAAAGCTTAATTTTTAAGAACCAAATGCTCAGCTAAATAAAGATACAGTGTCTTGGAGATATGTGGATTAATGAATAGCTCTGTGGGTGTTTAGTTTCTTTCTAGAAAAAGTTTGAAATTAATTTATATTATATAAAAGTGGAAGTAATTTTAATAACAGCTTTGTAATAAATACATTTTAAAAAAAGACATTTATTTATTTGAAAGGCAGAGTTAAAGAGAGGCAGAGAAAGAGAGAGAGAGAGAGAGAGAGAGAGAGAGAGAGAGGTCTTCCATCTGCTGGTTCACTCCAAGATGGCTGACTCCAAGACAGCCAGAGCTGAGCCTATCTGAAGCCAGGACCCAGGAGCTTCCTCTGGGTTCCCCATGTGGGTGCAGGGGCGCAAGGATTTGGGACATCTTCAACTGCTTTCCCAGGCCATAGCAGAGAGCTGGATAAGAAGTAGAGCATCCAGGAATTGAACCAGCACCCATATGAGATGCCAGCAATGCTGGCAGCAGCTTTACCCACTACGCCACAGCATAGCCCCCAATACATGCATTTTAATACCCATTTTAAAGGTAGAAAATGGGGGGCTGGCGCTGTGGCTTAGCAGGTTAAGCTGCCGCCTGCAGTGCCGGCATCCCACATGGGTGCAGATTTGAGTCCCGGCTGCTCCACTTCTGATCCAGCTCTCTGCTGTGGCCTGGGAAAACAATAGAAGATGGCCCAAATCCTTCTGCCCCTGCACTTGTGTGGGAGACCTGGAAGAAACTCCTAGCTCCTGCCTTCAGATCACAGCTCCGGCTGTTGCAACCATCTGGGGAGTGAACCAGCAGATGGAAGACTCTCTCTCTGTCTCTCTGCCTCTGCCTCTCTGTAAATCTGCCTTTCAAATAAAAAAAATAAAGTAAAAATGCAGTTGACTAATACCTCATTTCTGCTACATATCAGTATGCTAAGGAAACACACATATACACATAGTTCTGTGTCTCTACTAATGACAATCTTTAGTGAGTTGAGATTGAAAATAGGTGATGATAATCATTCTGAACAAACAGAAATGTGCTCTATGATGTTCACAGGACAAATTGAGAAATAGTTTAGAATTTGGGTACTCATGCTCTAGCTCTGCCATTTTCTTAGAGTTTTTTTTTATATTTTCTCACGCTTTAGAAAAAGTAAATGTGAGCTGTTTGACAGATAAAATCTTAAAGAGAAATAAGTTTTTTTCATTTTTTAAAAAGCCATCCCTGTTTTCCCTTGTACTACAGCAAAACAAAGCAAAAAAAATATACCTTAGAAAATCTTTTCACATATATTATAGATAAAATTTAGAAACCATTTGGTAGAATCTTAAATTTATGCACGTAAACCATTGGCCTAAAAATACAACTTTGAGTATTACGTATTTCACTGAAGTTTTATTCTTCCTAGAAACAATGCTGTGCACGTTCTCTCCTCCCTGAGTCTCTCTCTCTCCCCTCTTCTGCCTCTCACCTAAGAATGTACACAGTGACTTTAGTTGTTTTTTAGAATCTGTCTTTCTGTTCATGACTCATGTATTATTTTGAAGAACCATTTTCATGAACTTTCAAACATACTATGTTTTTTTCTTTTATTAACGACGTCATATATATA
Organism: Oryctolagus cuniculus; assembly: GCF_051225735.1. Lineage (NCBI taxonomy): Eukaryota > Metazoa > Chordata > Mammalia > Lagomorpha > Leporidae > Oryctolagus > Oryctolagus cuniculus. The sequence continues at coordinate 9,139,518 of NC_142879.1, read as the reverse complement.
TATATATATATATATATATCTCACTTCCAGAGCAGAATACAAATGAGTGATTTGTGAAAGTGTCTTCTCTAAATTGCATTACTTTTTGTTCTCTCTGCCTATCTTATTGGCCGTTTTTCTGATTGATACAATGTTAAGCACACAGTGGCCACTTATTGAATACTAGATTAATAAGAATGCACAATCTGCCAGGATGTTGAATTAAAGATTTAGAGATAAGAGCAATTGTCACATTCACCATGTCTTGACATCTTATTTTGTTTACAGAAATCTCAAAGATATAGGTTATTTCATATATTTATTTCATATTTATGCAGTGCCTAGCAGAGTTTATTACCCATGGAATATAATGCTGTCTTTTCTATTTCTGGTTCTGTAGCTTCTGTGTTTGAATTTAGTGGCACTTTGAATTCAGCACCTGGGACAGTGACTCACATAGCTAGCTTTTGATCACCCTTAGTTGAATGGGTGTCAATGCTTTGGTGACTTAACTAGTTTTATCTCCTGATCCTATATTTGTCTTATTCATTGATTTCCAGTGTTGTCTGACTATATTTTCTCTGTAGTGAGATATAAATGTTTGGTTCCTGAGATGATGAAAGCCCACAAATCCATGGTTCTCATACAGTGTCATAGTGAGTGGGGCCTAGTTCTAGCCTATATATCTTCTTTTCTTATAACAATACTGTGCAGCTTCTTCAGTCCCAGACAGAATATCCTACTCAGACAATATTTTTATTTGTTAGGAAAATTTATTTATTCATATTTATTTGAAAGTCGGAGAGAGGGAGAGAGGGAGAGGTAGGAGGGAGTGCCAGCGACAGAGAGAAAGAACACACGCACAGAGAGAACTTTGATCTGCTCATTCATTCCCAGAATTCCCACAACAGCCGAGTCCTGGCCAGCCCAAACCCAAGAACCTGGCATCAGTCTGGGTCTCCCACATGGCTGGCTGGGAACCAAGGATGTTCATTAGCAGGAAGCTAGAATCAGAAATAGAGCCAGAACTGGAACCCTGCCGCCCCGATATGGGGTGCAGGCATCCCAAGTGGTGTCTTCAATGCTGTACCAAATGCCTATCTGTAGATTTTTTTAATACACTTGGGTCTATAACTCCATCTTGGTATTGTTTGCTGATTCCTCGTCTCCTAACTGAAGTCCCCAGGACTGTGCCGTTGCTTTTGTTTAGTTGTCTACCTAAACTTCTTGCCTTAGTAATCTCATCCAGTGCCATGGCCTTAACCATCTGCATCTGTGTACATGTCTGTCTGTTTATCTGTTGATTGGTTGACCAGTTTATTGGCTGAAAACCTTCTCATACAAACTGTTTCTGGTTCAGTTTGCCTACTTCTCCACTTGGCTATCTATAGCAATCTTAACCTTAACATGTTCAAAGCTGAATCCTGACTTCCCACTACTACTCTCTCACTCCCAACCCAACCCCAGAAATTTCCTTCCCCTTCAGTCTTTTCTATTCAGTTGCTCAGCTTAAAAACCATCCCAGCCTTTGTCTCCCCCTCTCTTTCCTACCATCTGATCCAATATACATGGTTGTCTTCTTGGCCCTGCCCTTAATGTACATCTCTCACTTTCACGGATGGAGCCCTGACCTGCTCCATTTCACTTCTGTCCTGCGTTCTATTCTTACAGCCTTCTCACAGCTCCTAGTGCTCTGCCTTTCCTCCCCATGCTCTGCTTCAGTCAAGTGGTCAGAATGATTTCTCAAAAAATAGAAGACAGTTCATATTCACTTCTTTATTCAAAGAAATCCTCTCTTATTCAGTATGTCCCTGTCGCTCCCCCTCTTTGCGGAGGAACCACACAGGACCCTGCATTGTTCTTTTGTCTGCTCGGCCCTTCCCGGGTTTGCTGCTGGTTCTTCCCGGGTTGGCTACCGTCCCTCCACCTCCGTGGAAGGGCGGTTCCCCTGCCACTTTCCCCACTTCCGCGGGGGAGCGGCACACCGCCGGCCGGCTCTCTCGGGGGCTGCACAGGTGTTCCTTCAGATAGATGTTCCTTGTGCATGTTGTCTCTCTCCTCCTTTATAGTCCTCTTCCACCAATCCCAACTCTGCTACCCACACGCCGAGTACACTGCTCTCCTCCAATCAGGAGCAGCTCCTGCAGCTTGTCAAGTTGGTGAAAGGCAGCTGTGTAGAAGCTGTTTTCTCCTCTCCCAGCGCCATATTGTGGGAGAGCAGATGCATAGAATAAGTCTTAATTCCAGTAACAGTCTAGTCCGAGTTGCTCCCAGTTGCTCCCCACATGTCCCTATCTTGCCCAGACCAGAAGTCAGTCTTAAAATGGCCTAAAAGACCCTGCAGAACACCCCTGCCTCTCTCCCATCTGAATGCCCCTCTGGCTCTCTTGGCTGTTTTCTCTCCCAGCCCCGCCCTCGCACACTCACTGGAGTCGCTGTTCCTCACTCTGCTGCTCTCTGCTTCCAGGCAGCCATGAGACTGGTTCGTCTTCAGTGAGGCCTTCCTGAGCATCCTGCATAGATCTCAACCGCTCTGGCATTCTGCATCGCCTTCTGCCTGCTTTTATCTTTTTACCTGCGGCACTTTTTCAACATCTGACCTATAACTTATTTCACTTACTTTGTTTTTATTTCCTTGACTGAAAGCAGGTGCTATGTGGGCAGGGATTTTTATATGTTTTATTTTATTTATTCTCTCTCGGTTCCTAGAACAGTATCTCTCCCAAGACACTCAGGACATACTTGTTAATCAATGAATAAATTAACAATATATGAACTATTATAATACTTTAATATTCAACTAAGTAAACTTTACCATCTGTAAAATATTTCTAAAAATAATACTCATTCATAGCACTCAATATTTTTAAATTGTTTTGACTCTTCCAAGGTTAAGTTCATTTTTCTATCCTAAGAGCCTCAACAGGCTACTGGCCTTTTATTAACTACCTTGTGCTTATTCATAAACATAATGACATAATTAGGAGCCCCTTTATATTCTAGGTAAAGCTGACTCAATTTATATCTTCATTTAAAATGTATTATTGTCAAAAATAAAATTTTTCTATCATCTTGGGAGATATTACCAAATATAATAGGTATTTTAAAATATAAATTTGTATTTTTATTTTGTGCTTTAAATTTATATTTGCTTTTTTTAATAATTTAGGCAACTTTAGTGGTTCCAACTAGAAGACAAATTGAAACCAATGTATTTTAAAGTTTTAGCTAATATTGTCAAATTATAATTGTTCTGGTTTTGCAAATATGTTTAGAGCAAAAATACATGACCACATGTAAATTGATTCTTCATGCTTACAAAAAAAGATCAAGGCTGGCTCCGTGGCTCACTTGGCTAATCCTCTGCCTGCGGCGCCGGCACCCCGGGTTCTAGTCCCGGTTGGGGCGCCAGATTCTGTCCCGGTTGCTCCTCTTCCAGGCCAGCTCTCTGCTGTGGCCCGGGAGGTCAGTGGAGGATGACCCAGGTGCTTGGGCCCTGCACCCGCATGGAAGAAGCACCTGTCTCCTGGCTTCAGATCGCAGTGAGCTGGCTGTGGTGGCCATGTTGGGGGTGAACCAATGGAAAAAGGAAGACTTTTCTCTGTCTCTCTCTCTCTCTCACTAACTCTTACTGTCCAAAAAAAAAAAAAATCAAAAACACAATTTAAAAATCTTCTGAACCCAGAGTAGTAACTAGTAACAATTGTGAAATATATGCTCCATAAAATATAGATGAATAATTTGGCTATGTGAACAGTTTTTTCAAAGTTTACTTAAAGAATTGAATAAATACTGTTTATTTACTGAGCTTTTCAACAAATGAAGATCTTTGTGGGTTTTTCTTAGCCATAGATAGCAATATAAAAGCAAAACAAAGCATACATTTTACTTAAAAGGTGAACTGTTTTGCTATATTTAAGCCAGATTTATTTGATTTTGCTCACTTCTGCTTGAATGTTAATTCAATCATCAATTTTGGTATATTATTTAAAAAGCTGGATTTAAATGAGTTGTAAATTAAGACTGTTAAACATCAGGAATCTTGGCAATTGGGTAAGCATTTATAGATTGTTTTATTTATTATAACAAAGCACTGATTATAGAATTACATATGCGTTTATATACAGATTTATAGTAAATTTCTGTGATGTCAGAAAAATTTCTTAGAGTGATATATTTAACAGGGTGGATATATGACAGTTTCCTAATTCAAAAGGCATTAGGCCTTGTTTGGGAACAATCCTTTTTGCATGTATTAGGCTTAGAGTTGTAAATTAGGGTTCTCCAGAGAGCCAGAATCAATAGAATACACACGCACACACACACACTTCAAAGAGTTCATGGAAAACAGAATTCAAAGATGTGTATATTTTGACAAAACATTTTTCATGTATATGCATATTTTCCATAATATGCATCTTCTAGGATATATATATATATATATATATATATATATATATATTGCCTATCATGATGTAGATATATCTGTGAGGGACATTTGCTCACCTCACCTAAATGTGGCAGCTGAGAAGTCCCACAGGAGGCCCTCAGAAGCTGGAGAACAGGGATCCTGCTAGCGTGGCTCAGTCCAAGTCTGAAAGCCTCAGAACCCGGGGAGCTGGTGTAAGCTGCTAGTCAGAGACCCGTGTCCTGAGAACTCAGGCGGCTCCAGGGGCAAGTCCCAGTGTCTGAAGGCTGGAGGATCTGGGGTTCTGATTTCTGAGGGCAGGAGAAGAGGGGCCCAGCTCCATGGAGAGGGGAGGAGAGGGAGAACACTTAGCATCCCTCTGCCTTTCTATCCTGTCCAGAGCCTTAGCTGACTGGGTGATGGCCAGCCTCACTGAGGTCTCTCAGTGGGACCCACAAATTCAAATGCTAGTATCTTCCAGAAATACCCTAACAGGCGTACCCAGAAATAATGCTTTACCAGTTACCTGAGTATCCCATAAGCCAATCGATTTGGCACCTAAATCTAACCGTCAGAAGTAGTGTACCAAAGTAGTCTGGCTTCAACACAATGTGAACTGGAATTCACTTTGTATGAACATGCGTGGAGAACTGATGGAATGAATGGATCACTGTGGTCTCACGGAGCAGGGAACTGAAATCTCTGGGAAGATCCTCATAATAAGCCAAGCATGGTTGGCTATGTTTGCCAACAGCATTTCATCATGTTAGGGAAGCAGTGGTACTGAGTCAGAGTGGTGGCTGGCATGTGGATTCATTCCGGGCCAGTGACTGCACTCACTCTGGCAGCACATATACTAACATAGAATGGTGCAGAGAAGACCCTGGCCCCTGTGCCAGGATGTGAGGCAGATTTCTGAAGCATTTCATATATATATGTGTGTGTGTGTGTGTGTGTGTGTGTATAATTTTTTAAAGGCCAGTGATCCATGCCTAGAACAGAAGAAAAACAAAACAAAGAGCAAATCACATTTTAAATTAAAATGTTCAAAAAATCGTTGGACAGGCAATATTGCCTTGACATTCCTTTCACAAAATGAGATGAGAGGTGTAGCTGTTTTTCCAGAGACCACTGGACATCTTTGGCATTGGGCAAGCCAGAGGGGGACTTTGCTGTGTCCATGAGCAAGAGCAAAGCGGCCTCTTTGAGCTGGTCTGTGAGCATAACCTTTAGGATTGTCAGAAATATTTTTGAATAGGTATTTGCTTGTGTCTAACAACCTATTTGATAAATGCTAGCAAGACCTAGGATTTGGGGTTCATATTTATCTGACCTTATTTTTCCTGTAGTGGTTAATTGTATCAACTTGCTTGGGCTAAGGGTTGCCCCAGATATCAGGTAAAATGTCATTTTTAAGTGTGACTGTATTTTCAGAAGAGATTAGCATTTGTATCAGTGGACAAGTTAAAATTATCTACCAACATCAAAGTGGGCAGGCATCATCGAATCATTTGAAGGCCCAAAAACGGGCAGGGGTTGGATGGAATTTGCTGTGTCTACTTGAGCTGGACATTCGCCATTCCTTATTCTTGGAGAGAGAGCTCTTTCCTGGGTCTCCAGCTCACAGACAGCAGATCACTGACATTCACAGCCTGTATGATCATGCGAGCCAATTCCTCACAGTAAATCTTTCTGTGTCTATGTATGTTCTACTGCTTCTCTTCCTCTGGAGAACCTTGACCGACACAGCACCCCAGACTGAGGAGGTCTAGAGCAAGCACTGCACTAAAACCTCAGTAACAATTCCTACTTCATGAGGAGTAAAGGGCTAGCCATGTCTGTCATATAATATTACTCAACAGAACTTAGCACATAAATGAGCATTTGGAAAGAAGAGAGCGCAGAGCCAGAGGGCTCCAGAACACATGCCCCTCTTGGAGGTGCAGGGTGCGAGGCAAGCTCTGGGACCACATCTGTGGTCTGCATCAATCACCTCCCCTGTCTGTGCTTTCTCCATGTTTTCCCTCGTGGGAATATAAAATGGATACTTCGCAAAGGTGAAATTAGATAATCATTTCTGCCATGGTGCAGTGTAATAGGAAAAATGTCACAGAATGCTGGATGTTACGATCATTTCTCTCTTGTATTTTTTCTTTAGGTCCCAAGTGGCCATTTTGTTAAATTCAGATACTCTGACTTTGACTTGTCTTTCCTGCAAATCCAGTGCTCATTTATTTGTATTAACTTATTTGTATTTATTCATACTTCACATGAATAAATGCACATTTCTTTCATTCTTTTTATTATCTGTTATAATAGCTTTGTTGAAATATAATTTCCATACCATAGAATTTACACTGTAACTGTACAACTCAGTGATTTTAGTAAATTTATTGAGTTCTGCAATCTTCATCAAAATTCAGTTTTAAAACATTTCCATTTCTCCCAAAAATTCCCTTGTGCCTGTTTACAGTTAATTCTTTTCTTCACTCAGTGATATTCATTTAAGCACATATATTACATTTTTCACAGATAACTTTATTATTCTTGCTTTTTAAAAAAGCTTCAGATATTAAACGTGATTGAGAGAGCACATTATGACTACCCAAGGAGGCCGAGATCGGAGTTACAGGGGCCATGTTTCAAGAGTGACTTCACAGCATTGCAGCCGCAAGTCCTAATGGCTGACATTTTCTGCAAAGTGATGGGTACTTTCTGCTCTCTTTCTGTGATAGGTGCTAAAGTGCCCATCGGGGTGCCATGGAAGAAGTGATCTACATAGTTAGATCCTTGCTGGGGATTGCTAAGAATACTTCAGATCTGTATAAAAGAGCAAGGACTGTGTTTTATCCCTGTCTTTGCAATTTACAGACTGTGTGATGTTGGATAAGCTACTTAATGTCACTAAACTTATTTTCTCATTTGTAGAGTTGGAGTTAATATTTCTTTTTCCTTTTACAACATTGGAGGGTTGTTATGTAGGAAAAAAATTTTGTCTAGAGACTATATCTTGTGAAAATATGTTATATATAGGTTAGTTTTTCCCATCATTATTAATAAAGACTAATTCTGTATCAATTTTCCAATTACAGTTAACTCATTTTACCAAAGTCCTGAAACTGAGTTTACAAATAAATAAGATATTTTTCATCCTTAGGAATACAAACTCTGTTGTTCATATGGGACATTGGTTGAAAGTAATTAACATCCATCTGAGTTACCTTTTCATATCACATGGATGACTGAAATCTTAATTTTAATAGTGCGTGTAGAGAATTTGCTGAAATTTTAATATAATTCTATCTTGAAGTCCCAGAAATCTAATGTTTGACTTTTCTTGATGAAATTTGCCAAGAACTTTCATCTTTGCACTTGAAGAAGAATTTTTAGTTGCTTGTGGCATTCTGCAGGGAGCTGCCTACACAATGAGGTAGCATTTTCCCTTCTTTGTCAAGCTCAATACTATCTTGTCATATGGGGGGGAAGCAAGCTATTTGCATTGTCTTCAAGAGAAAAGGAGTGAAATGGGGAATTTTTGAAATTCTCTGTATCCCACTTCTCAAACACCTTTTCTGCCAGATTCTGCTGCTGCTGGATGGAACCATTGTTGCTGAAGTGTGAGCTTTCTGCAACAGCAGAGCCTCCTTCAGCTGGTGCATGGCAGAGGAAGACTTCTTCTTTGCAGGTATTCATGGCATGGTTGAAAGGACTGAGCATTACAGGTTTTGTTAGTTTGAGTGTTGTTTCCTGTTAGAAGGCCATATTTAGTGGGTCAGCAGCCTTGGCTTTGTTAGGATATGGCCATTCAAAATAGCTGATTTTAAAAGCATGTGGTGACATCAATAAGAATTTTTCAAATATAGGTTAGCACATTCATTGTCTCAGTTATTCTTTCATTAAAGCTAAATCAGATGAATAATTGATTAAAATATTTAATTCTCCCTCTTCTTTGTACATTGCATTAGTAAGAGGAACTTCCATATTTCCCTTTTCCAAGATTTTTTTATTATCTAGATAAATATTAATTTGTATGTTTTCAACTTGACTCTTGGTTGATTTTTAAAATATTGTTTTATAAGTAAAACACAAGTGTTCTCCCGTCACACTCAGAAATTGTACCATCATGTGTAGCTGCTGTGGCGCAGTGTGGGGAGCAACTGGGAGCAACTCGGACTAGACTAAGTTACTGGAATTAAGACTTATTCTATGCATCTGCTCTCCCACAATATAGTGCTGGGAGAGGAGGAAACAGCTTCTACACAGCTGCCTCCAGTTCAACCAATAAACTGTAGGACCTGCTCCTGATTGGAGGAGAGCAGCGTACTCAGCGTGTGGGTAGCAGAGTCGGGATTGGTGGAAGAGGACTATAAAGGAGGAGAGAGACAACATGCACCAGGAACATCTATCTGAAGGAACACCTGAGCAGCCCCCGAGAGAGCCGGCCGGCGGTGTGCCGCTCCCCCGCGGAAGTGGGGAAAGTGGCAGGGGGAACCGCCCTTCCATGGAGGTGGAAGGGTTGGTAGCCAACCCGGGAAGAACCAGCAGCAAACCCGGGAAGGGCCGAGCAGACAAAAGAACAGCGCAGGGTCCTGTGTCGTTCCTTCACGAAGACGGGGAGCGACAGCGCAGTGCGCTACACCACTGCTCAGAGCACCCACACCCCATATTAGACTGTCTGGAATGAGTCCTGCCCATGCTTTTGGTCCAACTTCCTGCTAATGCACCTGAGAAGCAGCAGGTGTTGGCCCAAGTGATTGAGTTTGTGGGAGACCAAGGTGGAATTCCTGGTTCCTAGCTTTGGCCTTGTCCAGCTCTGGCTGTTGCAGGTATTTGAGAAGTGAACTGGCAGATGGAAGATCCCTCTGTATCCGTTCTTCCCTCTCTGTCACTCTTTGAAATAAATCAATTAATTTTAAAAAATCAAACCTTCATATCCAGGCTTACACAGCCTGTACATAGTTTCACACTTAATCTCCTCCTCAAGCTTAATTTTCTGACCTCATCTCGACCCATTCTTCTAAACATTAAACTCTATCTTCAGCTTTGTTCAGACTGTCCTTCCTGCATGGAAGTGCTTAGCACTAGTAGTGTCCTCTTCCTTGGATGCTCATGACTCTAACCATGCCGTAGCTGTGCAGCAAATCAGTTATCCAAGAAACAGACTGTGCAACTGAAGTTAGGCTGCAGGGAGTTCATTAGAGAATGCTCTTAGGGTTAGTGTTGCACAAGAAAGGGAAGCAAGAATAGGCACAGGGAGAAGTTGGACTGTAACACAGCCTCAACAGAGGCCTCCAACTACCCACCTAGAGAGCTTTGAAGCTGTGTTGGCCTCTCACAGTTGTCTGGAGTTGGCGTGGGGGCTCAGGCCTTTATTCTTCATCACTAATAGTTACTGAATGCAAGACGCTCCTGGAAGAGGTGGAATCTTGGATAGGGGCAGATTTCTCCAGCGAGAAAAATTTCCAGAGGGCCAGCCACTGAGAGCTCTGAGCCAACAGCACTCACAGCAGTAGAGTAGGATCCATCAGTCTTTGGGGAGCTCTAGGTGAAACATCTGGGACCAGTCCGACTGCCTTCTCCTAGTTTTTCAGATCTCAGCTTAAAGTCATTCATTCAGAAGGGCTTTCCTCATATGTCTTTAAAATATTTATTTGAAAGGCAGAGAAATAGAAAGAGAGGGAGATGGGGATGGTTGGAGTTAGGGTGAGTTCTTCCATCAGTTAGTTCGCTCCCCAAGTGGCCACAATAGCTGGAGCTGGTCCAGGTCAAAGTCAGGAGCCCAGAGCTCTATCCAGGTCTCCCATGTGTGTGACAGGGGTCCAAGCAGTCGGACCAGTTTTCGCTGGTTTCCCAGGCACATTAACAGGAGGCTGGATCAGAAACTGAGCATCTGGGACTCAATCTGGTGCTCTGGTTTGGGATGCTGACATTGCAGGCAGCAACCTAGTTTGCCGGGCCAGAATGCAGGCCCCCTTTTAAATATATTTTTAAAACTTTTAATTGACACTTTGTAATTGTACTATTTATGAGAAAGAATATGACATTTCAATGCTGTATACCATATGTACCAAGATTAGATCAGGGTTATTGGCATATCTGTCACCTCCAATGATTAGGAACATGCAAAATCCTCTCTACTAGCTATTTTGAAGAAGACAATTAAGTATCACTGGCCATAGTTATCCTACTGTACTACAGAACAGTAGAAGGTATTCATCCTACCCAACTGCACCCCTGTACCTGTTAACCATTCTCTCTCCTCCCCTTCCCCCCATCCTTCTCAGGTACTGGTAACCACTAATCTACTTTCTTCATCCATGAAATCAACTTTTAGCTTCCACACATAAGTGAGAACTTGGATATTTGTCTTTTTTTATTAGACAGGCAGAGTTAGACAGTGAGAGAGAGAAAGAGACAGAGAGAAAGGTCTTCTTTCTGTTGTTTCACCCCCCCAAATGGCCGCTGCAGTCGGCATGCTGTGCCGATCCGAAGCCAGGAGCCAGGTACTTTTTCCTGGTCTCCCATGGGGGTGCAGGGCCCAAGCACTTGGGCCATCCTCCACTGCCTTCCTGGACCACAGCAGAGAGCTAGACTGGAAGAGGAGCAATTGGGACTGGAACCCAGTACCCATATGGGTTGCCAGTGCCACAGGTGGAGGATTAACCAAGTGAGCCACGGTGCTGACCCCTGGATATTTGTCTTTCTGTGTCCGAGTTATCTCACTTAACATAATAGTCAATGGTTCTATCCATGGTGCTGAAGAGTTAGGGTTTTACTCTTATGGCTGAGTAATATTCCATTGTGATTGAGATCACATGTTTTTCTCCATGAATCATCGATAGACGTAGGCTGACTTTATATCTTGACTATTTTGATAGCACTGTAATAAACATGTGAATTTAGATGTTTCTTTGACAGACTTATTTTGTTTCCTTTGCATTTGTATCCAGTAGTGGGGTTGGTGTGCTGTTTGGCAGTTCTATTTCTAGTTTTCAATGACCTTGCACACTGTTTCCTGCAATGGCTGCATTAATTTACATTCCATCAACAATGTATGGGAGTTCCCTGGAAGACTTTTCTTTTTTTAAAAAAATTTATTTTATTTATTTGAAAGACAGAATTACAGAGAGAGGTAGAGACAGAAAGAGAGGTCTTCCACCTGCTGGTTAACTCCCCAGATGGCTGTAATGGCTGGAGCTGTGCTGATCCGAAGCAGGAGCCAAGAGCTGCTTCCAGGTCTCCCATGTGGGTGCAGGGCCACAAGGACTTGGGCCATCCTCTACTGCTTTCCCAGGCCATAGCAGAGAGCTGGATTGGAAGAGGAGCAGCTGAGACTAGAGCCAGCGCCCATATGGGATGCCAGTGCTTCAGGCCAGGGCTTTAACCTGCTGCACCACAGTGTCAGCCCCAACTTTTCTTGATCACAGTGGTAGAAACCAATGAGTTTCAGCCATGACTAATCTTTTTTTTTTGAATATATAGATATATATGCATTTATTTCTTTTTTTAATTTATTTTTTATTTAGTAAATATAAATTTTCAAAGTACAGTTAATGGATTACAATGGCCCCCCCATAATTTCCCTCCCACTCACACCTCTCCCATCTCCTGCTCCCTCTCCCATTCCATTCACATCAAGATTCATTTTCAATTATCTTTATATACAGAAGATCGATTTAGTATATATTAAGTAAAGATTTCATCAGTTTCCACCCACACAGAAACACAAAGTGTAAAATACTGTTTCAATACTAGTTATAGCATTACTTCACATTGGACAACACACTAAGGACAGATCCCACATGAGAAGTAAGTAACAGTGACTCCTGTTGTTGACTTAACAATTTGACACTCTCGTTTATGGCGTCAGTAATCTCCCAAGGCTCTAGTCATGAGTTGCCAAGGTTATGGAAGCCTTTTGAGTTCACCGACTTCGATCTTATACCGACAGGGTCATAGTCAAAGTGGAAGTTCTCTCCTCCCTTCAGAGAAAGGTACCTCCTTCTTTAATGGCCCCGTTCTTTCCACTGGGATCTCACTCGCAGAGATCTTCCATTTAGGTCTTCCTTTTTTTTAATTTTTTCCAGGGTGTCTTGGCTTTCCATGCCTAAAATACTCTCATGGGCTTTTCAGCCAGATCCAAATGCCTTAAGGGCTGATTCTGAGGCCAGAGTGCTATTTAGGACATCTGCCATTCTATGAGTCTGCTGTGTCTCCTGCTTCCCATGTTGGATCGTTCTCTCCCTTTTTTATTCTATCAGCTAGTATTAGACACTAGACTTGTTTGTGTGATCCCTTTGACTTTTAGACCTATCAGTGTGATCAATTGTGAACTGAAATTGATCACTTGGACTAGTGAGATGGCATTGGTACATGTCATTTGATGGGATTGTATTGGGACCCCTGGAATGATTCTAACTCCACCATTTGGGGCAACTCAGATTGAGCATGTCCCAAATTGTACATCTCCTCCCTCTCTTATTCCCACTCTTATATTTAACAGGGATCACTTTTCAGTTAAAATTTAAACACCTAAAAATAACTGTGTGTTAATCATAGAGTTCAACCAATAGTATTAGAACAAAACAAAGAGAAAATACTAAAATGGATAAAGTATTACGTTGTACATCAATAGTCAGGAGAAGAGCTGATCAAGTAACTGTTTTTCATAGTGTCCATTTCACTTCAACAGGTTTCCCCTTTGGTACTCAGTTAGTTTTCGCTGATCAGGGAGAACATATGGTATTTGTCCCTTTGGGACTGGCTTAATTCACTCAGCATAATGTTTTCCAAATTCCTCCACCTTGTTGCAAATGACCAGATTAGGTTGTTTTTGACTGCTGTATAGTATTCGATAGAATACATGTCCCATAATTTCTTTATCCAGTCTACTGTTGATGGGCATTTGGGTTGTAATTCCACACAGCTGAACAAAGTTGGAGGTAGTTAGCAGGCGAATGATATACCCACAGGAGCCAGAGATCAGAAACTCTTTCCCAAGGACTACACAGGGAATCTCTGCTGCCCTCAGTGTGGGCTCAAATTCTCCTGCAGTCTCCCACTGGGTTGCCAAGGTTACCGAATTGTAGCGTCTCTGTAGAGTACTCACGTGAATTCTGTGAGTTCTCTCCCCCACCGTCTCTTTTTTCACAGTCTCAGTTCAGTAGCACCACACGTTCACTAGGTCCTAATCTCCTGTTAATTCACCCCCCCCCCGCCCCCCAGAGTCAGGTTTTTCTGCTAGGCTCAGGGCTGGTGCAGACCGGAGGTCGCCGTGCTTATGATGTATGTCCAAGATGGCACCTGCTCTTTGTCTTGCTCGCCCTTGAGAGGTGAGCGGAGAGAGAGAAACTCGTGTCCGTATTGGTCACTTTTTTTTTCTCTCTCTCTCTTCTAGTTAGCCTGGTGAACTTTTCCCCACGGGGTCGTTCCCTCTAGTCTCCTCTTCCTGCTTGCCTCCCGGTGTCTCGGGCTATTGAGGTTCGGCTCACCTTGCGTTCCAGCGCTGGTGTGTTGAGTCTGCCGCTGGTGTCCCAAACTCTGGGCTCCCATGCTCTCCACGCAGGTCCACTGTGAATCATTAGTTCCGGAACAGTTTCTTCTGCTGTTTCTTCCCCTACTCTTCCTTGAACCTGCAGTATCTCCACTTTTATTAAACTGTCTTTCCCTGGACTATCAGTGTGCTCCCTTCCTATTCCACCATCTTGCCGCTCTCCAGGCATGGCTAATCTAATCTCTTTCTATCCGTGGTGCAATATAGAAAGTGGCCAAAGTTGTGAAATGCCACTACCACAATTTTGTCATGTAATGTAAGACTTTGCTGTAGCAGACTAAGGGAGACTTTAGCTTGCCTGGAAGAAGCAAACAGTTAAACACTGAACTGCCTAAAGAGATGCCTCGTAGCACAGAGCTGTGCACCACCCTAGGGGCTTGAGTGCTGTTTTCCACCAACCGCTAATAAGATGGGTCTCCCAGTCACCCAGCAATGAGATAATAAGTTTTACTAGCAGACCAGTGAGTTGGGAACAAGCCCTGAGCTCAAGAGAGAAAATCAAAACCACAACAAGATGTCATCTTATACTTGTTAGGACAGCTCTTATCAAAATGTCAAAAGATAAGTTGTTGGTAAGGATGTGGAGAAAAGGGAAACTTTACAGCTCATATAGAAAACAGTATGGGGAGCCTGAAGTGCTCGCATCCCATATAGGCACCAGTTCGAGTCCTGGTTGCTCCACTTTCGATCCAGCTCTCTGCTATGGCCTGGGAAAGCAGTAGAAGATGACCCAAGTACTTGGGCCCTGCACTCACATAGGAGACCCAGAAGAGGCTCCTGGCTCCTGACCTCAGATCAGCTCAGCTCCGGCTGTTGCAACCATCTGGGGAGTGAACCAGCGGATGGAAAGATCTCTCTCTGTAAGTGTCTTTCCAATATATAAAGATAAATCTTTAAAAAAAAGAAAACAGTATCAGTATAGGGATTACTTAAAAAATTAAAAATAGAACTTCTGTATAATTCTGCAATCCCACTTCTGGGTATATATCTAAATGTTACAAAAATGCTAGCTTGAAGTGAAGTCTGTAGTCCCTGTTCATTGCAGCAGCATTCACAATAGCCAAGATACAGAATCAACCTAAGTGTCCATGGGTGGATGAATGATAAAGGAAATATGGTTAGTTGATCAGTTGCTCAGTCTGCCTATCTATCCATCCATCTCCACCACAATGGAGTAGGTGAGGGGCTGGCATTGTGGTGTAGTAGGTAGAGCTGTGGCCTGTGACACTGGCATCTCATATGGGTGTCAGTTTGTTTCCCTGCAACTCTGCTTCTGATCTAGCTCCCTGCTAATGGCCTGGGAAAAGCAGTGGAAGATGGCCCAAATGCTTGGGCCCCTGGCACCCATGTGGGAGACCTGGATGAAGCTTCTGGCTTCAGTGCCCACTTGGGGAGTGAACCAATGGATGGGAGAGCTCGCTCGCTCTCTCTCCCCCCTCCCCCCTCACTATGATTTTCAAATAAAATAAATCCTTTAAAAATGTATGGGTAGAGAATCTAAAACATTTTTTCCTTGGACTTCTGACATATGGGAACTGTGTTTATTGTTTTGAATCACAATTTTTTTTAAATTCTCTATTTATTTATTTGACAGAGTTAGAGAGAAAGAGAGAGGGAGAGACAGAGAAAAGTCTTCTATCCACTGGTTCACTTCCCAAATGGCAGCAGTGGCCAGAGCTGAGATAATCTGAATCCTAGAACCAGGAGCTTCTTACAGGTCTCCCACACGGCTGTGGGGGCCGAAGGACTTGAGCCATCTTTCACTGCTTTCCCAGGCCATAGCAGAGAGCTGGGTTGGAAGAGGAGCAGCAGGGACTTGAACTGGCAGCCATATCAGATACCAGCACCACAGGCAGAGGCTTAGCTCATGATGCCACAGCGCTGTGCCTCGAGTCACAAAATTTGTTACAATAGAAAACCAAAATACATAGCAAATTATTTGTTATCATATCACTCCATTTTAATTCCTTGCATAATATTTATATCAATATAGTATTTTGTATATCTATGTATTATCTGCTTCCTATTACCAGAATGGAAGCAACATAAAGACAGTTACTTTGCTTGTGTAATGACTAGCTTTGTTCCCAGTATGTAAATCAGTGCTGAATAATCTAATTATATGGAAAATGTGAGGATTCCTCTCATACCCTTCTAGGTACTTACTTCTTTCCCCAAATGCACCTCTATTGATATTCTGGACCGCACCATTCAGTTCTAGTTTTGTTCATCCATGCATAAAGATGGGAAATACATAAATTCAAACATTTTGATGTGATTTTACTTTATGTCTTGTTCTTTGATTTTCTTTTTGCAAGTCACATGTTTTAGAAATATTTTCATGTTGCTTCACATCAACTTAATTTTGTCTTTCAGTTACTGAATAACAATGAATGGTATGGATACAATGGAATTTATTTAATATTTCTTTCTTAACAAATATTTTCCATTTTTATACCAAAGGATCACAGTTTTTAAAGCCATCTCTTCACATGAAACTCCATGCAACCATACCACTATTTGTGAAAAAGAGAACCAAGGTATGAAATCGCTAGAGTAAAAATAGTGTGAATTTCATTTTTGTCAGTTTTTCTTAACCTGACCTGCTTCAATAATTTATTAAGAGATTGTGCTACCTCCAGGTCTTCCCTACTCCTCTACCTGGAAACTTTTATGTTTCACTGACATGTCTCCGATCATGCAATAAATAACCCTCGTAAAAATTTCATTTTTAAGTCTATCAAATAGAGTCTGTCATTTATTTGATATAGTCTATCAAATAAAGACTCAATTTCTTAGCTTGGCATTTGTGGCTGCTACATTATTTTCCTAACCCTCCAGCCTCATACTGAACTATCCACCTCACGTGTTTTATGGGTAAGTTAATGGGAAGATCCTTTCTTCTCCAGGCATCCCTGGCGATTTGTCTTCCAAGTATCTCCCTTTTGTTCTTCCCACCCCTGCCGTGCTACCTTTTCCTTAGTCTCTGCTGCCTCTGTCCTGCCAGATAGCTCAAATGCTGTCTTTTCTTGTGATGTATTTCTTGCATTGCCTAGGCTTTGATTATACTTCTGTATCTGTAGCTTTTTTCATATTATTCATGAACACTTTACATATTTTTATATCCTTTAATTCTCGAAACTATCCCTTGAGATAAATAGTGCATGTTTTCTGCAGATGAGCAAACTGAGGTTATAGTGTTTACATGAGTTTACCTTAAGGCAACCCCCCCTTTTTTTTTGTAGAAAAGAGGTGGCAGGGAGAGAGAGAGAGAGAGTACACTTCTATTTATTGGTTCATTTTCCTAATGCTTGCAATAGCCAAGACCAGGCCAGGCCAAAGCTGGAGCTGGCCCCAGTCTCCCAAGTGGGTGACAGGGACCCAGTCACTTGCTCCATCACTGTGCCTCCAAGAGTCTGCATAAACAGGAAGCCAGAGTCAGGAGCCAGAACTGGGACTCAGACCGAGACACTCATATGAAATGCAGTGCCACAACTGGCATTCTAACTGCCAGGTCAAATGGTCATTCTCCACATGTTTGTAAGGGGCACAGATAAAGTCCCTGATCTGTGGGTTTGTTCCTGAGCGTGCATAGCTAGTTTTTCAGATTTCCCTGTGAGCAAGATCCTGCCAGTTCTCTTGTGGAATTAGAAGAAACCCAGGCAGCCGGGAATGATCTTGCCCTGGCTTGTCCCCAGCAAAACTTGTGGCATGGAATGGGGGCAGTGGAGGTGACTCAAAAACCTTGAGATATGACTAGGAATTAGCTAAAGTCCTCACATTGATTGTTGATCATTAAATGGTATTTAGAAAATTTGCTATAGGCCACGCAAATTATTTGGTAAAAGTAGCAGTTGAGCCATATGGTCGAGTGCTGAGTCTGTTGCCTGTCCTCTGTGCCACAGCTCCTTCTCATTCTTCTGATTTTGTTGTTTGCTACTGCAGTCTTCGGTGCCTGTTTGATCTTGCTCTGCATTTTAAATGTTATTTTTGCTGTCTCATGTCGCCTTCTAGATTATGAGCTCCATGAAGCTAGGAAGCTTCTCTTAATTTAATTTAAAAATTCCCACAACTCCTTATTTTCTCAGTTGTCTTTAATTAGTGAGTGAAGATTCATTGACTATCTATTACATTTAATGAGGAAAATCGTATACAGAAAAACTGCTTTGAGTCTGGCTCTTTTTGGAATTTGTGTTGCTAGTATTTGTGATGAGCAGAGTAACCTATTGTTGCCCTCACTATCCACAGTCTTTGTGCACATGGCTCAACCACTATTTTCACCGAACAGTTTGCATGGCCTATCTAGCAGTTTTTCTTAATAATACTTAATGATCAGTGATCAATCTGATCACTGTAGCTGAGTTCTTAGTTATTTCTCAGGACTTTGAGTCCCCTCCAGCCGACTGAAGGTCAACTCCTGCCTCCCGTCCACACCAGAATTTTGCTGGGGCCGGGGCAGAGCAAGACCACTCCTGGCTGTGTGGATTTCCTCCTGATTCTGAATGAGAACTAGTAGGATCTTACTTGTTCACAAAGCAATCTGCAAAACTACCCGTGCATGCTCAGGGACAAACTCACCAATTAAAATGGAAAGTGAAGGTAATGGCTTGTAGATTTGCATACAGTAAATTTTAAATATTGATTTGCTCCCTTCTCTTAAGAGTCCTTGGCATATGCAATATTATTAGTTCTTCCTTAGTTCCTTGCTATCAAGGTTAATAATCAGACAAGAAAACAGATTCTAAGTTAAATTAAGATGAATTCCTCCTTTAATTACTGCTTACATCTGAACCCATGTCTTATCTCTCTTTCCAGTACCCAGTGTTCTTCCTGACAATCAGATAAAACAAATTGCTGGAGGTTGCGACCAGGCCTCAGAGGTCAGAGAATATTAAAAAGCTGCCAAATAGGCCCCTCTTCTTTCCTCCCAGTGTTGATATACACTTTTTAAGTTTTTATCAAAGTAATTTATTTAGTTTGTTTTTAAATGCAGAAATAGGTTTTGCAAAGAAAAAAAGAATGATGTTCCAAACACCAAAACGCATACAGTAAGTGTGAAAGTTCTGGTTGTTCCCCTACTTTTATTTCCAAGAATAGTAACTCTTAACATTTTGGGCTATAGTTTTCCAGGTATGTGTGTTTGAGAGTGAGAGGGAGGTAGGGAGAGGGAGAGTAAAGTGAATATGTGTAAGATATATTCCTATTATTCTACAAATAATAATCTGCAAATTATTATTTTCACTACAGAATTTATCATGGATCCTGTCCTCGTCAATACGTAACTTCCACCCTTCACATCCCTCGGGCTGCAGGCTGCCATTTTTACAAAGCTTGCTTTGCAAGACCAGCCTTGGTTGGATTCATCTTATTTACTTGTCCAACCTCAGGGGAAGAGTGTGGTCAAAGGTGATGCAGTCCAGGTGACGATATTTGCATTACCTGCGGCTCCCTAGAGGACCCTTGCTTCTTGTCCTTTAACCCCACATTGTATGGTGTGAAATGATCTTTCCTTGCGATAGACTGATCATCCCTAATCTTAGAAAGGAAGCTGTAAAACAAAGTTGGACGTTTTCTACTTAATTATTGATCACTGAGTCGTACCAACCTCTGAACATTTCTCTGGTGATTGGAGACAGAGGCCCTTTGCTTGTCAAGGTGTTTTCATTCCATCACTATACCTAGCGGTTTCTATGGTTGTACATAGTTTAAAAGTCACATATATAAATATAATTAGATTGTTTAGGTCATTTGAACATTTAACAGATGCTCTGTATAAACTGATGCTTATTTAACATATTCAACTATTCTGCATGTGATAAATCATACCACTCATCTTGACTAATCAAGATTTGAAATTTTTTTCTCTTCCTACCTTCCTACATACATATATAAATACATATGCATGTATTTAAAATGTATGTTTATAAATAGCTTTATTCAAATTAAATGAAATTTTTAATAATTTTTCTCATGACATCCTCTTAATTTTAGATAATAAATCTCAAGAAAGAAGTAGTAAAAATGTTGCTTGATTCAGATAAACATTTCAAATTTATGGGGAAAAGATCTTTTTCATTTGTTCATTTTTATGTCTTTGTAAGTTTATTTTTTCTGAAAAACAATTTAGTATATCTAAGGCATAAACTTATATTTAAATTTTATTTTATAAGTCCCTCAATGTTACTTTTGGAAGATGTTTTGCCTTTTTATAAGGCAATAAAAATACTTTCTGTTGTAGAATTCATTCATCACTCTAAAATAAAGTTCTCAGCAGTCTATAATATTCCAGACTGAGTACTGCTCAGCTTAAAACCTGAATGATTAGGGTTGGTGCGGTGGCTTAAGTGGGTAAAGCCACCTCCTGCAGTGCTGGCATCCCATATGGGTGCCAGTTCAAGTCCTGGCTGCTCCACTTCCCACCCAGCTCTCTGCTATGGCCTGGGAAAGCAATAAAAGATGGCCCAAGTCCTTGGGCTCCTGCACCCACTTGGAAGACCCAGAAGAAGCTGCTGGCTCCTGGCTTCAGATCCTTCAGATCAGCCATTTCAGCCAACTGGGGAGTGAACCAATACATGGAAGACCTCTCTCTCTCTCTCTTTTTCTCTCTCTCTGCCTCTCCTTCTCTCTCTCTGTAACTCTTTCAAGTAAATAAATAAATCTTAAAAAAAAACAAAAGAAAAGAAAACCTGAATGATCATCATGATTTCTCTAGGAATTATTGTTACTATCCAAGTCAAAGGGTCTGCTTAGAATAAGTAATTCTTCTGAAATTGCATGATAGTTTTCAATATTGCAATTCAGGAAGACCTCGCTGCTTCTCACAGATCACACGGCTAACAATATATGCATTAACATTCACATTTGAGGTTGTATTATTATTCATGCATCTATTTTGATTACTTTTTCTGATTTTTCAACCTTCCTTTTCAAAGTCTTGCAAGATAGTATTTGTTCTCCACCTCAGGGGGTTAGCAAATGTTTTCTCTAAAGAGCCAAGTGCTAACATTTTTAGGCTTTATGAGTGGTCTCTTCTACAACTACAGAACTCTGTCTTTGTGATGGGACTGTAGCCCTGGAAGATACAGAAACGAATGGGTTTGGCAGTATAGCTTTTTTTACAAAAACAAGCAGTGGGTCAAAAGTGGCCCCAGGCCGTCTCAGTTTGCTGAAATCTGCTCTTTTTTTTTTTTTTTTTTTGATTTATTTATTTATTTGAAAGGCAGAGTTACATAGAGGCAGAGAGAGAGAGAGAGAGAGGTCGATCGGTCTTCCATGTATTGGTTCACTCCCCAGATGGCTACAAGAGCTGGAACTGTGCTGATCCGAAGCCAGGAGCCAGGAGCTTCTTCTGGGTCTCCCACATGGGTGCAGGAGCCCAAGGACTTGGGCCATCTTCTACTGCTTTCCCAGGCCGTAGCAGAGTTGGATGAGAAGTGGAGCAGCTGGGACTTGAACCAGTGCCCATATGGGATACCAGCACTGCAGGAGGCAGCTTTACCGACTACACCACAGTGCCGGCCCTGACATCTGTTCGAGTGCAAGGTTACTCACATTAACTAGTCTATGAAGTGTTTATTACTGGTCTAGACTGAGATGAGGTGCTTGCACCACTATGGAAATCGACACAGCAACTCCATCACTGAGGAAGTCTTATTATGAAAAGCATTTGAACAAAGAATTAATCACCATGTGGTTAGTTTATATTCTGCTTTAGCAACTAGGACCCACAAACGGCTGGGAATAGAGGTGGTCCATGGAGGTGATTGGGTGGCCCTGTTCAACCTTTTCTTGTCAGTATCAGACCCTGAATCCTTCAGTTTGTAATTGGAGTAAGCTAACATTTCTTTTCAAAATAGAAAGTAATTCTTCTGCTACGTGCTTTGTTGTTTTTGTTGGTGCTACAGTTCAAATGAAAAGCAAAACCAGAAGCTGTATTAGCTGTCGCTCTCCCATCTTTAGCCTCCGTAGAAGAGTGCTCAGTCTTCATGAGTACTCTGACCCCATTCCCTTTATTAAAGTAGGTTTAATGTTGTATTTGCCTTTCAGGACAGCAAGTATTGAATCTTTAACTTTGTAGTAAATTGTGTATTGAAGAGTATATTTATTAGGTGATCATTTTAAATTTTATGTCAAATAGTACTAACAGAAAGGACACTTGGATAAAATTAATATACATTTGCCATTTGCTGTTTGCTCGTATAAAATAGAGCTGACATGTTATGATACGGTGCCACAATGAGCACATGTGAAACACGTTTCCCTTCTCTGTTTAGGTCATGTAGGAGAGTGCTGAGCAGTGTTCTCATGGTATTTGGAAACCAGCACTTACTATTTAACACTGTTATTATGAATGTTTGTCTAGCACGTCCAGTCTTCTGCAAACAATAACAGACATGAAAGTTTATGTTATGAAATTAGGAGATTATGTCCTTTCTTTCTTCAGCTCTTATCTGTATGTGATGGAATTTCCAGCTTCTTAAAACCTGAACTCCTCAGTGTTTTACTGTACTGCATAATCTTTCTTTTTTATTTTTATTTTATTTATTTATTTTTTTGACAGGCAGAGTGGACAGTGAGGGAGAGAGACAGAGAGAAAGGTCTTCCTTTGCCGTTGGTTCACCCTCCAATGGCCGCCGCGGCCAGCGCGCTGCGGCCGGTGCACTGCAGTGATCTGAAGGCGGGAGCCAGGTGCTTCTCCTGGTCTCCCATGGGGTGCAGGGCCCAAGGACTTGGGCCATCCTCCACTGCACTCCCTGGCCACAGCAGAGAGCTGGCCTGGAAGAGGGACAACCGGGACAGAATCCGGATCCCTGACCAGAACTAGAACAAGGCGGAGGATTAGCCTAGTGAGCCGTGGCACTGGCTATAATCTTTCTTGATCCCTTACACTTAAAATTGTTATATGTATTAGCAATTCAAAATTTAATTTTGTCTCCATTTTTAACCTACCAATGACAATTTAAAATCACCTGTATTGCTCACATGTCTAATTTGTGGTGATTTTGAATTTTTTATTTTACAAATGTTGATAAGTTGATAATTGTTGAGATAATATGATTCCCTACTACAAACAAATAATATCATGACACATACTGTTTTGTGTTCATTTTTTAAAAAAATTATCAATCTTCAAAATACATAGGATTTCTTTTCTGAGAAATATTGTACATTTTGGTTTCCCACAAATCAGAATATGTTGGAAGTCTTAGTTTCATGTGGATTTCAGAGATGTGAGAGGAAACATCACAAAATGTGTTTTGGAAGAACCATGTATTCATTCCTTCATTAGGCATTTATTAGTCCATTATGCAGTGTTCAAAATTTCTATTCAAAGCACCTAAAAATAACAATTCAGTTTGATGGGAACTCATGAATGTGCTTTATAATTTAAATTTAGGTCTTCATGATTCTTTATCAATTTAGTCACATACAAGAGGAGATATTTGATCATATTCCATTTCCTGGATTCAACATTTCAAGCCTCACTAGGGCAGAAATGAAAGATTATGAATGTGCTACATTTCTATAGCTCTTTCATTTCTACCCCAACCCTAGCTTACTTTCATGTCTGCAATAAAAATTTTGATCCAGGCTGGATTTATGTGAACATTATTTTTTTGTCAGACTGCCCTACCTTGTGACTGAGTTTTGCAGTGAAACCTTACCAGGTTGTTATGTACCATTGCAACTGGGCATCTTAAAATTAGATGGAAGAAACAGAATATGTTACCAAAGGATATGCTGACTGGATAAAAAGTAGGTTTTACCTTGTTACATATTTTTTGAGCATATAAGCCATTTTAAAAGTTTTCAAGTCTTTAAAACATTAGTTCTTGCCAGTGCCGCCGCTCACTAGGCTAATCCTCCGCCTGCGGCGCTGGCATCCCATATGGGCACCGGTTCTGTCCCAGTTGCCCCTCTTCCAATCCAACTCTCTGCTGTGGCCCAGGAGTGCAATGGAGGATGGCCCAAGTGCTTGGGCCCTGCACCCGCATGGGAGACCAGGAGGAAGCACCTGGCTCCAGGCTTCAGATCGGCGCAGTGCAGGCAGTGGCAGCCATTTGGGGGGTGAACCAATGGAAAAGGAAGACCTTTCTTTCTGTCTTTCTCTTTCTCTCTCACTGACTAACTCTTCCTGTTTAAAAAAAAAAAAAAAAAAAGAATGAAATGTGGAGGGACCTGTTGAAGTGAAATGGACACTATGAGAAACAGTGACTTGATCAGCCCTTGTCCTAACTGTCGAGGAACAACTTAATACTTTATTCCTTTTACTACTTTTTTTCTTCTACTTAATACTCTTGGTTGAACTCTGTAATTAACACACAATTATTCTTAGGTGTTTAAATTTAACTGAAAAGTGATCCCTGTTAAATATAAGAGTGGGAATAAGAGAGGGAGGAGATGTACAATTTGGGACATGCTCAATCTGACTTGCCCCAAATGGTAGAGTTAGAAATGTGCCAGGGGATTACAATTCAATCCCATCAAGGTGGCATGTGCCAGTGCCATCTCACTAGTCCAAGGAAGGCTCAAATACTTGGGTCCATCCCCAAGACATGGATGGAGTTTGCAGCTCCGTCAGTGGGAACCAGCCCCGGCTATTGCGAACATTTGTGGAGTGAACCAGCAGATAGATCTCTGTCTATTTGTGTTTGTCTGCCTTTCAAATAAAATGAAAATAGATAAAAATATTTAAATAACAGTTAAAATTAAACATAGAAAAGAAATAAGGATTACTAGCCTCCTCTACATACTCTTGCCTAGAATATGTACATAAAGATGAGTGAAACATTCAATTGAAGTAAACAAACTGTGAGAATTAGACTTGTTGCATTTCCTATAAAAAACATTTATTCAATTGATCAGACATGATCTGAATACTAGAAAAATTCACACAAACATTTCTAACTATGACATAAAATGATCATTTAATAAAATATATCATATTCATGACCAAAAACCAAGAAATCTAAGATTCTGAAGTTTACAAAATTTTTAATATTGAAATCTCCTAAATAATTGATACAAATTAGCTATGATTCATATTTCCTTCAACTTTAACTGAAATAAGCTAAATAAACAAAAAAAATCACAGAACCAAAAAAAAAAAAAAAGGAAACATTCTGGGTTTTCCAAATGAATGTACATTACAGACTAAATTGAATGTCACACACTTGAGAATAAAATTATTTTCCTATTAAAATTATTTTTCAACTGATTATTAAATAGTCTTTTCTTCATGTGTATGTTTATTATTTTTCATTGGCACAAATATAAAAACACTAATAATATTTTGTTATTGTAAAAAGTAAAAAAAATACAAGCACCTTAAAGATGATTACCTCCTTTGCTAAGCAATTTCTTTTACAATAAGAATGAAAGAAGATAATGATAGTAATATTTCTTACTAGCATAAAATTTTCCATTTTAAAAATCAGAATTCCAGTGGGGTTCTGGAAATGCATTTTGCTTATTAGAGACTGGTATTTTTTTTATTACTAGAAGAAAATGTCAGAATATAATATATTAAAATCCACAGCTTTCTAAAGGGCTCTGAGGAGAATTATTACAATAGTGTTTTTTGTTTTTTTGTTTTTTTTTTTTTTTTTTTTGACAGGCAAGAGAGCTGGCCTGGAAGAGGGGCAACCGGGACAGAATCTGGTGCCCCGACCAGGACTAGAACCTGGTGTGCCGGCGCTGCAAGGCAGAGGATTAGCCTACTGAGCCACAGCGCCGGCCCTACAATAGTGTTTCTAAAAGCAAAACATTTTAGTAAAATAGAGATGACAGTGAGACTTTGGACAAACCTATATATCGAAACACAAAGCACAATGATGCTATTTATATATAAAACATTTTGGAACAAAGGATACACTGTTACATTGTGTCAAGTGAACTTTTGAAGCTTGATAACAGACATCCACATAGTTCAGAATTAAATGTAAGAAAGGCAAACAACTATTTAAATTGACAATCTTTGGGTCACATTAGAATAGAACGCGAAGGATTCCTTCCCAACGACATCAGGTAAGATACCTCACCAGGGAGAACCTCTTCTGTTTGTAAGGCAGAGATTCCCAGGCAAATCGGTCCTCACAAGTAAAAAAATAAACCAAAAGTGTGTTTACCAGAATGCTATTTTGTTGGTGCAGGCTCCTAGAACAGTTGTTAAAACACCCCTTGGGGGGCCCATGCTGTGGCGCAGTGGGTTAACACCCTGGCCTGAAGCGCCGGCATCCCATGTGGGCGCTGGTTCTAGTCCCGGCTGCTCTACTTCTGATCCAGCTCTCTGCTATGGCCTGGGAAGGCAGTGGAAGATGACCCAAGTCCTTGGGCCCCTGCACCTACATGGGAGACCCGGAAGAAATTCCTGGCTCCTGGCTTCGGATTGGCGCAGTTCTGGCCAATTGGGGAGTGAACCAATACATGGAAGACCTCTCTCTCTGCCTCTCCTCTCTCTGTGTAACTCTGACTCTCAAGTAAAAAATAAATAAATAAATAAAATCTTAAAAAAAAAAAAAATCCCTTGGGACACTTGCATCCTTTATTGGAGTGCCTGGGTTTGAGCCTAGCTCCGCTTCCTATCTCAGCATTTCACTGTGTGCACCCTGGGAGGTAGTCAGGTCTCTGCCACTCAAATGGTAGATGGATTGAATTTCTGACTCCTGGCTTTGGTCTGGCCCAACTTCAGCCATTGTGAGTATTTGGAGAATGAACCAGAGGATGGAACATCTGTCTGTGTCAATCACTGATCGAGAGAGAGACAGAGAGAGAGAGAGAGGGAGGGGGGAGGGAGAGAGAGAGAGGGAGGAAGGAAGAGAGAGAGAGAGTGAGAGAGAGAGAGAGAGAGAGAGAGAGAGGGAGGGGGAGAGAGAGAGAAAGAGATATGCATGGTCTAGGTTATTTTTTTTTTTTGTGCCAGTCAGGATATGCTCTGGCCTCTATGTGATATTTGTAGCTAAATAAATGACACAGAAGAGAATCATTTTTGCAGTAACACATTGTCATTTTATTTTCAGTTGGTTGTAGAGCTTATGTGACATTTTCCAGAAATCCATATGTTATACATCTGTGGATTCCATGTTTGTATAGTACAAATAATCCTAGACAGGCCAAGTATACCCTGCTAAAAATCTTTTCATAGATAAATATGCCCTAGATAGAGAATACCAGGAGACTGTCATTAGTGAATTTATAAGATTTGCCTTGGTCATCTCTGGTTTCTCAAGCTGTGCCCTCTTCTTCCCTCCTCTTGCCATAGGGAGATTATGGGCTGCCAAGCTTCTGCTTCTTTTCTTCTCAGGATTGATGCCCTGAGGAAGATGAATTCAGCCACAGAGCGGGAAATAGATGGGAAGAAAGTGCATCCAATTTAATGGTTGCTGGGTCTTTGAAAGAGATTCAGTTTTTTATCCATAACTTTGTACAATAAAAGGTACCCTAATACACTTTCAGTAGGAATGCAGACTGGCACAAGCATTATGGAAAATAGTGTGGCAATTCCTCAGAAAACTAAAAATCTTCCATACCACCCAACTCTCCCATTCCTAGGAATATATCCAAAGGAAGTGAAATCAGCTGGTGAGATAGGTACCTGCACTCCCATGCACAATTCACAATAGCAAAGAGATAGAATCAACCTAGATGTCCATCAACTGATGATTGGATAAAGAAAATGATGGAATATTATTCAGCATAAAAGAAGAGTGAAATCCTGATACTTGCAGCAAAATGGATGGAACTGGAGATCATTACGCTAAGTGAATTAAACCTGATTCAGCAAGACAAATACCATGTGTTTTCTCTTATTTGTATAGGTTA
This sequence comes from Oryctolagus cuniculus, assembly GCF_051225735.1. Classification (NCBI taxonomy): domain Eukaryota; kingdom Metazoa; phylum Chordata; class Mammalia; order Lagomorpha; family Leporidae; genus Oryctolagus; species Oryctolagus cuniculus. Next base: position 9,111,757 of record NC_142879.1, on the reverse strand, counting down.
ATATACACAGAGCACGGTTGGTGTGGATGTCATATCATTTGGTATATAGTTATAAATATTGCTTCAGGGAATTGTACCGTATGCATGACGATATACTGTTGTTTCTCCACGTTATGATCATTATCATGAATCCCCCTCTTTCTGGTATTAATATCACAAAGTTTGCAAGAAGAAATCTGGGGCTGGCACTGTGGCACAGTGGATTAAAGTCCTGGCCTGTAGCACCCACATCCCTTATGGCACCAGTTCGAGACCTGCCTGCTCCACTTCTGATCCAGCTCTCTGCTATGGCCTGGGAAAGTAGTAGAAGATGGCTCAAGTCCTTGGACCCCTGCTCCTGGCTTCTGGCTTCAGATCAGCTCAGCTCTGGCCATTGTGGTCATTTGGGAAGCAAACCAGTGGATGGAAGAACTCTCTCTCTCTCTGGCTCTACCTTTCTCTGTATCACTGTCTTTCAAATAAATAAATCTTAAAAAAAAGAAGAAAAAATAGTATATATGAGTCTATATAAAGTAAATGTGGCAAAATGTTAAAAACTCTTAAATTTTAAAGCTAAAAAAATACCTAAGAAAAGAGATTCAGTCTTTACTGTATACTTTCAGCTGAGTTTAGGAGAACACATGATTCTGGAGATACCAGGTAGATTATCAGGAATGTCAGCATTGATTTTGCTGTGGGCTGTGAATCTCAGGGCACAGCCAACAAGATGGCAGGTATCTTGGAATATCAGGATCATAAGTTTTCAGTGATTGAATGAAGTACCCTATGGACCAGCCTGAGGGCATTATCATAGCTTTGCATACCTAGGTATGTTGAAGGATGGATTTAAAAAAAGGGACTGTATCCACAATAAAGATGTGGAAACAGATGTGAAAACCAGTGAATGAGAAGAGGTTTCACCACTGGAAGTAAAGATAGGTTGAGTATGCATCTCTCAGAGAGAGAGATATCAGCAGCAAGAGCAAGAGAAACAGGGTGATCCGCTGGCCCAGGGAGGGCTGGTGCTGACGCAGGTCTTGACAGGGACAAGATGTCCTTGATTCGGTGCTGGGTGAATGCATGGTTCCGGGAGAGAAGTAGAATGAACAAGGGGAGAGAGAAGGATCTTGTTGTGACTCAGTTTTACATTGGAAGGCATTGTGTTACCTTGGATTGGCCAAGACACATTCTTGGAGTGAAAAACAATATTGTAAACCAAATTCCATATAGTTATAGAACTGCAACAGTAATAAGTATGTTTTTTGAAAGACTGGATTCATGACTCTGAGATTTCAAATACATTGTTACTTTTGCTGAAGAACAAATAAATAACAGAAATTGGGTAAGAAAAATCCTCTTCTCACTAGTGTGTTACCTTGAGCATGTTACTTAGTCTCACTGATGTGCAGGTTTTTTAATAAAATAATTGTACCTACTTATACAGTTGCTGTAAAGAGAAAATGATATATAAGTGGAAATATCTAGCATGCAGTTTGGTGCTTATAGGTCCCTGATTGAGTACTTAGCAAAAGCACTATCTAAAGTGATTTAATTGAAGGAATAGTAACTCACCGTTTTTTCATATGCCCTTGAGCATCTACTTTCACGTTAAAGCAAACCTTCTGTGCCCCTTTGAGGTTTTATGTCACTATTTTCAATCTTCTCCTTCTGGAATCCAAACATTGTGACCACTAAGTTCCCAGCTGTTATTAAAGGGAGCGTCTGTTGTGGATGAGAGAGAAGTCGTGCAGTGCCACAGAGTCCCTTTGTAGTGGTGTAGTTACAGGTGCAATCAACCAGTGCTCAGCAGATGCAGGGCTGAACTCAGCCTCGAGTTTCTGGAAGTCATCCCCTATAGCATCCATCCTTTTCAAAAAGAAAGATTGATATTTAATGATTCACATTCATTATGGAGTTTTTGTTGTCTCACCATAGTATGTAAGAGAAGATAAGCAATGTATTTCTGATGTTTTGTTATTGCTCATTTTATCTTACAGTATCAGTGAGACTACTGCAGTATAGGCAGGTGCGCATTTCCTGAAGGCTCTGCTTCCTCCAGTGGGGTACGCAGTACCTGTAAGTTATCTGGATACTTGTTCTCTGGTGGGGCTAGAGATGTGCAGATGTAAACGATGCAACATTTGCTCAGGACTTTTTATTAAGCAGCGACCAAAAGTCAACCAGTGTCTTCCTTTTCAGAAGAAGTCCTCAGAGGCTGGCGAATTCATATGCACTCGCAGACCGCAATGTGAGGCATGAAATGAGGGACCGAAGGCTGTCCTGCCCCCTTGTCTTCTCTGGGAGACAGAAGCTCCTCCCCCTTGAGGGGCTCCATGATGGGGAAGCTTGAGGGAGTTCTGTGGCTGAGCTTACCACTCTTCAGCAAGTTCATACAAAATGCTTCCGCCTGTAATGTTTTGAATTTTAAAAGAGTCTCAAGGGATTAGGAGACATAAAAAATATTCCAAATCAAGCTCTAAAAATGATCATTGCAGCAACTTTCTATAAAGTATAAATATATTAATTGCTTTAATGTTTTCAAAATAACTAACTTGGATTTCAAAATTCACAATAACATGCAAATTACTTGGAATTTATTGTAAGAAAGGAAAATGTGGTAGATAAGATAATGATCTGTAGATCGTTTTCTTCCCCAGAGTTGTGTTTTCTTTTAGGTAAAATGAAAGCTTGGTGTTACAAAAGAGCTTCAGTTTCCTTTGTTGCCCTAACATCTTTTCAAACTGCTTTGTCTTTTCATTGACTTCGCTTTTGACTTTCACACACATAACTTCGATGTATGGTTCATGCTTTTGGGATTACACTCTTGTAACACCGTGGGCTGAAATGAGACCCACTGGGTATAATATGCCATCACAAAGTGGACTTTATATAAACAACACATTTTTAAAAATGTTTCATCACTTAGAACCCAGAATCTCCAAGTGTTCAGTGAGAAGTGTGATGTCTTCTATATGTCACTAGTAACCTCAGAAGCCAGTGTGGCAAAATTTGCTCTTATATTTATTCTCATACATTTACAGTGGAAACCGTGTGTACTGGGGTTAGCAAATGGCTTTTGCAGTAGGTATCATTGCTGTCCACAATCCAGGTTCTTATCTTACACAACTGCCAAAGTTTTTTTTTTTTTTTATAAAATCCAATTTCATGATGGAAGCCAGTTGCAGTGATTTCCTTTCAGATCTGTGGGTTAAACCTAGAAGAAACAGAAGGGTTGGCCACCAATCACAGAGGCTGTGGTGGAGGACCCTGTCATACAAAGAAGCAATGTAATTTTAAATTAAACAGTGCGGGGTCAGGGAGAGGGGGCGTGAGTGTCTCCTAGTTTAAAATCATCCTAGGTGTTACATTATTATTTGCTCTGAATGTTAGGCTGCCACAGAACACACCAAACAACTGGAGTTCAGGGAAAGGTTTATTGTCAGGTGTGGGAAGTCTAACAACCAGGGGGAGAGGGGGAGAGAGAAAGTGAGAGAGGCATCAGGAGACAGAGGGCACCTGTGCTGGAAGCAGGTCCTGTTATACATCTGGGGGGGGCAGGGAAGTAGGAGCAGCGAATCCTAGAGGGTGGGGATGGAGCAGACACCTGTGCATGGGCCATGGGCCTTAGGACCGAAGCTTACCGTGCAAGGTGGCCCCGAGGGACCGGAGCCTAAGAAGGTGTCTGGGGCATAGATGGAGCCACAGATAAGATGCCACCATTTTACTCACATTTTCCCCTTTTGTTTTTTATAAAGCAGGCGTTATAGGAGATTATATCGCCCAGAAGTCCAGGAGGGGTGAAGGGGCAGTGGTTGATGTTCTGTAGCTGCTTCCTGCTGACCTAGGGCAACAGTGTCCAACCACCGTTATCTCCTGGGTGGGGAGCTGAGTGTATCCCTGTAACAGCATTTGGTTGACCGCCTGGGTGGTGAAGGCTTTGGTTAGGGAAGCTGCGAAGCTGTCTCCAAGCAGGACTGGGAGAAAGAGAGCTCGTTTCTTGCAGGTAGAGGGATTAGCCTATAAGTTAGATGGGGGAGACCATCACCAATACACATGGACCAGGTGTAGAATGGTTCATACATGTGTATAGGGTATGATTACAGAGAAATGAAGTTGCAGGTGGGCTGGAGAAGGAAGCTGTGGAAGTAACGGTTATGTTAGTGACACAGGGCATGTTAGGTGGCCAGAGCCCATTAGGTTGTTCTGTCATGGTGCAGTCCAACATGTTGCATTCTGCTCTCCAGGATGCAAAGGCAGATGACTGATTGTCGCTCCCCCTCTTCGTGGAGGAGCAACACAGGACCCTGCGCTGTTCTTTCGTCTGCTCGGCCCTCCCCGGGTTTGCTGCTGGTTCTTCCCGGGTTGGCTACTATCCCTTCCACCTCCGTGGAAGGGCAGTTCCCCCTGGCCACATTCCCCACTTCCGCAGGGGAGCGGCACACCGCCAGCCGGCTTTTCTCGGGGGCTGCACAGGTGTTCCTTCAGCTAGATGTTCCCCATAGATGTTCCCGGTGCATGCCGTCTCTCTCCTCCTTTATAGTCCTCCTCCGCCAATCCTAACTCAGCTGCCCACACGCCGAGTACGCTGCTCTCCTCCAATCAGGAGCAGGTCCTGCAGCTTGTCAAGTTAGTGAGAGGCAGCTGGGTAGAAGCTGTTGCCTCCTCTCCCAGTGCCATATTGTGGGAGAGCAGATGCATAGAATAAGTCTTAATTCCAGTAACTCAGTCCAGTCCGGGTTGCTCCCAACAGATCCCCCTTTCTTTTTATTTTTTTTGGCGTTGATACGCGCCTGTCTTCGGTGTCCCGCGGCACACACTCTGCTCTGCTTGCTAGAGTTGCCCACAGGTTCTTACAAGTCCTATCAATCAGGCAAACCGAATCCGGGTCCTCTCTTCGCCATGTTGTGAGGAGGTTTTTAGGCGCTGATGCGTGCCTGTGTTCGGTGCCCTGCAGCGCATGCTCTGCTCTGCCTGCAGGTGCTTACAAGCCCTAGCAATCAGGCAAACCGAACCCAAGCCTTCTCATTGCCGTATTGTGGGGAGACTTATTGGTGTTGATAACGTGCCTGTCTTCGGTGACCTGCGGCGCATAAGCTGCTAGCCGCCCGCAGGTGCTCATCGCCTCACTAATCAGGCAGACCGAATCCAAGCTCTCTCATTGCCATGTTGTGGGGAGGCCTTTTTCTATTTCTCTATCTCCGGGCATTCCTATTTCTCCTATTTACTTCTATCTTCCAGCATTCCTATTTCTCTCATTTTACTTCTAAACTTCTGTTTCTCTTATCCCTGCGGCTTCCCGGCGCCCGCCCGAGGCTGCTTCTCGGCACCTCGCCCCACGGCAGCTTCATGGCTCTGCGCGGCTTCCCGGCGCCTCGCCCCGCCGGCGGGCTCCCGGCTCTGCGCGGCTCGGCTTCGCGCGCACACTCCGCGGTCTCCACGCCCTTCGCGTCCGCAACACGGCCTCATGCCAGCCCCACGTTCCCTATCTATTCACGCCCCGTGCTCTCTGCACACAGCGGCTTCCGCGAGTCACACAGCCCCAGCTCACGTTTCCGCCACCACCGGCATTCAGTCCAAGTTCCCCGGACTAACCTGGCGAATTCCAACCTGGCGGCCCACGTCTCTGCCTCTGGTTCCAGATCTTCGCCTCTTGCTCCCCGGGCTGACTTGAAGAATTCCAAGATGGCTTCCGTTTCCGCCTCAGCCTGCACTCGCGGCTTCATCCTCCCTAACATTTTTCTCTACCCGGAATGTTTCCCTAAGTTTTCTTCCAACAATATTCCTCCCTCATTTCTCCTGGCCTCTCCCCACAGTCCGTATCCAAGTCTAAGTTTCTTATAGGTTTCACTTTCACTTTCAACCTGCAGTCCGTATCTGAGTCTAAGTTTCTTCTTGCTTTCACTTTAAATCCTAACTTCTTTCCCACAGTCCGTATCCGAGTCTATGCCTAGGCTTTCAATAGCTTCGTCCGGCTTTTCCCTAGGCTGTTTGCTAGTCTCTCTCTCCGGTATTTTCCACTTCTTCCCATTTCTTCCTTCCTAAGTTTCCTTATCCGAGTCACGGCACCATTATGTCGCTCCCCCTCTTCGTGGAGGAGCAACACAGGACCCTGCGCTGTTCTTTCGTCTGCTCGGCCCTCCCCGGGTTTGCTGCTGGTTCTTCCCGGGTTGGCTACTATCCCTTCCACCTCCGTGGAAGGGCAGTTCCCCCTGGCCACATTCCCCACTTCCGCAGGGGAGCGGCACACCACCAGCCGGCTTTTCTCGGGGGCTGCACAGGTGTTCCTTCAGCTAGATGTTCCCCATAGATGTTCCCGGTGCATGCCGTCTCTCTCCTCCTTTATAGTCCTCCTCCGCCAATCCTAACTCAGCTGCCCACACGCCGAGTACGCTGCTCTCCTCCAATCAGGAGCAGGTCCTGCAGCTTGTCAAGTTAGTGAGAGGCAGCTGGGTAGAAGCTGTTGCCTCCTCTCCCAGTGCCATATTGTGGGAGAGCAGATGCATAGAATAAGTCTTAATTCCAGTAACTCAGTCCAGTCCGGGTTGCTCCCAACAACTGATGATTCTGAGGATTGGGAACACAGGAGTTCATAGAAGCAGAAACATTGGTGAGTAGGGTAGCTGCACTAGGAGGTTCCCAAAGGGGAGTGCATATAAAGCATCGTTGTTGGTAAAGGGCCGGAGATAGAGGAGAATTGGTGGTTGATAAAGTAGGGCAGGAGACAGATCTATGAGTTATAGCCATGTTAAGGGAGGTTTGGCTGGGTTAATTAGCTGGGACAGGTAATTAAATTGGAGGACTTCTTTACTATATCCACCACCACATCCCTGGGAGCTGAATGTAGACCCTGATGATTTTTATGGTTCCATGGGGATCTCACAGGTTACATCCCCTATACAAAGTGACTGATCACTCGACCACAGTTATAGTTATAGAACCTATACAGTTACAGTCCTAGTTATAGCACTATGATAATAAGCATTGTTTCCAGTAATCATCCTTACATGATCCTGCATTGTTCTTAATCAGGCAGAGGTAATATGAATTTGCTAGTCCAGTCATACAATTACATGTGTAGGCCTGAGCAAAATCAAAGTACAGAGTGATCAGTTTGTGATGGGGCAGAAGGTCACATTAAGTAATTTGGCTGGAGTAGAAGTGGTGTACATTTGAAATTGCCATACATAACGTGTTCCGGGGGCTGCTGTAGATATGGGACAGGCACAGAAGAGCAGAAGGGATGAGATCATCAGGAAATTCATCGTGGTGTATAGAATAGGGAGTGAGATAATAACAGAACATATTGGAAAGTGTAGATCTCAGAGGGAGTGTCTTAAGGGACTTACATACATCAGTTCAAAAGGTGAAATTTTGAGAGGATTTTCTGGTAGGGCCCTCATACGGGGAAGGGCCAACAGAAGTATGTTTAGTCCAGTCTAAGTGGAGCTCAAGGGAAAGTTTAGTCAGAACATTTTTAGCATATGATTTGCCCTTTCTACTTTTCCGGAGGATTGAGGGTGGTAAGGGATATGGAAATGCCAGGGGATGTTAAGTGCCTTGGTAAGTAGCTGAGTTACCTGGGATGTAAATTCGGGGCCATTGTCTGACTGGAGAGAGCCAGGGACCCTGAAATCGGGGATAATCTCCTGAAGTAGGATGTTGGAAACTGTCAGCACCTATTTGTTAGTAGTAGGGAAGGCCTCGACCCACACGGAGAAGGTATCTACTAGTACCAAGACATATTGAAAACATCCACTCTGGGCATGGGTGAAGTCAACCCAATCTGCCAGTCAGAGGCCAGCAGGGTCCTCTGGCTTGATGGGAGGGGAAGGGTGGAGGATGGAGGTTAGAGTTAGGGTTTGTTCTTTGACATACAGAGCAAGAAGAGGTGAGTTGTTGAAGATATTTGGTATCTTCTGGTGAGAGAAGAAGAGATTGACAAATACTTGCAGAGAAGAGACGTTGGGATGAAACGAGTGGTGGAGATAGAATAAGATAGCCTGAGGGGAGGGCTGCCGAGACAGTTGGTCCCCAGGGCAGTTTGCTAGTACAGCAGGTGGAGTGGGGGGACACGCTGGAAGGAAAAGAGGACAGTGCCGCCCGCCAAGCCGCCTGATCTGCCCTGTTATTATCCACAGTGATGGCAGAATTATCAGTCTGATGAGTGGAAAGTTATCAGTCTTACAGTGGACAAGTCCGATTCATGTTGGAAGATGGGGCTGCCTCTAGGAGAGTGGTTATGAGAGTAGCGTTGGAAATGGCTGTCCCCTTAGTAGTAAGAGGGCTCATTTCTTTCCAAACTGCTGAGTGAGATAGGAGAATATGGAAGGCGTATTTTGAGTTGGTATAGACAGTGGTAGTTTTATTTTTTGCTAGCATGAAGACACGGATTAGAGCATAGGGCTCATCCTGTTGATTAGTAGTATTGGAAGGGAGTGGTCCTGCTTCAGTAACATTGGTGGTTGATACCACAGCAGAACCTGTCCTTTTTATTCCATCATGAAAGACAGAGCTACCATCTGTGAACCAGACTAGAGTGGGGTGGTTGAGGGGACCCTCCTGGGTGTTTGAGGGATGGGATAGTAAGTGTTCGATAGTCTTAATGCAGGAGAGATCTGGAGATGGAGGGGAGAGGGAAGGAGAGTACCTGGGTTAAAGGAGAACAAGGTTTAAAAGTGAGAATAGGTTCCTCAGTTAGCACCACCTGAAGGGCCAGAATGCGAGAGGGTGGGAGACTGGAGGCCTTTCTGAGTCAGGAGTCCTGAGAGATGGTGTGAGGAAAGACTGGTGAGCAGTGAGCCAAAGTGAGTTTCTTTGACTCCTGTATAAAGACCGATGCTCAGGCTGGTGCCCATAAACAGGGTGCCCAGCCCTTGACTCTGGAGTCTAAAGTCGTTGAGAGATAGGCTACAGGAGCAAAAGAGGGACCAGCTCGATGGCTGAGAACCCCCAAGGCCATTCCTCAGCTTTCAGTGACGTAATGTGGAAGGGCCGTGCGAGATCTGGTAAGTGTAAGGCAGGGGCCTCTAGCACAGCCTGTTGGAGCTTGCGATATTGGGAGGTGACTGGGGTAAGAGGGGCTCCCGGAGAAATCCCTTTGTGGCTTTGTAGTGTGGCAGGGCCAGAAGGGAGAAGTTTGGAATCCGTGAGTGTAGGAATCCTGCCAGGCCTAGAAAGGAAAGAATTTCCTCCTTGGTAGAAGAGGGTGGGAGGTTAGCTGTGAGGCACTTTCTGTCAGCAGTGAAGCCTTGTGGGTGGGGGTGAGATGCACCCCAAGATAGGTTACCTTAGATAAGCAGAGCTGTGGTTTGGTGAAGGATACCCGATAACCTTTGGCTGCTAGGAAGTTGAGGAGAGCAGGAGTCTGTTGGGGACTTCCAGGTGTACGGGTACTGTTGCTGTGTTAACAAGGCAAAGGTCTTGCACCAGACGGAAGGACCTGTTAGGCTTTTTAACCACCAATATTGGGGTGTTATAGGGGGAGCCAGCCTTGTGTAGCAGGCCCTGGTGGAGGAGTTTAGAAATAATAGGCTTTAGGCCTTGAAGGCTGGAAATGGGTACAGAGTATTGTGGCTGGGAAGGAAATGTGGAGTTTTGTGACTTTATCTGGATGGAGGATGATGGGTCACTACTGTAGGGTGACTACTGTCCCATACTCATGGGTTGACAGTGGACAGGAGCCCTGAGGTAGGCAGGGTGGCTGGGACTGGGTTGTCTTGAGAGAGGAGTAGTAAAAAGGGAGGCAAAGGTGAGCTGGAGGATGAGGCCATTGGCTAGAGGGTGAAAACCACCTGAGCAGCAATCTGATAGAGTATGTCTCTCCCCAAGGGGGGCGTAGGACACTGAGGTATAACGAGAAAAGAGTGGGAGAAGGGCATTGTATTAATTATGCAGAGCAGACTGGGAATCCACAGAGGTCTATAAGGTTTTCCCTCCACCCTGACTGTGGAGGTTGAGGCAGCAGAGGTTGGGCCCCCAATCCTGGGTAAGGACTGAGAAGGTTGCCCTAATGTTAATAAGGAAAGAAATTTGCATACCTACTACCTTCACAGTTACCCTGGGCTCCCGTGGAGTGATGGCCATGGTTGGGTGGTGGAGTCTGGGCTCCTTCAGTCCTCAGTAGCCAGCCCTAAATGGTCAACCTGGAGCAGAGGTGGGGTGGACGGCCTACTGACTCAACAGACAAGAGGACAGTTTGCTTCCTAGTGGCCCTGTTACCAGAGAAGCAAAGGGTCCTTGTCTTCACCCAAGAAAGAATTCAGGCATGAGACAGAGAACAGGGGAAAGCAACATAGCAAGGTTTTTTAGTGTAGGGACATCCATAAGAATGGATGGGCACCTCTCCAGACAGGACCTGAGAGAGAGTGCATAGTGCACATTTAGGCTAGGGTTTTTAAGGGGATGTGTCTTTCCTTCCCTCCCCCTCTCCTTTTTCTCCTCCCAGGACAAAAGACTTGTTGGATGTAAATTAAAAAAAATTCCTCTGAGTTTTCCCCCTGAAGTTATCAGACAGGGGAAGCCTGGCTGGTGTTGCCCCACCTTAGAGGAAGGATGGTTATCAGGTAGAAGGGGCAGGACCCCCTGGAAGGTCATCAGGATCCAGGCAGGGTGTTTGAAGTGCAGATACGGGGCTGCAGCTTGAAGGTTATCGGGACAACTTTGAGATGTGGATGCTGGACCCATGTAGGTGTCAATTCCTTAGGCCTTTGTCACACACATAAGCTCATTTCTGACTTCCTACCTAACAGCCCTGCTGGCGGCATTTAGGGCAAGGACTGGGTGTGAGTCTCTGGGGTCGGGACACATTCTGGCCCAATGGCCCACTTGGCCACATATAAAGCATGAACTCGGAGGACTTGTGGTCAGCAGGGCTACTGGAGGCAGCAGGTTGCTGCACAGCCCTGTCCAGCATTTGGAATCCTGCCTTCTGGGCTCTCTCATCCCTCCCATTGTGTACTTTAAAGGCCACCTCTAGAATTTCTGCCTGTGGAGTTAATGGACCCTTCTCAAGCCATTTTAACTTTGCCTTAATGTCTGGAAAACTCTGGGCAAAGAAGTGATTCATGAGAAGGCTACGGCCCTCAGGAGACTTGGGGTCTAAGTTGGTGTATTGGAGGAGAGTTTGCCTTAGGCGCTGCAAGAAGACAGAGGGGATTTTCCTTGTTATCTTGAATAATTTCTTTCAGTTTATCATAATTTACAGCCTTTCTACTGGATTTTTTCAGGCTAGCTAATAAGCAAGTAATGAAATGATTTCTGGCTGTTATGCCAGGGAGAGAGTTATAGAGCCGATGCTCCGGGACTGCATCTGCACTATGGGACGGGCAGGGTCAGTCTGGTGGGTTTCGTCAGCATGGAGATGGGCTTGTTCCTAAACCTGCCTTTGCTCCCCTGAGAGGAGGGTGTTGGAAAGGATCATACAGACATCGTGAAAAGTCAGGTTATAAGAGTGGGTTACATAGTGAAACTCCTTAATTTGGGACATTGGGTTAGAGTTGAGGAACCGTTTTGTTCTATCTGTGAAAGGTCTGCGAGTGAGAAAGGAACATCCACCCTAATGATGCCCTCTACCTCCACCACTTCCCAAAGGGCCAGCAAAGGGTGTGGGGGGAGGATGGAATTGCCACTCTCCTCTATTCTCATGATACAATTGGAGATTCCCAAGGAAATAGGGCAGGTACTTTTGGTCTTGATAAAGATAACTTTTGGGGAAAGCAAGCATTTTGCACCCTGAATTTCCACTGAGACCAATCTCACTGCTTATTGACCTGACTTCCCACACTATTAAGAATTTGCATGAATTTCAAAATTTTATGTACCCAAGTAAGCATATCTTTTCATTCTGTTTTCTTGCAAACTTTTTGAAGTATCCATGTGTTATCTGTATTTTGCATGCATAGTAAGAGCTTCTTTCTAAAATTGTGAGGAGTCAAATGAGTTAATAGGCAGTCTGGGTGTTCCCCTGGTGGAAAATTGGGGTTGCAAGATGCTTCCTTCCCCCAAACAGGTTATCTTTAGCAAGGCAGAGAAGTGCCTGCCTTTCCACTCCTTAAAAGCTGGCAGTTTTACCATAAGAATAGCAATGGAGTCGCAGTTCCAATGTCCTGAGCTCACAGTTAATGTAAACAAGTAACCTATCCCATCCCTCTGTGTTGCTGTGGATTCATTCTGAGAAGAGGAGCGTGGTGGGGGCAACAGGCACGGAGTCACCACACAGACCCTGGGAGTCAGGTGAAAGCAGGCCAGAGGCGAGCAGCCTGCAGATTCGTTTATTTCAGTTGGTACAGCAGCTTATATAGCCAAGGCAGCCAATCCGGTCAAGGGGCAGTCTATGCCCTAACCAATCATAACCTGTTGCTAGGCAGGTTCCATTGCCATGTGGTTTCCGAAGCCATCCAATCACAGCCTGTTGCCAAGCAGGCTTTGTTGAGAGTGGCCATCTTGGCATGGCCTTCTTATTCCACCGCACCTCTGATGGCTCTTTGTTTTATAGTGAGCAAGCCAGATAGGATAAAAGATTGCAAATCATGTCTTTTGATGGCTTTTGTCCCTGCCTTGTAACTGAATGTCAAGCTGAAGTTTTTTTTTTTTTTCTTCCTGAAAATTGTGCTTAAAACCCCCAGTATCGGCAGGCACCGAGGCTCAATAGGCTAATCCTCCATGGCACCAGCACACTGGGTTCTAGTCCCGGTCGGGGCGCCGGATTCTGTCCCGGTTGTCCCTCTTCCAGGCCAGCTCTCTGCTGTGGCCTGGGAGGGCAGTGGAGGATGGCCCAAGTGCTTGGGCCCTGCACCCACATGGGAGACCAGGAGAAGCACCTGGCTCCTGCCTTCGGATCAGCGCAGTGTGCTGACTGCAGCACGCCAGCCGTGGCGGCCATTGGAGGGTGAACCAACGGCAAAGGAAGACCTTTCTCTCTGTCTCTCTCTCTCACTGTCCACTCTGCCTGTCAAAAAAAAAAAAAAAAAAAAAAAAAAAAAAACAGTATCACCATCCACTCTGGGTTTTTCCTCCCCCAGAGCCCCTGTCCATGCTGCTCTGGCTGGAGATCTTTGTAATAAATCTTGCTTTTAAATCTCTCTTCTTGTCCACTTGGAAATTCTTCCATATGAGACAAAGAACCAAGATAATGATATATTCTCTACTGTTGTTTCACCTGTAACAAAATATTTCTTGATAGTAGTTGTATGTACAGGTTACAAGAAATTTGTAAACCAGTCTAACATTATCAAAATCGACATAATTAGATATTATTTATTTAAGATAATTTAAAGGAATCAAAAAAGAAAATGAGTTTTACAAAATAAAACTTTGTGTATAAAGCTTAGTGATAATTTATATTTGAATATCAGTTTAATTCTGTTAGGAAAAGAGTCATAGACTAGAGGAGACAGTGTACAAATCTACAGCCAGACCAGATTTATTCAGAGAAAATAAATTAGTAGAGGTGGGTGACCAACTGCCTGCATGCACATTGATGAAACACGTTTCAGAAGGCCCCAACCCCCAGGGGCTGGGCCTTTTTAAGGAGGGCTAGGGCTAGGGGTGGGGTAGGGGTTAGCAGGTGGAGGGGAATTCCTGGAAGTGGGCGGGGTCTTGGGAACCTGGGAAAGAATGCAGGGGTGGGATATGAAGGCAATAGGGTGTGAGACCCAACTGAGATTCAAGGGCAAGGAATACCTTCCAGTGTTTATCTATCTTTTGGGCAATGAGCAAGAATGGTTGAAGCTTGTGTCCTTGTTCCATCAAATTCAATATAAGAAAGATGTTTTTCTCATTTGTAGGCTGCAGATTTTTAAAAAACAGGAGAGGTGGGTTTTTAGTGTAGCAGTTGAGATGCAGCTTGGGATGCCTTGGATCCCATGTCAGATTATGTGGGTTCAAATTCCTGCTTTCCCACTTTTCACTCCAATTTTCTGTTAATGAGTACCTTGAGAATGTACCAGATGGTGGCTCAAGTTGTTGGATCCCTGCCACCCACAGGGGAGACCCAGATTGAGTTTTGGGCTCCTGGCTCTGACTTGAGGCAGCTCTCACTGTTGTGGGCCTGTGGGTAAGGAACTAGAAGATGAACTCTTTCTCGCTCTCTCTCTCTCTCTCCCTATCAAACAAAATAAAAAATAAAAAACAAAACAGAAGGAAAAAAACCCTGTATGTTTAACAAAATCACACATTTGTAAATATATTAAATATTGATTTATTTTAAGATAAATATTTGAAGAATAAAAAAATTCTTCAGTAACAAATTATGGGGTGCAGTGTCCCAACCAGTACTCTGACTACTAGGTGAAATGCCCTTCCCAGGTAATTCTTAATACAGATTTTTTTTTTTTTGGTAAACATTTTTTAATAATTATTGAATTGATTCTGAAGAAGAAACTTTTTCTGTTTTTTTTTTTTTAAGATTTATTTATTTGAAAGTCAGAGTTACACAGAGAGAGGAGAGGCAGAGAGAGAGAGGTCTTCCATCTGCTGGTTCACTCCCCAGTTGGCTGCAAAGGCTGGAGCTGCGCTGATCTGAAGCCCATGAGGAGAAGAATCTTTTACTTAGAAATGATGTCCTAAGATATTCAGTGTTGCAGCTACCAAAGGTGCTGACATAAATTTTGAAAATACACAAGAAATAGTTTGCTCAGAAAAATTCTTTCTAAAAGCTGTGTAAGGAGCTGGTGTGGCATAGTGGGTAAAGCTGCTGCCTGTGACACTGGCATACACTATGGGCACTGGCTTGTGTCCTGCCTGCTCTGTTTCTGATCCAGCCTCCTGCTAATGCACCTGGGAAAGCAGCCAAAGATGGCCCAAGTGCTTGGGCTCCTGCCACCCGCATGGGAGACCTAGAAGAAGCTCCAGGATCCTAAATTTGGTCTGACCCAGCCCTGGTCATTGAAGCCATTTAGGGAGTGAACCAGCCAATGGAAGATCTCCCTCTTTCTGACTCTCCCTCTTTCTGGACCTCTGACTTTCAAACAAATAAATAAATCTTCAAAAAAATACAAAAAGAAAAACCAGCTTTTTAGTGGATAAGGTGTGTGTGAACTTTTAGGCTCAAAGATGAAAACCTGAATAGAAGTCAATTCTAGATATATGAAATTATGAATAGTAGAGATTATATAAATAATTGTTTTTCCACAAAAATCTTGAAGTAATAGAAAATGTACATATTTCAAAATTTTAGCAATAAACAGAAAATTTTACTTGGTAAAGTAATTAATAGAAATTTAGAAAACTAAAGGTTAATGATTATAGGAAATATAGTTTAATAAAAAGGGTTAAATTTTATTTTCATTTGATCAAAGAGCCACAGATAAGTTTTTGCAGCAAGAGGACTGATTGTCAAGGAGAATACTGTATTTTTCTTCTGTGTGACTGTTAAGGCTCTGGGATGCAAATAGGTATAAAGTTCTCCAAGGGGCTAAGTACAAGAAGTCATATTTTAACCATGTGAAGAAATTGTTGCAATAAAAGGAGTTAAGCTTGTTAAAACACATTTTTACATGTGGGAAAAATAGTTTAACTAAATATTAAATAATGATTAGTTTTGGTTAAGTACTACAGGAAAACTTCATTAAAATATGTTTTTCTTAAAGATTTTATTTGTTTATTTGAAAGTCACGGGGTGGGGCAAAGAGAGAGAGAGAGAGAGATCTCATCTGTCTGCTGTTTCGCTTCTCAGATGGCGGCAAGAGAGCTTCATCCACATCTCCCATGTGGGAGGCAAGGGTTCAAACCCTTAGACCTTCCTCCACTGCTTTTCTAGAACATTAGCAGAGAGCTGGATCGGAGGTGGAGGAGCCAGGACAGGAACTAGCGCCCATATGGTATTATGGTGTCACAGGCAGCGGCCTTACAATGAGGCCCCAAAATATCTGAGGTCTTAATAAGCTTTGTAGTCTCTATAGCAAAATATTCTTAACATTTTTCCTCTTATTTATGGATTTTAATGTTATACATAAAACTGCACAAAACTTTGCAACATTTGTTGTAGATGCATATGATTATGTGTAAATATATTCTTCAGTTTTCAGGAAACTTCAGACATTGTTAGAGATGCATTGATGTGTAGACAACTAACATTTCATTTGAGAATCTTGTTAGAAATAAAGATTTTAAAAAGGATGTCACAGGCCGGTGCCATGGCTCACTAGGCTAATCCTCTGCCTGCGGCACCAGCACCCCGGGTTCTAGGGCACTGGATTCTGTCCCGGTTGCCCCTCTTCCAGTCCAGCTCTCTGCTGTGACCCGGGAGTACAGTGGAGGATGGCCCAAGTGCTTGGGCCCTGCACCCCATGGGAGACCAGGAGGAAGCACCTGGCTCCTGGCTTCCGATCGGCGCAGCGCACCGGCCATAACAGCCATTTGGGGGTGAACCAGTGGAAGGAAGACCTTTCTGTCTGTCTCTCCCTCTCACTGTCTAACTCTGCCTATCAAAAAAAAAAAAAAAAAAAAAAAAAAAAAAAAAAAAAGGATGTCACAGTGGCATTTGATGAATTGTGAAATGAGTACTATAAACAAAGAGCCAGAGGGATCATATTTCCTGGGTATTTCATGACTAAAACAGACATCATGGACTTTAATACGTTAGCTAAGAATGATGCATAATCTCTAGGTCTGAATTGTACACGGGAATTGATATATTATAAGAAATATTATTGAATATAATATTGAATGTAAAGTGTAAGGACTTAAAGGTGATTTAAAACAAAAATTTGTATCCAGTAGTTGTCTTAAATTTCTTAAACTTTTATTTATACGTAATTCATGTGGTTTTTTCATCCTAGATAATGATCAATTTTAGTTCATTCGCTATTCAGGATATCTCAGATTTTGAATGTTATAAAATGTCTTACAAATTTTTAAGAATCAGAGTAAATATGTAGTATGCTTTTTTCTTTCTCCACACATCTATTATCAAATTTGTGTCTTCCTAATAAGATTGCTCATTTATAAAGTAAGAACAGCCAGGCTTTCTTAAAAAAAAAAATTGTATCTCTCCAAGGAAACTACAGGTTGATAAAGAATAGCCAAGCAGGTTATTGTGCATAGTGGGTATGATCCAAGGGTGATTTAGTGTCCTGAAGTTGCTCTCTGCCTGTCCCCCTGGTTTTACAAAATGAATTATTTAGTAGCAACTGTGCTTATGTCACAAGATTAAATTTTTGTCAAAATTGTTCTGGAGGAATTCTAAAAGATCTCTGAAAATGTTTGGGCATTTAAGCACACTTCTAGCTTTTCACACTAAAATATGTTGTTTTTCTTTGAAATCCTAATTTATATATTTATATGGTGTGTGTGTGTGTGTGTGTGTGTGTGTGTGTCTAGTGTGTGTTTGGGAGAAAAATGAAAAATAACATTTGAAAGTTGATATGTAGATGTTACTCCATTAAAGATCACTTATTTATTTATTTATTTATTTATTTATTTATTTATTTATTTTATATCCAGAGAGACAGAGAGAGAGTTATAGACAGTGAGAGAGAGAGAGACAAAGGTCTTCCTTCCATTGGTTCACCTCTCAAATGGCTGCTAAGGCTGGCGCACTGCGCCAATCCGAAGCCAGGAGCCAGGTACTTCTCCTGGTCTCCCATGGGGTGCAGGGCCCAAGCACTTGGGCCATCCTCCACTGCACTCCCAGGCCACAGCAGAGAGCTGAACTGGAGGAGCAACTGGGACAGAATCCGGCGCCCCGACCAGGACTAGAACCCGCACACATTTATTTTTGTCTATGAAATTATAAAAAGTTTCAGAGTATCAAAAGATAAATGGGTATGGTTTCTTAGAGTTGAATATATTGATAAATGTGTTTTCTATTATTTGAAATTAAAATGGAGTGAGGTGAAACTATGAAATACTAAAAGGACAGTAATTATATAGTATAAAATGCAATAGATAAAAAAGTACCAAGTATTAGAATATGACACATAATAATTTGGGATTTTGTTCTACTTTAATTTTAAAAATTAATTTTAAATAGTTGCTTCATATATTTAAGTGCTGAATATAATTGTGCCTTAAGGACACTGCTTTGATCTTGGATGCCCTGTGCTCACACAGTATGAAAAACTTTGCCTCGATAAATACTGGAAAATATTTCATTTTATTTTAAATCTGGATTGTTAGTAAAATGGTACCATGTTGCAGTGGATTCATTTCTGGGAGGAGGAGCGTGGTGGGGACAAGAGACGTGGAGTCACCACACAGACCCCGAGTCTCAGTTGAAAGCAGTCCTGAGGCAAGCAGCCTGCAGACTCGTTTATTTCAGTTGCTACAGCTGCTTTTATAGCCAAGGCAGCCAATCCGGTCAAGGGGCGGTCTGTGCCCTAACCAATCACACCCTGGTGCCAGGCGGTTTCTGAAGCCATCCAATCACAG